>NC_063338.1:51269210-51361939 GCF_021869965.1 Rhincodon typus
TCTGCTCCTATGATGCTGCTTGGCCTGCTGTGTACATCCAGCTCTGCACCTTGTTGTCTCGGATTCTCCAGCATCTGCAGTTCCTACTATCTCTGAAGAAAAAAATACAAACTCTTTAAAATATACCATTCTACAGCTGAACAAAGATTACGTATTTTGTTTTCAAGCAAGTTAATGTCAATTCAGGTTGAATATTTATGACATCTGGCAGCAAAATCAAATTATTGATGATTATGTAAAATATGTATTGCCAAAATTTGTCATAATCTTAAATATCGGTTGCTATTTTGAGCAAAGCTTCATCTGAGTTTTGTATGTGTCAGAGCTAATGATCAAATTTATGCCAACTGCAACTTTTTAATCTTCTACATTGAATCAGTTCTTTCTTCAATTTAATGCAGAACCGTCAAGGTGACAAACATTTATTGGAGGATAAAATGGGCTCATTAGCACCTATGTTTTATGTGTTATTAGTGTCCTTAGAGCTTCAAAATGGTGTCAATAGCAAGAATGAACAGTTTTGGGCAAACTACATGCAATGATGAGGACATTAGTCTGCACCAAGCAGAATAGGCAGATTGTGATGACAAGTCAGAATATGATACTGATCTGATGCCACTGGTGCTATTCAAACTCAATAATTTCAACTTTGCACTGTTGAACATGTGTTTAACGCAGACAGTACAATACGCCAAACACTGGGAGCTAGGTATTGTCAACTGCTTTCAAGGTATGTCCGGTTGTTCTATGTCTCTATAAATGGTAAATGCTCTCTTTAGTTGCAGAAGTCCATGAGGAGTACATAACTTTTGCTGACTTCAGGTTTCTGCACAAATCGATTGTTTCCATGACAGAGACCAGCTGAAGAAGGAACAGGTACCATCGTGCAATACAGTTTGCTGGAAAAGGACAGAGGAGGAGGGTCACCAAGATGCCAGCAATAGGTCATGTCTTCATGGAGCAATTCGCTTAACTGAATCTCAACAAGAAATGAGAGTGTGAAAGATTTGTCGATCAGCAAGGACATCCTCACTAAACTTGTCCATTCCCCTGCTGCAATTACAGCAGCAACCTCAGAAAATAGCAAGGATCACGTTGTCATTTTTTAAATTCAGTTATGGGATGCAGGTTTCATTGGCTTGGCCAGCATTTATTACCCATCCCAGAAGACAGATAGGAGTTACCCACATTACTGTGGCTCTGGAGTCACATGGAGGCCAGACCAGGTAAGGAAGGCAATTTCCCTTCCTAAAGGGCATTAATGATCCATATAGGTTTTTCCAACAATTGGCAATGGATTCATGTTCATCACTCGACTCTTAACTCCAGATTTCTGAAAAATTGAATTCAATTCCAACTTCTGCCATGGTGGGATCTGAACCTGGGACCTCAGAACATTACTTGGCTCTCTAGGTTAACAGTCCAGCAATAATATCACTTGGACATCAACTCCCCTAACAGCTGCTAGCAATCATAGAATGAATTTTTACTCCAAAATAGAGTCATTTGGACTCAAAATGTTTGCCTTGTTTCTCTTTCCACATATGCTGTCTACTGAGTTTCCCTATTACTTTCCATTTTATGTTTCCAGTTTCCAGCATACACAGTACTTTGCATTTATGAACTTTTCTCAATCTTGTTTCATCCACGTTCAAGCTGGCTAAATATAACCACTCACAGTTTACCATCTACTGCTCCATCTTGGAGGTTGTTGAGTTTTTCTGTTCAGAGAACTAACTGTATTTGATTCTTTCTTGCTAGAGATCAGCAGGCAGAGTACATATGCAGCTTCTCAAAGAGCTTACGTTTTGCCATGGTTAGGGGAGTATTGATAACATTTTTGAAGCCCATTGCTTTATGGATGCCATGTGTCACTGTAGTAGAACTGACTGGGAAGGCCTAATATAGTTTCTTGATTAAGCAGCATTGCTGGTATGATATGTCTGAGTGCTTCCTTATATGTTAATTCACAGAATATGTGACACAAAGATCTTTAGCAGTGGAGGTCTTGATATTTATGAATAATACTATTTACATTGCTATAATTTCATAGGTTCATTCTCAATCTGGGTTTCATTCTCACTGGTGTTCCTGTATATTACATATACACAATTGACTGACTGAACACACAATACTGACTCCATTGCACTGAGAGTGTGACCGAAGGTGACGTGGGTACATTTATAAGGGAATAGCAATTGTCATAATGTCATTTAACTGTCTTGAGGGTACACTGGCTGTCTGACCCAGAATCTTTGAATAATGCCTCATAATCCACTTGCTTAATATCTAACTGGTGAGTGACAGTAGGTAGCAAATCATTCACATCGACACCTGATATTTTGGCAGTTGTCATGTTGTCATCATTCTGCAACAGTTCACTGTGAGAGTTATAGTTGAACTGCCAAGGCAAACCAAGAGTGGCTACTGTGCAATATGGTATAGCAGTTCATGGCATTGCTGATAACTTTGCTGCACAATGCATACATTTGTATGACATTGCTGATAACCTTGTTGCCCAATGCACACACTTGCATGGCATTGCTGATAACCTTGTTGCACAATGCACACACTTGCATGGCATTGCTGATAACCTTGTTGCATAATGCATACATGCCATGCATGCAATGAAAACCATGCTGCTAAACAAAATGTGACTGAAGAGCTGATGGCTTGTTGAAACAATGCTTTCATTATGAATGACCCTGTTATATTGTAGCAATGTAAATAGTGTATTATTCATAAACCTTAAGAGATCTACTTCAAAAGATTTTTGTGTTACATGTTCTGTGGGTTAAGATATCAGAGAACACTCAGACCATACCGTACCAGTAATGCTGCTTGACCCAGAAACTACATCAGGCCCTCCCAATCAATTCTACTATAGTCAACAGCATTAATGCTTGGTGAAATGGTGCATAACCTTACTGTTGTAATAGGACAGATCTTACCACTGGCAAAAACAGCAGAGAAACAGGTGCACATTGAAGAGGAAGAAAAAAGACTTGCTAGGAAGACAACCTAATCAGTCCCCTTCTGCCAGAGTTTACTGTGAAGTTGGCACACTGCCAAAAATTATCAATGGTTATGGTTAATCATATATCATAATCGCTGCCTCTATTTCTGAGACATCATGGACCAGATCGGGCTGCATCTTCGAGCTCTTTGTTTGCAACCATAATGGTCACTCATTCTGAGCCTATCTGGATACTCACAGCATCCTTGTCTTGCACTGCCTCACTTTGTGGTTTTCCACTTTGCCCCAGCTGCTATAAATAGTAGGCTTACATTACTCGGATCTTGCTGTGTGTTTAGCACACAGATACAAAGATGGGAAACATGTCATGATTGTCTGCGAGCCTCAATCAAGGCGAGGGAGATAGCTTTGTTCAGGATCACGATAAGTCAGGGGCAACTTTCAATATTAGTCCAGGGGATGGGATACAGCCAGTCAGAAGCTCAGGGCAGCTTGAGTCAGGATGCTTTCTGCATAAGGTGTGAGGAGCCAAATGTCAGGCAGCCCACCATCCATCTATCAATGCAAGGGGGCTGCTGTTCTCTTCGAACGAGCAGGAGGCAGGTGCTAAGAGAAATGAAAGCGAGTGGCACAGCAGTTATTTTTGGTGCATGTGGGGAATCGGCTCAGGTGAACTGATTAGGCAACACAGAGACCATGTAGGGTTAATGTTGTTGAGAGCTTAGGTGGGTGACAGTGAGTTGGGGAAGATGTTGCAGGCAATCGTGAAAGTGGTAGTGAATGAGCCTTTGTGTCTTAGTTTTGAGATTTTGAAAAAAACATCACAGATCTACTTTTGTTCTTGCTAAACTGTTATTATATAAAATTGCACCTCTTCATAAAGAAATGAGTCTGTCAGCAGGTTTTTTTTTACCTTTAGCTGTCTGGCCTTTGCTGATGGCCACAAACATATCTCTTGCTGTCCTTTCCCCCACTGGTGCGTGTTGAAAAACATGTTCACGTCACTTCTGGGCATTTGTAACATGCATGAAGGGGGATAATTAACTATCAACCCTGTATTATGGGCTTTGTAGAGGTAAATGTAAGCTTCAGAGAATTTTTAATAGCTACTGGAAGCACCATTTTGTCAGTAACACAATACCTTTCAGCATGTTATCATTTTTTTCATCTCCACAAATTACTGCAATTTGCTAAAAGCTGCCAGAAAGCATAGTGCAATGACCTTGACAGGAATTTGAAAATAGACACTTGTGAGTGCATAAATACTTTGTTCACAGTATTAATGGGCTATTTCTATTGAAGATAGTTTGCTAAATTCACTATGTAAAGTATTCTGTGACCTCTTAATTTGGTACTTGCTGTTTAAACCCGGAAATATTGGTTGATCAGTCTCACAATGAATCCCACAAATCTATAATGAATAGAAAACTAAAAGAATGAAGTCACAGTTAGTCAAATTTTAAATATCTCTGATTCAAACCTATGTTGCTGGAAGAAGTTGAATCTTCAGGGAATTAATTGCTGGGAGATGTCAAACTGTCTTTCCAAAGAAATTAGATAAGTAAACAAATATTTCTTAAGCTTGCATCGTAACTCTTTCACAAATATATAATTAATGGCACTTGTTAAAACCAAAGAATTAAATTTGAAATGGCCTTGACAGAAAACCTAAAATTACATTATCATATGAATAAGTCCTCTCTTTTGCCTTTCCTTTTAGCAAAGTAATTTATGCATCAAGTCTTAATGCACTGAAGCAAAATTAAACAGCAACAAGGGGACAGATACAAGAACACAGAAACTCTAATATAGCATCTCAGCTTTCACCACAGCAGACTAATTGTCCATATTTGCTCCTAGGAGCCATAAAGGCATAAAATACTATTAGTTTTTGAAAGGTAGCATTGAACATTGAAACAATGCTATCATAAAGCATGCTGGAATGCTGTATTTTTAGTATGATTCTATCGTTATCAAACTGTGATCATCAGAAATTGCAGCTAAGGAAAATGTGCCTTGAATCTCCTGCTCAAGCATGAGAAAATCAGGTGTAGAAACTCTCCCTTGTTTCTTCTTTTTTAATTAATTCATGGGATATGGGGAGTTTTGGCTGGCCTTGCATTTTTTGCATAGCCCTAGTTGCTCACCAGTAGGTGGTATTGAGCTGCCATTTTGAACTGCTGAAGTCTGTTTGTTGTGGGTAGACGCACAATGGTATTAGGGAGGGAATTTCAGGATTTTGACAAAGTGACAGTGAAGAAACAGCAGTATATTTCCAAGTCAGGATGGTGAGTGGCTTGGAGAAAAACTTGCAGGTGATTGTGTTCCCTTGTGTCTGCTGCCCTTGTCCTTCTAGATGGTGGCAGTTGTAAGTTTAAAGGGTGCTGCCTAAAGAACCTGTGTGAATTTCTGTGGTACATTTTGTACATGGTGCACACTGCTGCTCCTGAGTGCCAATAATGGAGGGAATTTATATTTGTTGATGTAAATCACAGTACTGCTTTGTCCAGGATGATAATAAGCATCTGGAGTGTTGTTGGAGCTGCAGGCAAATGAGGTGTGTTCCATCACCCTCCTAACCTGTACCTTGTAGATGGTAGCTTAGGGGAATCATTTACGTATTATTTACATATAAGCTGCTTTATTTGCCTTTCTATATTTATGTGAATCTTTATTAAAATTGAAAAAGGAACCATGTAGTTATGAGGTGACAAGAAGCTGAAAAAGAAAAAGGAATATTTTAAACACTGCAGGAAACATCCGCAACATATGCATGTATTAGCAGTGAAAAACTACTTCTTAATCAATCTGTTTAGAGATGTTATTACACACCACTGGAATAGATGAGACTTGAACCCATGCCTCCTGGCTCAAAGATAGGGATACCACCACTGTACCTCAAGAGCCCTTAAATATGGAGCACATCATGAATTTGCATGTCATCCTTGCACGGGGGCCATGCTAACCTTCTCTGTATCATTCCAATTTTAGTCTATGGGTTGCTGAAGTGAGCACTACCTCCAGTTAACAACTAACATTTCAGTGATATTACAAACATCAATACCCAGCTCAGAATGCATGAATGAATAGTGCTGAAAATAAACAACAGACACTTAATAGCCTTCTCATAACTTTTGTCCTATTTATTTTCAATGAACAAAGGATTTTTTGTAGCTTCGTTGATTCAAAATAATTTGGGCAGAGACATCACTGAGTAGTGCATAATTAACAGTATCACAAATTTGCCAACTTCAGAGAATCCCTTCAGAGAAAGAAAAGACCAAACATAGCATGTTGTTTTGGACTTGGTATCTGGCAGCTTTATCTCATGCTACAGTGGTAATATAAAGCATGTTATTCTTGATGAGAAATTTTGGAAATTCACGTTGAAATATGGCTGCAGATCTTAAAGAAGGCTCTGAAAGCAGAATATCTTGCACCCACTCCTAAAGCACTACTAAACAGCAGTGCAAGTAACGTAAACAAAGAAATGAAATATTAAGGCCATGCATCAGTACAGTGTGGGTGAAACTATTGTTAATATAATGTAATCACAAAGAATTTGCTGATTCTAAAGACAGTCTTGTGCTTTTGTTCATAGGTTCTATTGAATTCTGTTTAAAACAAATTGCTCTAAAGTATCAGAAGAAGTAACAGTAGAAGATTAAAATTTCCCAGAACGGCATAAAAAAGTTTTAGACCAGGGTAAGAAGAAATTTCTGTTCATCCACTATGTTGTAGGTTTTTTGCCTCTAGCAGGATATTTGTACCAGATGAAACAATACATGTTTTAACTCCTGGAACATAACAAGCAGACATGGGTAACATAGTTTTGAAAGATTTAACAGATGTTTATTGCAGATCCTATGTATCAAACCAGCCAAGATTAGAATGAAGGACTGTATTTTTCAGCCTCTCCCTTGCCTGAGATATGGTGACCTTCACATTAAACCACCACCAGTCGTCTCTCTCTCTCTCTAATGAGAGAATAGCACTATAGTCTGGTAAGACTCTGGCGACTTTACATTTTATATCACATATATCTACTAATATTTCCTCTGATTTTGTTTTCAATGCACAGACTTCTAAGGTGAGTACTGAAACAGAGAATCAATATGTTGGCATGTCAAGTGACATTGTCTTGTCTTCTGAGCATAGGTTGTGCTGGAGATTGTAATGCTTTTTCCATTGGTCTTGCATGAAAATAGACAAAGGCAAAGCAATTGATTGATGCAAAAACCTTGATTTGTTGCTTGACATTTAATGATAAGTGATGCTGTACCATTTTGACAGTCCTCTGTGTTTTGTCTGGGACCTAGCTTGGCCCTTAGAACTAAATTTCCTGAACATGCAAACCCAATGTACTTTGATACTACATGCTTTGCAGATGTGAACAAAAGCTTTTGGTAGGTGCGCCAAACCGCATCTCTTAACAGATATTATTTCTTTCGTGAGCTTTGCTGAATGTAGCAATAGCTTTGGCTGCATCTAAGACATGTACTTGATGCTGTTCTGCCATTATGGCTTCATAGTGGTATCCATCTTCAACAATGCATCAAAGTTTAGTCCTTTTTGTTGCCCAGAAGATCTTTCTGGAAGTTTTAATTGGTGCAGAGGCAATTACAAATGTGATCAATTTCACTGAGATTCTTCTTTAAGAAATCACACTGATGCACTTTGCTGCAACACCTTGCAACGAGGGTGTCCGAAGATTCTTGGGATTGCTGTCCATATGACATAAGTTGGAGTCTGTTAATCTTGAAGTTAATCCTTACCTTGAGTTGTTCTTTGGATCTCCTTCAGATCTTTTCTGTTCTTTCTGATCTTCAACAGGAAGACCAGATGTATTATTTCTGTGAAGCACATTCTTGCCAGTATCAAGTAAGATTTTCAGATATCTCTTCCCAGGATCACTTATCACTTGATCTGCGAAATAAACCTGCATATATCGTTTGAATAGTTATAATTCAGTAACATAGGGGAGGTGATGGCCTAGTGGTATTATTGCTCGACTGTTAATCCAGAGACCCAGATAAATTATGAGGACCTGGGTTCGAATTCCATCACGGCAGAAGGTGGAATTTGAATTCAATAAATATCTGGAATTAAGAATCTAATGATGACCATGAATCTGTTGTTGATTGTTGGAAAAAAACATCTGGTTCACTCATGTCCTTTAGGGAAGGAAACTGCTAACCTTACCTGGTTTGGCCTACATGTGACTCCTGACCCACAGCAATGTGGTTGACTCTTAACTGCCCTCTGGGCAATTAGGGATAGGTATTAAATGCTGCCCAACTAGCGACGCCCTCATTCCATAAATGAATAAAGAAAAACATATCGCTTGCTCCTCAGTTCATCATTAACTGCTTGTGTAGTGTTTCTTGTCAAAGGTAGTATACTTTTTTTATTTAAGCAGAGTACAGGGCTTGTTTGTTTAACTTCTTAAACTTTGCTTTTATTTTTCTCTCCATTTTATTTTTCACTATTGCTGTTCCTTTACTGGGCTTTCCCTTCTACGAACTGTTTCTATGTACAGATAACAAGAACTGCAGATGCTGGAGTTAGAGACAACACAGTGTAGAGCTGGAGGAACACAGCAGTCCAGGCAGCATCAGAGGAGCGGGAAAGTTAACATTTCCGGTCAGGACCCTTCTTGTAATAGCATGTTTCAGCCCCAAGATTGTGGTCAAACTGATTAAGGAGCAACGACATCATGCTGGCTTCCCTCAGAGATAGTAAGAACTGCCGATGCTGGAGTAAGAGTTAACAGTGTGGAGCTGGAGGAGGACAGCAGGCCAGGCAGCATCAAAGGAGCAGGAAGAAGGGTTCCGACACGAAATGTCAACTTTCCTGCTCCTTTATGCTGGCTTCCATCTACCTTTTTACTGAATTGGAGAGACAAAATGGTGGAATCAAACACCCTTTGCATGAAGGTAAGCTTTAATAGTTTAGAACGGTCTTTGTTTCAGTACTTTAAATACTGTAGTTTGTTCAAGAGGTTTCTGTATATAAACTGAGAATAGCATTTTAGTGCTGTTTCTTCAACTTTTAAACATGCAAGAACCCTTTTGATAGTTTTTTTTAACTTTTAAACAGGGGAGAGGTCTGTTGGGTGTTTTGTTTTTGAGAGAGATTATTTGATGAAACGCTTCAACTGCTTTATATACTCTAGATGTAAATTTGGAACTTGATCCAACTATATTTCTATTGATAGTCAATAATGAGTAAAAGACTGAGTTTATTTTCCACAATTAATTCAGCGATAATTGTCTCAAAGGAATAGCTACTGAAATATGAATGTCCATTATCCATAATTCTAAGGATAAACTGGTGTTCCATTTTCAGTAATGGTCTTGCAAATGTATTAACATTGTACTGAATGATCCTTATAAACTGGAATGAATATTAATGGTGGGGGTTTGTTTTTTTTTGAGGTTATAGTACTACCTGATACATATGGCATGTTTTATAGCACTACACTGTGTTGTTACGAAGACCTGGCCAGGAAGAATGCCTGTTTATCAATAATTGGGTTTTCTATATTCCTAAATATTCTGCCATAGGAGTTTCATGTGTTACTCCTAATATCTGCACGATGTCTGTGCAGTACCACTACCTGATGAATAATTACACATTCTGCCACTGCAAGTCAAAATTCCATTTTTAAATTCTGGAACTCATTCATCTTCAGCTTCTGTGTGGATTGATTGATCTAACATGCTTAGCTTTGGATCTGCCTTCTGAGTTTCACTTAAAGAAAACTTACTAAATCCTTCTTTTGAAGTATCCCCATCATTGAAGAAAGTTTCAGTTACTCTAACAGCTGCATGTGGTACCACATTGAACTCTGGTGATGGAAATTGTTTTGATCACTGCATATGCCTGAAAAATGCCTGGAAATTGTTCCCGTAACAGTTCCATCTCCTTCACATCTGACTCTCTGTGAAAAAAAACCTGCCATTTTTCCTCCAGCCGAATCTTTTTTTCGGAGTAAGTCAACAGAAAAATTCTGAGTACTTTCAACTGTCACCCAGATGCTTGTTATTCTCCCGACTACAGGAACCAAGCTCTGCTGTTGTCCTCCTTTTACGATAGTTCATAAAACAAATATCACAAACACACCTCCTGTTATCATCCTGCTGAATTGTGCAGTGTTTAATACCATTTATATCTTTAATTTATTCCACAGTCTGGTATAAACAGGACTGAATAGACATAATGTTCTTTCCAAAACAGAGAGAAAAAATACAATCTTTAACCTGTGCTAGCTCCATGATTCATAGATATGAACGTTCCTTCCCTTCCTGACTTCAGCTAATTGTTTTGGTGTCCATGGCCATTTGTTTATGATAATAACATTTATAATGTCATAATTGAGTTATACAATGGCAGCTGTCCTGTACTCTTGTTTATGATGATGTCTCTTCCCGTCTCTTAATTGCATTAGACAATGACAGTTGCGTTGCACCACTGTTTGTCATAATCCGAGTTCCAGTAGTATTTCAATGAACTAGATGTTTGCTTAGTTCATCCTACTTGGAAGTTACAATTAACACCTTCATACCTGTATAGATCGCTTCTGTCTCGAAGTTTGGCTGTTTGTAATTTACAGTACATGAACTTGATTTTAGGTTTTTTTTAGACCTTACAATTTTACAGTTCATGAAAGTAAGGCCTGTCTCCTACAATCTCCTTGTTTACTTTGATAAAGCCTCCCTGGCGTCACCACAGTGGCTGTGCTTATTGCATTCAATCAAGGGAAAACCCTTTCAGACTCATATACAACACAGAATACTGGCTGTCTAACCTGATTCTGGCTGTGCACCTCTAGGGAGTTGAACTTCTCCCAAAAGTTTAAAAAACTGGAGACTGGAAATGACAGTTAACAAGGCTGGTAATGGGCCTAATCAGCTCCTGCATCATGAGATCAGGCAGCACATTCGAAAATACCACAAAGAGGTACAGTTGTTTAAAGAAGTCTGCTGTGGATTTTGAGATACTGACAAGTTTTTTTGGGGGGTCAGCTGTGGCCTGTTACAGCTGTAGCAGAGGTTTATTTGAAAAAAAAACAAGGTGAAGGGAAAGTTTTCCATACCCCTGGGAACTATTTAAGTTATTTGATCACTACTTCCTCTCGGATCCCACCTTCAACCCAAACAGGGGCAGACTACTGATGGATTGCCCAGTAACATAGTGGTAGATGGAAATACCTGGGTAATGTTGAAAAGGTTTAACAGTGACAAACTCTAATTGTCTTTCTTTGATGGGTGGGCTCACAAAATCCACGTTGTGGGGAAAGATTGGTCTCCTAAGACCGAGAAAGAGACTACCATCAGGGAGATGTATTTCAGCACAAACTGTGATACCAACTGATTGCAGCAGATCTAATCCTTGCTATCCTAGCTCCACGATACTTTTCATGGTCAATCCTCCAAAGAGTTATTGAAATTGTGAATGGAGTAGGCACTTCAAACAAGACTGTCCTCAACAACTACAGACAACACTGTTGTCATTGACACTTCATCCAGAGCAATGGTTTAACTTTCACACTAGATGTTAAACTGGATGGGTTTCTCACTGAGAATACCTGTGGCATTGAGATTGAATTGATTAGTGGATAACTGACAGTCCTTGGAAACCATATATGGAGATTGATATGAACCACACATCAGAATGTCAAACGAGGGAAGTGGGTTGTTCTTCTGTCTGCCTATACCCTCAATATTCTTGAAGGTTTGTGCCAGCTGCCCCCAAATGATTGGTATCAGACCTTGCTCAAGTATCAAGTGTCACATATAGCAGAGCTGTACTGGTTAGCACTGCTGCCTCACAACTCCAGGGATCTGGGCTTGATTCCAGCCTCGGGTGACTGTTTGTGTGGAGTTTGCACATTCTCCCTGTGTCTGTGTGAGTTTCTGCCGAGTGCTCTGGTTTCTTCCCACAGTCCAAAGTTGTGCGGTTAGGTGGATTGGCCATGCTAAATTTTCCTTTAGTGTCCAGCAACGTGCAAGCTAGGTGGATTAGCCATGATTAATGTTGGGTTACATGGAAAGGGTACAACTCTAGGAGCCAGCCTCATTACTCTAGAGAAGGAGTTATGGTACCTATGCAGATCGCCAAAGTCAGCAACAAAGATGATTATCTCCATTCAAATATACCCACAGGTGGCCTTAAACTTGTTACTGTCATGGACAGTGGACTAACTGGAGCAGACATTTCTAACCTCATTTCAAAGATGGACTTTGATGAGTTGGAAGAGACCCAAAGATGGCAGTTTGTTTCTTCTCTTACCAAATTTGGATTAACTTCCAGTAAAAATGGCAATGGCATTTGCTGTGACCTGGTAAGCAACAAATGTGTGACTAAAGATGACTGTCAGATTCCTTACTGTTGGATCCCACCCCATCACAGGGATGCATTGTACTTGGACTGCTAAAAGACTTTAAACAAGGTTCCATGTGAAAGTTATTGTGCAATGTGGGATTTCATGATAGGAGATGATAAACGAACATAAAAGAAGATTACTGGTTGCCAGAAAACAGGGAGAATGCATCAATGGGTCTTATATCAGATTAGCAGGATGTGACAAGTATGGCAGGTAGGATCATAGAATTCCTACAGTGCGGATAGAAGCTGTTTGGCCCATCAAGTCTACACCGACCTTCCAAACAGCATCCCACCATTTTCCTGTAACCCCACACACTTAGCTAGCACATTGCTGAATACTAAAGGGCAATTTAACATGGCCAATCCACCTAACCTGCGCAACTTTGGACTGTGGAAAGAAACAAGAGCTCTTGGCGGAAACCCACACAGACACAGAGACAACGTACAAACTCCACACAAGCAGTCACCCTAGGCTGGAATCAAACCCAGATCCCTGGAGCTGTGAGGTAGCAGTGCTAACCACTGTGCCACCATGTCACCCATTGTGTCATGGTGCTGCCCATCTCTACTGAGTGCTCAACGTTATACAATTTATTTCAATGACTTTTTTAAAGGTATCAAAGGCGTGGTTGTCCAGTTTTGCAGATGGCTCAAAAAGGTAAGAAAGTATGCTGTGAGGTTTTTATATCAAGGATGTAGTATAGATATAAAGACTGGTAAAAACTGAGTATAATGTAGCAAAATGTGAAGACGTTCACTTTTTCAGGGAGAATAAAAGAAAGAGTTCTTTCTTAAATGAAGAATGACTGCAGAATTCTGAAATGCAGAGAGATCTAGATGTTCTAGTGCATGAGTCACAAAAAGTTAATACATAGATACAAGTGATTAAGAAGACAAATGTAATTATATGCTATATTATGAGAACAATTGAACATAAATGTAAAGATGTAATGCTTCAGTTATACAGGGCATTGGTGGCACCATATCTCAAAATTGTGTGCAGTTTTGGTTGTCTTATTTGGGAAAGGATGTAAATTCACTGAGCAAGTTGTTTTGTGAGGAAACATTGAATAAGCTCAGTTTGTTTCCACTGGAGTGGAGAACAGAGAGGAGTGATTTGACTGAAGGTACAAGATCCTGAAGAACCTCAACTAGGTGGCTGTGGAAAGAATATCTCCTGTTCTGCATGAGTACTGAAATAGAGGGACATCATTTTAAAATGAGGGAGTGGCCTTTTTAGGTCAAAAATGGAGGTGGGATTGGCTGCAAGATCCCCTTAAAGATGTAGCCTTTGCTGATGGATGTGGCCTATTACTGCCTGCAAAATGACAGATGTTTGGTTCTTTTCCTGTCGTTTGAATTTTCTCCCATCAGCATTTCTTTCCCATGACCCTACTCAACTACCTTTTTTCCCTAGTGCTCAACAACACTTCCACCAGTGCCCCTTGCCCTACCAAAACCCACCAACCCAACCCAACCACACATCAATTTCTTCCTCCACTCTATATTCACTTTGGGCTCATACCAACTGTGAAGCTCTAAAATGGGATGACAGGATATGGTTGTGGTAATCAATGAATTAAAGGGTGAGAGTTAGGAATAAGTGGAAACCAAGTGTCTGCAGAAGTTAAAGAGCATGTAATCAGTATTTGTGGTATTTCTAGAGACAGACATTTAAGCTTTACATTTACAATTGTACATTATAAATTATATTTATATCCTGCCACATTGTGTTTTGAGATAGTAGGAACTGCAAATGCTGGAGAATCTGAGATAACATGGTGCAGAGCTGGATGAACACAGCAGGCCAAGCAGCATCAGAGGAGCAGGAAAGCTGATGTTTCGGGCCTAGACCCTTCTTCAGAAATGGGGAAGGTCCTGGGTAGGGTTGGGGATTTGGGAGGTGGAGGAAGCCCGTTTTGGGCGGCAGGCACCAGTAAGTTTACTGTACTTATGGTTTTTAGTGTCCAATAAAGCCGAGTAGAATTGTGAGTTCAGGTTGTGGATCCTACGAAGAATAGAAAAGAGGAGAGGTCCTTTGCAGGTCAGGGAGAGGGAGGCTCTGAGTTGGGGTAGGCTTGATTGTAGTGCCAGTAGATGCTGGCACATTGCGAGTGTGTGTTTCAGGAGTCACAGGGAGAAACGTTTTTGAAGGATCTCAATGTTCTGAATGTAGACATTGTCTCAGTTGGGGCCAAATTAGGAAGGCCTAAATGTGGACCGTAGTCCATTGGGGAGGATCTGGTTCTGTAGGCAGGTACTAAGAAAGGTGATGTGGCTGTAGTACCTGGTTTGCTTCAGGACGTTGTTGAACGGTTTCAGGGCTGAAGAGATTACGAGAGAGTTGCATTGGGAGAAGGGTCTAGGCCCGAAAAGTCAGCTTTCCTGCTCCTCTGATGGTGCTTGGCCTGCTGTGTTCATCCAGCTCTGCACCTTGTTATCTCAGATTCTCCAGCATCTGCAGTTCCTACTATCTCTGAAACAATTTTAACCCCACTGCGAAGCCTCTTCTAAGGATACCTACCTTGAAGAAGTTACCCTCCTCCCTCCGGAAAGATCTCAGTGGATCTCTCTCCCATTGCAACTCTTTCGTAATCTCTTCGGCCCTGAAACTGTTTGACCACGTCCTGAAGCAAACCAGGTACTACAGCCACATTACCTTTCTTAGTACATGCCTACAGAACTGGATCATCCCCAGTGAACTACAGTCCATATTTAGGCCTTCCCAATTTGGCCCCAACCGCGACAATGTCTACATTCAGAACATTGAGATTCTTCAAAAAAGTTTCTCCCTGCAACTCCTGAAACACACATTCGCAGCAATGCGCCAGCATCTCTTGGCACTACAATCCAGCCTATCCCAACTCAGAGCCTCCCTCTCCCAGACCTGCAAAGGACCTCTCCTGTTTTTTATTCTTCGTAGCATCCACAACCTGAACTCACAATTCTACTTAGCTTTATCGGACACTAAAAACCGTAAGTACAGAAAACATTCTGGTGCCTGCCACCCAAAACGGGCTTCCTCCACCTCCCAAATCCCCAACCCTACAAGGACCTTCCCCCATTTCTGAAGAAGGGTCTAGGCCCGAAACGTCAGCTTTCCTGCTCCTCTGATGCTGCTTGGCCTGCTGTGTTCATCCAGCTCTGCACCACGTTATCTCACATTGTGTTTTGAACTATTTTTGAAGACCTTTGCCTCCAGTAAATCACATATTAAGTGCTATTAAAGATCAAAAACAAAAGGCTTGCAATGGCATTTAAATTAATTGAATAAAAATAAACAATATCATCCTTGAGGAACAATTTCTAATACCCTTTGGCATGTAAAGACTTTCAGGTGTAAGATATCTTTATATATTTTATGGATAAACTGATACATTGAACTTCATTTTGCCATGCAGAAATTCACTGGCAATGATAGAGGATTTGGTTTTCAGAAATTCTTTGTTGTAATAACAAATCAGTGCCCACAATGTCACAAAATCAGTCAGTTTCCATTCAGAACCAGCTTCAATGAGTTAAGACGACATAAGCTAGTGATGTGACATTAGTGTTTCCTAAAGGGAGTATTGAGGAAGGCATACATTATTCAAGGACTGATAATATACTTTGCTTTCATGCACATGTCAAGGGAAATTAAAGAAGTGGGTACCTCATGGGAAATAAAACAAGTTCAATCAAATGTTTTAGGAAATGGGAATTTGTTATTGTTGATGTCCAGATCTTTCTTCTACCTAAAGGGAGAAACTAAAATTAAATATTTGGAAATATTGGAGGAAAATAATTTTACATTGTTGATCTACAAATTAATTCAATAGTACAAAAACATGGTGGCATGATTGGTAGAATTAACACAACAACTACAGTAAGGCTGTATTCGCTATTATTAAAGTATAATTTAATCATACAACAACTTCCCCAGCTACAGACACAGGACTAAGTGCAGAACTCAGGGATTATCTGCCCAAGCTGCCCTGATCCTTCACAAAATTGGTTATTTATACTTTAATGGGATGTTGGTGTTGCATTTCAACTGAGTGGGTACAATTATGGCTGAATCACATTGCTGTGGGTCCAAACTTACATGCAGATCAGGCTGAGTGCGGATGACAGATTTCCTTCCCTAAAGGGCATTATTAAAACTAATGTTCTTTTAAACAGAAAAGAAAATCAATCCTAGCTTGCTTTGGTTGCCATTACTGAGTATCTAATCCCAGATTTTATTAATTGAAGTTCTACCTTGTACCACATTGGGATTTGAATTATTGTGTGCAGAGCACAGAACTAGTCCAGTGACAAAGCCACTGTACCACCGGCTCCCTCCACTGATTGAATGTGCAGTAATCTGACCAAGGAACTTCGCAATCATCAGTTGCAAACACTAGATTTCCAGGTTTAAGTGTGCATGTGTGGATTCCAAAAGTTGCTTTTAGATTTACAACATAATGATAATGTACACTGAGGTTGGAATCTTATTGGGGTGTCAAAAGTGTGGGCTATGTTGAAATGTCTGGAAGAACTGGATATCGGTATGTAGTTGTGGAAAAATCAGACTGGCGTTAGTGTTAGGGGACTATAAACTATTCCCACCAGTGGCTTATTTTCTTTGCAAATTCTTATCTTCAAATTAATTTTATATTTTGATCTCTCAAGCCAAGATCATATTTTATTTTTACAATAGTACTATCATCACTCTTTATTAGCAGACTAATATCACTTTATTTTCTGTTCTTGCTATTAATTTGAAACTTCACAGAAGGGGAGGCAATGGCCCAGTGATATTATCACTAAATTGCTAATCCAGAAACTCAGCTAATGTTCTGTCGACCCAGCTTTGAATTCAATCCAAAAAAAAATCCGTAATTAAGAATCATGACCACAAATCCATTGTTGATTGTCAGAAAAAGCCATCTCGCTCACTAATGTCCTTCAGGGAAGGATATCTGTCATTCTCACTTGATCTGGTCTACATGTGACTGCAGACCCTCAGCAATGTGGTTGATCCTCAACTGCCTAATGGCCTAACAAGCCGCTTAATTGTATCAGTCGCTACAAAGTCTCAAAAAAGGAACAAACTCGGACCAATCACTTGGCATTGGTGCCTCATTGGTCAGCACTGCCGCCTCACAGTGCCAGGAATCCAGGTTCGATTCTACCCTCAGGCGACTGTCTGTATAAAGTTTGCACATTCTGCCCATGTCCGCCTGGGTTTCCTCAGGGTGTTCCAGTTTTCTATAATTGACCTTGGCACCAGCAAAGACAACAGCAAAAACAGCCCTTTCGACCATGCAAAGTCCTCCTTACTAACATCTGGGAGCTAGTGCCAAAATTGGGAGAGCTGTCTCATAGACTAGTCAAGCAACAGTCTGACATAGTTATTCTTATGGAATTACACCTCACACACAATGTCCCAGACACCACTAACACCATCTTGGGATATATTCTATTCCACTGCAGGGCAGATCCAGCTGAGGTGATGACACAGTGGTATTCAGCTGGGAGATAGTTGTCTTGCGAGTACTCAACAGTGCCTCTGGACCTCATGAATTCTTGTGGCTCCAGCTCAACGTGGGCAAAAAAGACGCCTGCTGATTACCATGTACCTCCCTTTGTCTGCTGATGAATTAGTGCTCCTCCATGTTAAACAACACTTGGAGGAAGCACTGAAGGTGGCAAGAATGTAAAATATACTGTTGATAATAGTTTTCAAAGTCCATCACAGAATGGTTTGGCAGCTGCACTACTGATCGAGCTGGTCTGGTCCATAGCTGCTAGACTGGGTCTGCGAAAGATGGTGAGAGAATCAATAAGAAGGAAAAATATACTTAACCTCATCCTGACCAATCTGCTGGCTGCAGATACATCTGTCTGTGATAGTATCATTAAGAGTGACCGCAGTACAGTTCATGGTGGAAACTAAGTCCTGCCTTCATATTGAGAATACCCTCCAATGTGCTGTGTGATATTTTCACTGTGCTAACTGGGTCAGACTTCAAATAGATTGAGCAAGTCAAGCGCTAAGTAGAATTAGGTTTGTTATCACATGTACTCACATGCCATCTTAGGCACAAAAGGTATATAAGTACACAGTCTTAGGAATAAATTTAAAAAAAATAAAGGAATGAAAAGTTCAGAATTACAGTGCTTCAAAGCAGAGAAGACAGATGATTTGAGGCTGGGCCTCTCCTTGAGGCTCTCAAAAGTCAGGAGTCTGTGCTGACTTCACTCCAGACATCACTGATGTTCCCTGAGGACAGGAAGTGAGAAGAATGAAGAGCAAAAAAAATACAAAGAAAAGAAATGGACGGAGCAGATGAGGTCCTGCTCAGCTTGTATCAATGTTTCCCATCTTGGATCAGACTGGGCATGCATTAGGCACGGTGAGCCAACAACAGCAGCAGGATTTTACTCCAGCAAAACCCTTCACCTCATTGCTCGGTATATTCTCCATTCAACCATTACCATCAAGCCAGGGGATCGTTGGAGAGCGCAGGAGAATATGCCAGGGACAGCAACAGGCATATCTAAAAATGATGTGTCAACCTGGTGAAGCTACCAAACAGGATTACATGCGTGCCAAAAAACATAAGTAGCAAGTGATTGACAAAGCTAAGTGATCCCACAACCAACAGATCAGATGTGAGCTCTGCAGTCCTGTCACATTAAGCCATGAATAGTGATGGACAATTAAACAACTCACTGGAGGAGAGGGCTCCACAAATATCATCATCTTCAATGATGGAAGAACCTAATACATCAGTGTAAAAGATAAGTCTAAAGCATTCACAGCAATCTTCAGCCAGAACTGCCAGGTAGTTGATCAACCTTGACCTCCTCCAGTAGTGCCAGCATCATAGATGCGAGTCTTCAGCCAATTCAATTCACTCGTTGTGACATCAAGGAATGGTTGGTTACGCTGGATACAACAACCGCTACGGGCCCTGACAACATTCTGGCAATAGTATTGAAGACTTATGTCCCAGAACTTGCTGCTCCCCTAGCCAAGCTGTTCCAGTACAGTTACAACATTGGCAACTATCTGACAATAAGGAAAATTGTGCCAGTACACAAAAAGCAGGACAAATTCAACCCAGCCAATTACTGCCCCATCAGTAAAGTGATGGAAGGTGTCATCAACAGTGCTATCAAGCAGCACCTGCTCAGCAATAACCTGCTCAGTAACGCCCAGTTGGATTCCGCCAAGGCCACTCAGCTCCTGACATCCTTAGTTTAAACATTCGCAAAAGAGCCGAATTCCAGAGATGAAGTAAGAGTGACAGCCCTTGAAATGAACACCACATTCAACTTAATGTGGCATCAAGGAGCCCTCAATGGGAATTGGGGGCAAACTCTCCACTGGTTGGAGTCATATCTGGCACATAGGAAGATAGTTATGGTTGTCAGAGGTCAGTCATCTCAGCTCCAGGACATCTCTGTAGAAGTTCCTCAGAATAGTGTGCTAGGCCCAACTATCTTCAGCTTCTTCTTCAATGACCTTCCATCTATCATAAGATCAAAACTGGGAATGTTTGCCGATGATTGCACAATGTACAGCACCATTTGCGAGTCTTCCAAAATTGAAGCAGTCCATGTTCAAATGCAACCCGATCTGGACCATACCCAGTCTTGGGCTTACAAATGGCAAATAACTTTGTGCCACACTAATGCCAGGCAATGACCATCTCCCACAAGAGACAATCTAACCACCACCCCTACACGTTCAATGGTGTTACCATCACTGAACCCCCCAATATCAACATCCTGGGAATAACCATTGACCAGAAACTCAACTGGACTCACCATATAAATACAATGGCCACAATAGCAGGTCAGGGGCTAGGAATATTGTGGTCAGTCATGCACCTCCTGTTTCTCTAAAGCCTGCTGATCATCTAAAAGGCACAAGTCAGGTGTGTGAGGGAATACTCCCCACTTGCAACTCCATCAATACTCAAGAAGCTTGACTTGATCCAGGGCAAAACAGCCTATGTGATAGACACAACTTCCATAAGCATCCATTCCCCCCACCATAGACACTCAGTAGCAGCAGTGTGTACTATCTACAAGATGCAGTGCAATAATTCACCAAATATCCTTAGATAGCCCTTTCCAAAACTCACGTCTACTTTCATCTTAAAGGACAAGGGCAGCAGATACATGGGAACAACACCACCTACAAGTTCCTCTCCAAGCCACTCACCATTCTGACTCAAAATATGTCATTATTCCTCACCGTTGCTGGATCAAAATCCTGGAATTTTCTCCCTTAGGGTATTGTGGGTCTACCAACAGCATATGGACTGCAGAGGTTCAAGCACGCAGCTCACTGCCAGCTTCTCAAGGGCATCGAGGGATGGGCAATTTATGTTGGCAAGTCAGCAAAACCCAAGTCCCATGAATGAATTTTTAAAAAAATCTTTGATCATTTACTTTCCAGCCTTGATCCATTCCCGTCCATCTAATTACTATTATAAGATATCCATTTATTTCTATACATGCAAACAATTTATCTGTAATGTTACAAATGCTGCATCCTTCTGTCCCTTCACTTACCAATACACATTTTGCTCAACTGCATTGTTGTCATGTCTATACTAAGGTGGAAGCTACATTCTTATGAATGAACAGCAACAGGTTTTATGAACTATTTACAGAAAATGGCTAAAGAGGACATTTTCTCTGGACCCATACTGGCCAGGCTCCAGTTCCATATGATTTGAAGTTATGTCATAGCTCCCTTCACACATATCTAGTAGTCATCCTGAGTGTAAAGGTATAGTTCTTTTCTAGGTCACTCAAGCCAACATGGTTTTTTCTCCAGTGTTGGTGCTAGTATTCCATAATTTAAAACATATTTCTCCCACATCAATCACTGAATGATAATTTGTCATGGTTTGGGTCATGATCAAAATATTATTAAACTTGTGGTTTTGCTTTATAATTTAGATCCTAACTGCTCACATTCCCTCAGCTGAAACTCTTTCATAATTCTACCTGTGATATTGGTACTGTTATGGACCATAACAGCTAGACCTCTCTCCTTCAGCTATAAGTTCTTCAGTCATGAGGAGATGTCCTTAACAGTCATATAGTAAAGGGAGTTTATATTTAGATAAATCTCAGATTGTTCTCTGTGTTTATCGAAGAACTTTCCAATGCAAATGATGGACATTACATTTATTAAGCCTTTGTTTTTGTAATGAATGATGCCTGTCCCCGCCAATCTAACCTTATTTTTTTTAATTCAAAAGCTGGAAATATTGTAGGTCAATCTGACCATTCTCTCTTCCTAATCAGCTGTGTCCATGAAGAAGGCAATGTTTTGCTGCCTCTAAGTGAAGAAGAGACCTGTCAGTTGCAGAGTAGCGATATGTATTGCAAACTAATGGTTCCTTGTGATGTTTCGCATTAAAATCTGGAAGAAGCTTGATGCAAAGGCACTGAGGGTCATGGTTCATTTCACAAATGTAATGCTATATGTACCGTGGTATTTGCCTACAATTCCTGCTGCAATAGGTGACATATTCACTGCCAGTCAAAGGCTACTTGTTAAACAGCAGCCTGTTCCCAACACCACTGATCAGGTGGGCCAGTGGGCCGAGGAGTAGCTAATGGAGTTTAATTTAGATAAATGTGAGGTGTTCCATTTTGGTAAGGCAAACCAGGCAGGACTCAAACAGTTAAGGACAGGGCCTTGAGGAATGTTGCTGAAGAAAGAGACCTCGGGGTGAAGGTGCATAGTTCCTTGAAAGTGGAGTCACAGATCGAAAGGGTAGTGAAGAAGACATTTGGTACACTTGTCTTAATTGATCAGAACAATAAATATAGAAGTAGGGATGTCATTGGACAGCTGTACAGGATATTAGTGAGGTCACTTTTAGAATGCTGGGCACAATTCTGGTTGCACTTCCAAACGAAGGATGTTGTTAAACTTGAGAGGTGTAGAAAAGATTTACAAAGATGTTGCCTGATGGAGGGTTTGAGCTATAGGGAGAGGCTGAGTAGGCTGGGGCTATTTTCCCAGGAGCCTTGGAGGCTGAGGGGTGACCTTATGGAGGTTTATAATATCAACGGTGGCATGGATAGGGTGAATAGCTAAGGTCTTTTTCTCAGGGTAGGGGACCCCAAAACTAGAGTTCATAGGTTTAATGTGAGCGGGGAAAAGTTTATAAAGGACCTGAGGGGCAACTTTTTCACACAGAGAGTGGTGCGTGCATGGAATGAGCAGCCAGAGGAAGTGGAGGAGGCTGGTACAGTTACAAGATTTAAAAGGCATTGGATAGATATATGAAGGGTTTAGAGGGATATGGGCCAAATTCTGGCAAATGTCACTAGGTCAGGTTGGGATGTCAGTTTGGCGTGGACAAGTTGGACCAAAAGGACTATTTCTGTGCTGTATGACTCTATGATGCTATGACTGTATGTGCTGGTGGGAGAGTCCAGAACAAAGGATTCTTTCCTAGACTTAGAACTAAGCCATTCAGGGCTAATATCAGGAAATATTTCCTAACAGAAAGAATACTGGAAATCTGGAACTGACTTCTTGACCTGTCATTAAAGCTAAGCTAATTTAAAACTTCAATTGATAGATATCTGTTAGTTCTTTTTCATATTTAGAGATATGGAGCCAAGGTAGATAGAATTAAGAAATAGGTCACCAAACGATAATAAATCAGTAGAAGAGGATTGAGAAGCTTGAGCCACTGGAATATGAATAAATTGTTGACACAGTTTCATGTCAGAAAGCAGAGCAATGAATTTTACATCAAGTAATGTTCAATGAACAGTGAACAATTACTGAATCATTTATTTTCTGCTCATCTAATTTGAGTAAGTCATGTCAGACAGGATATTAATTTGTCTATCTTTAAACACTGTCAGGAGATGATATCCACCATCTCTGAAGGCCAAAATCAGCTTGGTGCAGGATTTTCTTAGTTTTGCACCAGCACGTCCTTTTCGATTACATGCGGAAGTCTGCACTGGAACTTAAGCTTACAACCTCGAAACTCAGAGGCAGAAATATGAACTGCACTACAGTGTTTCTTGACTGTTAATGAGAGTAAAGTATCACTGTTGTTTGTGCTGAATTTGAAAGTTTGTATATTTAAAACAGAAGTCTATCTTCCACGTTTTTATTCTGCTCTGGCTCTAGGTTGATGTATATTGGGATATTTATTGCAAATATGTTAATCTTATAGAAAACAGAGCATTTAATAATACAGGTTACTTCCTGTGCTTAAATATCCAGCTAATATTTATTCTTCATGCATTTTGTTATTTGTTTTCTGGACTAGACAAGTTGGTAGGTAATAATTACCACTTATCACATCAATAGAATTAGTGTTTAGACTTGAAATGATAAGCCTTAACTTTCTATAATGAAAACTGAAAGAACTGTGGATGCTGTAAATTAGAAACAAAAACAGAAATTGCTGGAAAAGCTCAGCAGGCCTAGCAGTATCTGTGGACAGAAATCAGATTTAACAGTGACCCTTCCTCAGAATGGTTTTTGTTTCAACTTTCATCATTTGAGATTAGTACCTGTGATTTTCATAGGTCAAAAATTACATGGCACCAGGTTATAGTCTTTCTTGAGGTGTCAGAAGGAGCGAGACTCCAAAAGCTCATGTCTTCAAATAAACCTGTTGGACTATAAGCTGGTGTTGTGTGATTTTTGACCTTGTCCACTCCAGTCCAAAACTGGTACCCCCACATTCTGATTTTCATAGGTTAAAAAGGACACTATTAAGCTAGAATGGCTATCATGGTCACCTGACAAGCTCAGCAACCCACACAGAATGTATGTAACTGGCGCATCAGAATGACCACTTCAATCAAGACAGACTGAAACTCAAGGCATTGAGAAAATTTCATTATTTTTATTCATTCATGGAATGGCAGTATCATTGGCTAAGTGAACATGTATTACCATAATTGGCAGTTAAGAGTCAACCACATTGCTGAGAGTCTGAAATCACATATAGGTGACATGAGGTCTGGATGGCAGAATTTTCTAAAAGACAATAATGAATCAGATGAGTTTTATGACAATTGACAATGGTTGCAAAGTCACCGTTAGGTTAGTTTTAATTCCAAATTTTATTTATAAATTTCACCATCTGCCACAATGGGATTTGAACCCATTGCCTCAAAACAGTACTACTACACCACCTTGCATTTTATCCTTGCATAGTAGCATTGAAAGATTACCATGACTATTCAGTTTGAAAACTACAATGGAGCTAGATTTGAAATATACAATCAAACCATTTTTCAGTCATTTGCCTGGAGCAAAAAGAGAGAGGAAGCAACATGCATTGATAACAGCAAGGATACAGAAAGCTCTTCCGTTCTCTCTTCTCTCTTTCCTCTTCTCTCTCTTTCACTGTTTCAACATAAACTCAAAAGATATCTGCAAGCTTTGCTGCTCCAAGGGAAACAGGATAACAGCTCAATTGCTGGAACTCAGCTTTCACTTTCAAAGTCTTGAAGAAGTTTAAACTGCAACTGTCTGTACTTCCCTGTCTATATAGATTCCTTCCTCCAACCTGCCCCCACCCCATTTTCCTTTTAACTTCGTTACATATATTGTATGCATTAGATATCATATCTTCTTGTTTTCTCAGGATAATGAAACTCCATTCTCTTTCACTCAAGAACAGGCTCCCCTTTATTTTTGATCTGGTTAGCTAAATTTAATTGAAGTGTGATAGCCACATGCTAAAAATGGAACAAAAATATTTGTTGTGACCATATGATAAACCAGAGGAACTGATCAGCATGCCTCATCTGTTTGTAACACTAAGTCTGATCCTCTCATTAAAAGCCACTCTGTCTATGTGGAAAAAAAGTTATTATTATTATTATTAGTAGTATTATTATTATTACTATTATTATCATTTTGACAGGGAAATCTGAATTAATATAATCTTATAAGCTTTTCTTCTCTTTATTGAAAATCCTTTGAGATGTCATCAGTTACCAGCTCTATACTAATTTTCCCCATAAATCTCTATTTGAATCCTTTCCACCTGCTTTTTGGTGTGTCCACAACATTGAGATATTATTCACAGTCAACAACTGATACCTTTATAACTTATAGCCAATGGAACAAGGAAATCATTTTCTTTCTATAAGCAATATTTATTCGAGGGAAATTGAAACAATTATTTGCTGCTGATTTCAGATTTAATGTTCTGGCTTTTCTTGTTAGTACTGATGTAACGAGATGTGAAACTCCATCTACCTCTGTCAGTAATTTTCCTTGGGAGAGGGGAGGAAGACCTCATTTGATATGCAGGAGGAGATTTCATCCAGGTTCCTGCTGTTCACTGAACCTTCATCACCACAAAGGTGGGAAATTGGAGCAGTCCGTTGTAGTAAAAAAAACTGCTGCTGAAATGGCAGAAGCACAGCAGGTCCTCAGAAAGGTTAGAGAGAAAGACACAGAGAGTCGGAAATATAAAGGGTAAGATTGAGCTACACATATGAATCAAAATGGAATGCAGAAAGAAAACATCATCTAGGAGATCTAAAGTGAGTTTACCAGCCCCAGGTGGTGGATTTGGAGATGTGGAGTTCACCGAAGGTGAGAATAGCAGTGGCTCTCCTGCCCACCGCCAGAGGCAGTTTGGACCTCTGTGATGTGGAGAGATTTCCTATTTCTGGCTGGCAGCTAGAAAAAGGGATGCCCAATACTGTCAACAACGATGGCTGACTCTGGCTGTGCCATCATTGCTAGATGGCTTTCTACCTGCCTGGCAATTTGACAGTATCAAAGCCATGTATACACTCCCCAGCACATCTAACAAGAAAAAGTTGCTATCACTCCTCATTGCTCCCACCATTTGTTACAAAGTTATTCCCAAATACGCAAAGGTCTTGGAACCTGTTCAGAAATTACGGTGCAAAGATTCACAATAGAAATTGACAATTGGGCAGTAAAAAGCATTTAACATGTCAAAGATGAGCTCAGCGTTTCCTCCTTTCACTTTGTAACCCATGCGTGGAATTGTATGTCACATCAGAGATGTCAAGAAATGTAAATGTGACTGGGGCTGTACACTTATTGAACGTTGCCACAACCAAATCAATAAACGGTTATGCACATAACTGAACACACATAGAAATAGCAGGAACTGCCAATGCTGGAGTCTGAGATAACAAGGTGTGGAGCTGGATGAACACAGCAGGCCAGGCAGCATCAGAGGAGCAGGAAAGCTAACGTTTCGGGCTGGAACACACATACTCTGCAGGAGAGTGCAAAACACTAGCCTGCATCTATATTTGTTAACAAAAACAAAGTTGCTGGGAAAGCTCAGCAGGTCTGGCAGCATCTGTGAAGAAAAAAATCAGAGTTAACATTTCGGGTTAGGCGACAATTCCTCAGAACTGATGGTGGCTGGGAAAACGTTAGCTTAGATGCAGAAAATAGGGAGGGGGATGGGGTACCCCTTTCAGTTTTTATTTTATATTTGTTAATATTGGCACAGATAGAATCTGTTGAATCTTTTCTTTCCACACGGATCACCTAATTGCAGATTAGTTATGTCAGGTCCTTGTCACAGCCATTTTAAAAGTTGTTATAGTCTTACTTGACCATAGAGCTGCCCTTTCATTTGCAAGAGATACAACTAGTAGTGATTTATTCTAAGAGTCATCATATCTCAGGCAAGGGGAAAGGTTCTAAGGAGAGTCCTTCATGGAATTGAACCCATGCTGTTGGCATCACTCTGCATTGCAAAACCAGCCATCCAGCAGACTGAGCTAACTGACCCCTGCACATCCTCAAACGAACAGATTCGTCAACATAAGTTAAAGGTAGAGTTTCTTGCAGGTTTACTGCAGCTGAGTAGCTGACACCCTTAGCCATAGTACAACCAATGACAGCATTAATGACAGCAGAGCAATTTGCAAAACTGAAAACTGTAATCATGGTAATTTTCATCACCAGTTTTATTATGCAAGAAGAATTGAAGGTAGATTAGTGACAGACTGAGTATGTTGCAGAAAGTAAGCCGGTACCTAAAAACTGAATGGCCTCATGAAATAGAGGAAGGGCTTGTCCCAGACTAAATGTATACAATAAGCTGGCATTTTTTGATGACACCTGTATAGGAGGGAGAGCTCCAGTGCTGTTTATTACATTTTTGCCCATGAAGGACATCTAGGTGTTGTTAAGCAAAGGCTTTTGAAGATCTCACAAAGCAGTCTCACAATCTTGTTGGATAGAATAATTCATTAGAAACAGAACAGATTGTGCAAGCAGTGGAAAATCTGTTCAAATATTCCAGCACCTCCTACAATTGACTTCACGACCAATAAAGTCATGGCAATAACTCAAAGTAGATATTTTGGAGAAATTCTAGTAGATTCATGGAATCCCTACAGTGGGGAAACAGGCCATTCAGCCTACCAAGTTAATACCAACCCTCCAAAGAGCATCCCACCCAGAGCCACTCCCCTACCCTATCCCTGTAACCCTGCATTTTCCATGGCTAATCCACTTAGCCTGCTTATCCCTGGACACTATGGGCAATTGTTGTTTAACAACCATTTCAATCACTGACATTTCAGACAAGGAGCTGAATATTCACATGTTGGAGGATTTTTTTCTGGTGAAATTTATGGTAGGTAGTCCACATTGACTTCTTTGGTACGATTGTCCGCTGTTTAGTGAATTAATTATGCAATCAGCCTCTGTTGTACTTGTCTCATATACTTATGTGGCAGGAATGCCAGAAGTGCTCACCACTGTCAGGGCTTTGTGATGTTGATGCCATATTTAAACCCAGCTCTGCAGCACATGCGATGCTGCAAGCCAGGAACAAGCTTTATGGTTTGCTGCTTCATTGTTGTAACTGAGCAAATGATTCAGAAAGAGAAATTGGCAGCCGATATCAACCACCAGGGACCTGGAAGTGCTGATAGATGGGGTGGTGGAGCAGATGGTGCCATTCTTTTACTTCCAGACCACCAAAGGAGGCCAAAACACCAACAGAGGTTTGATAGGCACAGCAGCCCTGGTTAGTAAGGTGTGCAGCATTTAAACACCTCCCCTGCAGTGCTGAAGGAACATTAATGACTCAAGTGTTACAGTTTTTTCTCAGGTATCTCTCGTTCACAGGGTCACTGTTCACTCCAACTTTGTCAGTGCACACCTCTCACCAACGTTCATGGACTAAACTCTCATTATTGCATGCAACATGTCCATGCAATGGCTCTTACCCACCACATCCTCTGGCACTCCTAACCTGAGAATGCAGGTGAGATACAGTAAAAAACGCCAGGTGTGCAAAGAACTTTATTAACATACCACCACCAGGAAAGACACCCATGTGACTAAGGAGCCAGTAGCAAGCAGACCCCCTTGGGGCAATGCCTATGTGAACAAAAAGGTGAAGGGGAGGGTAGGGATCAAATCAAAATGGAATTGGAGGGGGAGATAAAACACTCCACACCTCTCGGTGCCAACCTCTCCTGAAATGTACCAAGAGTATTGATGCACACCGCATGCTCCTTCTCCAGCGACACCCAGGCATGGACATAGCCACGGAAGAGGGGCAGGCAGTTGGCCATAACAACCCCCTCCACGGCCCGCTGCCTGGACCTATTAATGACCAGCTTGGCCACGCCCAGGAGCAGACACACAAGGAGATCCTCCGACCTGCCCACTTCTCTCCCCACTGGGTGCCCAAAGATCAGGAGTGTGGGGCTGAAGTGCAGCCAAAAACACAAAAGGAGGTCGTTAAGATAACTGAAAAGGGAGTGCAAGTGCCCACACCCAATGTAAACATGGTCCACAGACTTCGCAGCACCAGGGCCCTCTAAATGCAGTCTCCAGTACATGCACCATACTGACCTGGCTGACTATTCTAAATTGGTTATCGGTGCAATTCTTTGCATACGCAGGATTGTTCAGCAAATGTTGTCTTAATTGCAGAATAACATTTGATATTGAACATTGTATTATGAGCTTTGGAAGTGTGAGTTGGTGGGGTACAGTCAGTATATAACTTGTTAAAAACAGCTGAAAACATATGCTGTTTGATAAACTACTAACCCTTCCTGTCTTTTGTACAGCTGACTCACTGGAAGCACCTCACTACCTCTCCTGCCCCTGCATCAATACTAATGTCTCTCTGCCTCTATCATGCACAACATCTCCCTTTGCACTGTGGGTAAAAAGGGGGAAGATTGGCAGCTAGCTGATGGACATTATGCTCATTACCCCATATAAGGAAAAATGCTGTAGTTGGCCACAAGCTGTGAGATTTTAATGTGCTCGGCAGCGCTACTAAGTCTTTGAGGATGAGAGGAGGCTCTGAATGTAATGTCTGAATCCTGGTTGCTGGTAAGTACAAATTGAGGTGAATGGATCTAAGTCTGAGGCAAATTGATCCATTGGTAGTATATGGCCTGTGAACTTGCATTCAGTCACCTTGGGAGATTGTTAAATTTGTTTCAGCATTGAATCCAGGACTGGACTGCTGATACTGACTGCAACGCGTTCC
Organism: Rhincodon typus; assembly: GCF_021869965.1. Lineage (NCBI taxonomy): Eukaryota > Metazoa > Chordata > Chondrichthyes > Orectolobiformes > Rhincodontidae > Rhincodon > Rhincodon typus. The sequence continues at coordinate 51,299,094 of NC_063338.1, forward strand.
AGCTCTCGCTTAAGTTTGTGTCTGGAGGGCGTCCTGGCCACCTGAGGGAAAAGGGGCTTTCTCTTCCTATACCAAATGTGCATCAATGCCATGAGCATGGGTTTTAAGCCTGCTCTATGATCCTTTGTCAGCTTAATAGCTTATTCTAGTGCTTTCCACTTTTCTTCAAACAGTTTCACCCTGAACCACAGACAGAATGCACCTCCCCTCTAAAAATCCAGTCTGGTTTTAAGTTGTCCAGGCTAATTTTAAGTGCTTCCACCTTGGCAGGAACTCCAGCACTCAGCGGTGCATGCCATACCAGGCTGCATACCACAATCAATATAATTAGTTCTCTTCTGTCTGCATCAATGAGAATGGGTATATGGAAAACATACACCATGAACCCTGCTTCCAACTTTGAGGCCCTTTTACCCCCCTTAGTCTGATTTACCAATAGCAATGTGGTGGGCTGGTGTAGCCCAGAGCGGGACACTCTCTTGGTGGCACGGTGCGGGCTGGAAAGCCAGGAGCGGGATACTCTCTGTGGCACGGCATTGACCAGGAAGCCTGAGCGGAACTCTGGTGGTGGTATGCTGTAGCAGCGGAGAAGGAAAAGTTGGGCTCTCTTTAAGTTATCATTTTTTAATTCTGTGAATGGTGCTTATGTACAAGCAATGGTACACACTTTTCACTGTATTTTACATTGAACGTATGTGACAGTAAAGGATATTCATACTTCATATTTCTCATAAAATGTATCATACATTGTTCCTTGGTCTTGTTAAAAGACTGAGTTTATCACAAATTTAGTTACTTTGGGATTTAACTTTATTGAGCAGTTTTAACTTTGTACAGCAATAATAATGATCAAATTCTCTATTCTTTAGTTTGTTTTTTCTATAGGAATTGTCACTATTTAGCTTTAATTACTAACGTGATTTATGGTCTGCAGACTAGATAAGGTTTGCTTTATAAAGTAAATAATATCATTTGTCTTATTAATGCAAATTTATCAGACATGACAAAAAAAATGAGCTGAGGGCCAAAAAAAAGACTGATATCTATGCCTGACTTTGTGTAAATTACTCTATTCGGAGAACCATAAAGACTTAGGCTAAATGAGGTGGGAAACTATTCCTACTATGCCTAAAAACGTGCTGTGTGGTTTGATATTGTACAGCATCTCCTCAGTGGCAATTGATGTTAGCTGCTTTCCCACAGCACAATGGGGATATTAACAATGATTTTCTATTGATCAGAAAGTATTCAGCAACTGTTTTAAACCATGGCACTTTGCACAATGGATGGCAGGCACAGTGAATTTCACAATAGGAGTAAATTAATAAAATGAAATCTTTGTGCTGGAGTGACACATGCTGACTCATTGTTAGGCTTCGGTTTTCTGGAAGTTAATTGACTAAACCATGTGAATTGCTAAAAATGACAATACCCGGAAGGCTGCTATTTTTAGAGATAGAGATTTCTGGAGAGCATTTAGAAATTACTGTGCTCAGTTTCTAAACTATCTTCTAAAACATTTGTTTCTTGAATTCAGTTTTCATCCAATGTATTAATTTTTAATTTTTCACCCAAATCTGAGGCTGAAGCTTTATCTTTATGGTATTATTTTATCCACATTATATCTGAAGATTCAAGCCTGAAATAAGGAGATCACATACTATGTTAACCTAAATCCTGAAATAACAATGGATGTATGAAACAGTCAAAACTACTATTAAGACACATGAACAATTATTTGAACTAAGTGAAGAATTGTTTATAAAAGACCATGAGTTAGTCATGAAGTTGAACTAAAGTTTGTCACAATGGCATCCTCAGTTTAGAGCATGAGGAGAGGGATCATTCAGTAAAATTGTGATTAAGGTGAGAATCTTTTAGTGAAATTGTGAACAGTGGGATTCATACAATGAAGTCACAATAAAGATATAAATCCTCCACTTTACCTGTGTAGAATGTGAATCCAATATTTTGGCTGCAAAATGTAGGAAACCCTTCACCAGGAAAGAGCAGCAGAACTACTATGAGTCTGAAATAAAAGCCTCTTAAGTAAGCAAAATATATGAGCACATGAGGAAGATATGGTGTCAGAAATAATGTTGCCAGAAAGATTTCAATTTCAGAAATGAGCCAGTTGAACACAGAATTGCACTTTGTAGAAAACAAAAGTCAATACACAGAAAAGCTTCCAAAATAGACACTAAATCAAAAGCTGAACTACACTTCTACACACATTTGGGTGTATTGTTAATGAGGTTACAACTTGTCAAAAGGTAAAATAAGCAGCAACAAAGTATTGAAAAACTTTGGAAAGTACTTTAACCAAAAACTAATTATGTCCTTAGAAGACCAAGATTCAGTAGAAGAGTTTAACACCGACTCTGAATCTGAAAGAGAACGTAGATGATATTATTAATTAACATTATGGATTAGGGGAGGAGTGTAATTTTGATTTAAAGTCAATTCATAATTGATGAGTTTGTCACGTTTATTACAATCCAAAGAAGACTTAGCTCTAAGAAGTCCATTCAGAAGATGAATGAAGCAGATCTTCGGAGGCAACAAGATCAATCCTAACAGGGGAATATATCTTGGCACAGAAAATTGTCACAGTCTATTTAATTCTTAAGGAAGAAAACCTTAAAAGGCAATCAATATAGTGAGTAGTACAAGCTCCAGACACAAAGTCCGGGTCAGCATGCAGAATCAGTATATCCAAAAATTCATGTCATCAGCAAAGAATCAAAAGGAGTTGGAAGAAAGCTAAAAGAATACAACTCATCAACATCTCTGATCCAATTTGGTGCTAGCATTGGGCTTTAGATCTGAAGAAAAGTCATACCAGACTCAAAACTTTAATGTTAGAATTAACTCTACCCCCTCAATTACTTTAGTTGATGCATTCACTGGTGGTTCAGCCTAAAATTGAATTTACTGACAGGTTTCAGTTTGCAATAAATACAAAAATTCACTATAAACTACCTTCCTTATTGTTGAATATGACTATTCTCTCTCTAAGTATAACCTATCAGTATATGTAGTTGCAAGGTGATGATTACTATAGCCTAAATTTGTCAATAACATACAGTCACTGCATGAGTTAAATTGTGCAGTGTGGCCTTGCTCCTTTCTCTGTTGACCTGCTGAAATGAATTTATAAGGTTAAACATCTAGTCTTGGCATTAAAATATTCAACCACAATGAAAGCCAGGTTTGCTGCAAGAAAGGAATAAAAGTAAATAGCTTGTGCATGCCTGTGATCGCAAAGGAAATCAGAAGGAAAATGCAGCAAATTTATGATGGTGAGAAACTCCAAACCTCACAGCTTCATGTCAAATTTGGCTCAGAATTAAAAGGTTGTGAGTTCCAGATCCACTCCAAAGACTTAAGCACATATAGCAGCTGACACTTCAGTACCTAAGGGGACTTTGCACTATGAGTGTTTTCTAATACTCAAACTCAGATGGCAATTTGACAAGCATTGGCAACCCTAGGAAAAAACATTGAAACTTGCAAATGCCACACTGGCCTGACCCATCTTATATATTTCAAATTGAGTCTCTGGCACAAGTGGTATTTCATTTCCAAATATTATTTTGTTTCACTGATTCCTCTGCTACCTCCCCCCGGGTGAGAATCAAAGTGAATATAGTAAGCACGTGAAGAAAATTGAGAAACTTATATTGAGGTTCAGCAATAAATATTAAAACTTTAGGACTTGAGGCCACTAATCAACATTCTAAGTTGAAATTAGTCACTTAAGACAATGCGTGCAAGCTCAATTCCATTATAAAATACATGATGGCCAGGAGTAAATTAAACATCCAACAGTCAAATAAACACTTTGAAATTTTGTGCATAAAGGTGGATAATACCAGACAAAGTAGAAAAAAGGAAGAAAAGTTGAATTCAAATAGGAAGTTTGCATATATGAAACCTGTAGTTTTAATGTCTAGCAGCAACTTTGACAGGACCTGCGAAATAGTAAGAATGCAAGGTAGGTGTGAGGTTAGAGTTCTAAGAGGGTTCGGGTGCTAAGGTGCCAGGTAAGTAGTCCAGATGAGTAGGATGCCAGATGGGTCGGGTGCCACAGTGCAAGGTGGGAATGAGGTCAGGTTAAGTGAGGGAGAATTTAGGGTAGGACATGGTGGGTGAGGGATATTTGGTCCAGGAATCCTGAGAAGATTGAGGGAAATACTTTCAATGGATTCTAGATATTATAATTTGGAAAAATATGGCAAAATGAATCCACTGGAAGCTGAGAATGACTTCGATCTGTTGTGTAGATGGTATGCTGTAAAATATATGTGCAGCTTAGGTTTATCAATCATAATTAAATATTAATAAGCAATATCTTTCCTGAGGTTGCAGATTTGCTGACTGAACACCGGTATGTTTGTTTGCAGACGTTTCATTTCCCTGCTAGGTAACATTCTCAGTGTGCCTCTGGTGAAGCATTGGTTTTCTGTCCCACTTGTCATTTTTTTAATGAACCTTAGAATCCCTACAGTGTGGAAACAGGCCCTTCAGCCCAACAAGTCCACACCAACCCTCAGAGCATCCCACCCAGACCCATCCCCCTATAAGCCACCTAATCTACACATCCCTGAACACTACGGGCAATTTAGCATGGCCAATCCACCTAGCCTGCACATCTTTGGATGCCTCGGTTTGCTGGAGTGATTGGTATTATTTCCGGTTCAGTTTTTCAGTGGTTTGTATATCGGGTCCAGTTCAATGTGTTTGTTGACGGTGTTCTGGTTGGAATGCCAGGCCTCCAGGAATTCCCTGGCATGTCTCTGGTTAGCTTGTGCTATTATGGATGTGTTGTCCCAGTCGGACCCGTGTCCTCCTTTGTCCGTGTGTATTGAGACTTAGTTCGAATTATGAAAGGCTTTAATGTTAACTGTTACTCTATTTCTTTACTTTATTTACTTATTCCGCGGCGTAATGCTTAACTTTTTAACTCTGTTCCTCTAGCTATTTTGTACCTAAGTTTTTTTTTATGCCAAGGTGACTTGCTACCTAAGTTGGCACCTTGTGTGGTGACATTATACACTTCTCACTGTACTCTTATACTTCCGTACTTGAGTACACATGACAATAAAATCTAAATCTAAATGTTGTCAAAAATGATAAAGGCTTAAATTACTGAAAGTACACAATTTTGTTGTCTGATGAACTCAGGTTAACGGAAAACACTGAATTTTTTTTGTACTTAACAAAAAACAATTATTTATGATCATTCTAAGCACAAGCAAACAAAACTATGAATTTTATGAGCTGAAACCCTAACCACCTTCCTTAATTCCTACACACATACTTACAGATCAGGAACAGACAAACAAATATCGATCTTATGGGTTGAAAATACACTCCTGAATAAACTCAGTTCAGTTCACCAATGTACAAAATTTGATGAGGTGCTTTCCAGTCCTTCAGTCTCCAAACTGCTGCTTCTTTCCAAGTTCTGTCAGTTTTCCCCTGCAGAAATATGACAATTGCACACTAATTGTTCATCTTTCAGTCACTGGGCAGAGCTAGCAAGTTATAACAAATACAGAAGTTGCTGGAAAAGCTCAGCAGGTCTGGCAGCATCTGTGAAGAAAAATTCAGAGTTAACATTTCGGCTCCAGTGACTCAGTTCCTCAGAACTCAGGAACTCGGTTGAGGTGTCACCGGACCTGAAACGTTAACACTGATTTTTCTTCACAGATGCTGCCAAACCTACTGAGCTTTTCCAGCAACTTCTGTTTTTGTTCCTGATTTACAGCATCCGCAGTTCTTTCGGTTTTTATTTAAGTTATAACATATGTTTGGAGAGAATAGCTAGCTATTTTCCTCAAGTCTTTTGTCATTTCACTGCAGAGAAAGAGAGAGACCATTCTCTCTTGCAGTGTGAAGGCTTCTCTCTCCATATTGTTCACACATTCTCCAATCTCCTGCCCCAGAGACCATCAGAGAGTTATTACCATGTGAATGACTCCTGGCTTCCTCAACTGGTCTCGATTGCACAAATCGATTAGTGATCTGAATGAACTCGCTCTGAACATACACCTACAGTGCATCTTAGACATCTTTGCACACAGCTAGAATGTAGTAACAGTGTAAACGCAACTTTCAATGAGTTTCAGGAACCTGTTTTAAAAGTTCAGCAACATTTTCTATCGTCCTTGTTTTAAAATTGTCAGTTTCTTATTTTGGTCCATCATCTGAAATTTTTTAAAAAACCACGTTGTCTTCAATCAAGTAGATCACTTAAAATATTTTAATGTCTCCTGAACAGCAGTTCAGAGGTCAGTTTTTCTGACACACTGAAAGCAGAAGGTTACTTTAAGGCTGTTGGTTAGTGAGGTATTTAGAAGCAGGGGAAGAGACTGCAGGCAGCAAAGGTGAGATGGTTAGCTGACTCTCAGTGATGGCAGTATATGGGGATCCAATTCTGGAGGTGGATGAGAACATGGTGGCAATAGCTTTCTCTTGCTAACTCCATAGAAAAAAGGAGAAAAAGTTTTCAAAAGCATTAACTTTTTCTCAGGGCATTGGACTTAAGCTAAACATTTCCCATCTTTGATTTACCTTTGCAGATTGTTTGCAGTTGACAATGAATAATGAGAAAACAAATAAAGAATGTTCATAGAAAAGCAAAACCATAACAGTTCCACAACATACCTGACATTTTTTTTTGAAATTCTTTGCTTGTGCAATCTTAGTTTCATTTATTCCTGCCTCTGTGTGTACGCATAGCATAGATTTCATTACCACAGGAAGTAGTTGATGCCGAAACATTGAATTATTCAAGAGGCTGCTAGATATAGCATTTGCGGGTGAATGGGATCAAAGGTTATGGGTAGAAAGCAGAATTAGGCTATTAAGTTGGATGATCAGCCATAATCATGATGAATGGTGGTGCAGGCTCAAAGAGCTGAATGGCCTCCTCCTGCTCTTATCTTATATGTTTCTATGTTTTCCTTGCTTTTGGCAATACTACTCCAAGAATATATTCAGCATCAGTGCCAGTTAACATTTGTCATTCATGCACAACTTGTGTCTTTTCTCACTCATCACCATATCAGCTTTCATGTCCAGCCTTTTTCACTTTTTCCCAACCACATACAGTTTGGGAGAGAGACAATTTACTTACATTTTGTTCCCAAACAATATCGGCGATCAACAATATCAGATAAGGTTGGACAACAGCGAGCTGGGCATTGGAAATTCCAACATTCTGGTCCAGCCATTCAAGTTTTAAAGACCACACAGTAAACAGCAGCTGCCAGTGGGTACAAATAAATCATAGGGGTCTCTATCCAGCACTGTTGGAGATTCACTAGCATTGATAAATTTTCCCTTGTCTTCTATATAATCGTTGAAAGGATGTGTCATGACTATATTCAAACTCACTGAACATTTAATCTCCATTGTAGCACGAATAAAAGCAAATTGCTGTGGATGCCGGAAATCTGAAACAATGACAGAGCATGCCTGAGAAACTCAGCAGGTCTGGCTACATCTGTGGAGAGAAATTGAATTAATGTTTCAAGTCTGGTATGAAGACATGTTCTGAAGAAGAGTCAAACCAGACGAGAAATGTTAAGTCTATTTGTCTCCACAGATGCAGCCAGACAAGCTGAATTTTTCCAGCATTCTCTGTGTTGGTTCCATTATAGCTATTCAACTGCGTATGTATTGTACAGGAATCCACCCAAATGAGGGGAGCAAAAGGAAATGCAATGGTAGTAAGAGACATTGTAGTTGAGGGATAGACACTGTTCTGTGTGGCCAGGGATGTGAAAGGTATATGACATTCAAGAAAAATAAGAAGCTAGTTACTTTTAAGCTAAGGGGTGGCAGATTTAAACCGAGATGAGGAGGAATCATTTATCTAAAAGGGTTGTGAATTTGTGGAATTCACTATTACAATGGAAACAGGGGTACTGAATAAATTCAAGAGGAGATAGGTTTTTCATGAATAATTAGTTGAAGGGTTATAGGGAACAGGCAGGGAAAGTGGAGTTGAGGCCAAGATGAGAGCAGCCATGAACGTATTAAATGGTGGAGCAGGTTCAAGTGTCTGAATTGCCTATTCCTGCTCCTAATTCTTATGTTAAAGGCATAGGGATAACACTCCTAATTAATGATGGTACAATAGTTAGAGGTAACCTAGGTTCAGAACACTGGGATGCAGAATTGGTTTGTTGGCTTTAAGGAATAGTGGGGGAAATTAAATTACTTATTTGAGTGGTCTACAGTCCCCTCCAACAGCAACCATAATTTGGGACAAAGTATAGAAGAAGAAATATTGTATGCTTGTGATAAAGGGATTGTAATAATCACAGGTGAATTCAATTTATGTATAAACCGAAAAAGTCAGATTGGCAGCAGCAGACTGGATGAGGAGTGCATAGAACATTCTTGAGGCAGGTTCTGGAACCAACCAGACAACAAGTTATAACTAGACTTGTTGTTGCGTGATTAATTAATGGCCTCAGTGTAAAGGCATTTCAAGGAAGCAGTGACCACAATACAACTGAATTTTAGACACACAGTTTGAAAGAGAGAAGAGTGGGTATAAAACTAAAATCTTAAAATTAAGAAAGAGCAACTGTATGGGCATGAATACTATGCAAGCTGAAGTGGACTGAGATACTAAGCTAGGAGATAGATCAAACAGAGAAGCAGTGGAAGACATTAAAGTCGATAGTTCAGAACACCCAGAATAGGTATCGTCTCACTGTAAAAAAAACCTAAGGGAAGGACCAACCATTCCTAATTAACTAAGGAAGTTAATGAAAGCATTAAACTGAACTGCTTAATGATGACTGGCAGATCGGATGATTGGACAGAATACAAAGAACAGCAAAGAATGACAAAAGATTAATGAGGGGGTAGAAATGACAGGAGACAAAGAAGTTTGTTTGAACTGTAAACACAGACAGCAAGATTTTCTACAAGCATTTATAAAGGAAAAATCAAACAAAGTGAGTTTTGGTCCTCCAGAAGGTAAGATTAGAGAGTTATAAGTCAAAACAAAAACGAAAATTGCTGGAGAAACTCAGCAGGTCTGGCAATAGCGGAGATAAAGTAAAGTTAACATTTGAGTCCACTTATTCCTGAAAAGTGCTATTACACTTGAAACATTAACTGGATAGTCCTAGTGGGCTAATTCTGTTCTATATTTTATGGTCTTATGGTCCAAATAGGGGCAGTATGCCTTTGAAACAACAAGAAAATTTACATTCACTGAATAATGTCTTCAGCCAACTCAGCTCTCTTGAGGTGGGTATCAATTAATTTCTGTCTAGCTTGTTGCAGCAATGAGATATTTGGAATGTATTTGAGAATTAGGGACTGGAGATGACAGTTTTAAGTTTGTCTGTGATTACTTCTGCTTCTCAAGAGATTGCTATAATTAAATTGCCATGATCAATTCAGGGTCACGATTGGTTGTGGTCATGATTTGTGAAATATACCCTCCTCTATGTTTGTTACTTAGTCCCACAACCCTAGGTCCAGGAATTGCTTTCAACACATCCAACCATTTTCAACTACTCACAGCTCCCATTATCACCTAGCAAGCTTCTCTTATTCCCTAGCTTACTATCAACAATCCCTTTATTTGTCTACCCTGTTTTCTCTGTCTCTGGGCTCCATTTCCATCTATCCTCTCATTTCATCCCCCACCCCTGTTATCAGAAACATTGATTGATTGATTGTTGCCAGTGAAAAGTGTTGTTTTGCCTGCTATAAAGGAAGATTGGACCATACAAAGTGCATCAGGATAGCAGAACAGAGTGCAGCCACAGAGAAGGTGCAAAGAGAGAGATCAGAATTAACACTTGAGAGGTCCATTCAAAAGTCTGATAACAGCAGGGAAGAAGCTGATCTTGAATCTGCTTGTTCATGTATTCAAAATGTTATATCTGTGCCCAATGGAAGAGGGTAGAAGAGAATATAACTGGGATGGTAGGGGTCTTTGATAAAAAGAGTACCTTTTCCTAGTTACTTCTGGATCTGAGGAAGGGTCACTGGACTCAAACATTAACTCTGTTTTTTTCTCCACAGATGCTGCTACACGGCTGAGTTTCTGCTGCAATTTCAGTTTTTGAATCTTTCAGATCTCCATCATCCACTGCCCTTGTTTTAGTGTATTTGTAAAATGCATTGTTTTGTCTAAGCACAAACTGTGCATGACGAGACATTTGATGGAAGATTTGTGTCATCACTGAATCTATAGATGCTTGGTTAATGCAATTGCCCCCTGATGGGCTTATATTGTCAACAAGTCCACCACACTCCCCTCCCACAGACAAAACAAAACAAACTTACTCCATCTACTGTGTCCTGCAGCCATTTTTCAATTTGATTGTGTGATTGAGTTTAGTCAAAGATGACATGCTTTCTAGGTCAGGCTCCTGACAGTGAGTTACTGTGTTGTCCACAAACAAGTGTGATGTCTTGGCTGTGGTCATCCATGTGACAGTTCATGGATCTATGATGTCTGATGATTCCAGCATTCAAGGAGTCAGTTTCTTGTGGGAGACGTGCAATGCCTGATGATTGCAATTTCTTTCATCCTTGGCTTGCCTGAAGAGGCTGCTCATCTCTCAATGGGTACAATTTCACCAGATCCAGTGGCTACAAAGAGACTAGAGCAGGCATTTAAAGGGTGTCAGTCAACATCTACTTACAAATGTGCAGGACTATTTAAAATGAAGTGTCATCTCTGCCACTGATAAGGCCTCAGTAAGTTTATTTATTGTTTTCCTCTCAGCACATCCAAGTGCAGACTCTAGGACCCTGCCCAATAGGTGTAGAGAGATCCTGCACTGCAGTTCTATCTTGTTGATTCAGAAGAATTGTCTGATTGTCCCTAAGGGCTTTTGGGCTTAAAGGCCCCAGGCATGCATACAGGCTCACCATCCTCTGCTTGGACCTCTGCAGTCTTCTCTGCAGTCTCTGCATCACAGGCAGGGCTGAAGAGAAGGAGCAGAGGGCATTGCTGGAGTGTGCTGAGAGGAAGCTTCTAGAGGGCCTGTGTGTGGGCCCGCCTGTGTCTTTGTGCCTACTGATGGCAAGCTATCTCCCTGTGTGGAAAAAGCACCAGGAGTGAGGTTGAGGCCCCTCAGCTTAAGTGAATAAGTAGAAAGCAAAGAATGCAGAATATTTATAGTTCACAAGCTTCTACTTATTAACTACAGCTCTGCCTTCAACACTATAATCCCAACCAAACTAGTCTCCATACTCTATGACCTAGGTCTCTGTTCTGCCCTCTGGCAATTGGATCCTCAACTTCAGTGAAGATAGGCAACAGCACCTCCTTCATTACAATCAACACTAGCACCTGCAAGGATGCATGCTCAGCCCCTTCCTATACTCCTTGTACACTCATGACTGTGGCCAAATTTCATCCTAACTCCAGCTACAAGTTTGCTGATGACACCGCCTTTGTAGGTCGGATGTCAAACAATGATGAGACAGAATACAGGAAAGAAAGAGAGTGCTTGGTGGCATATTATAAAGATAACAACCTTTCCCTCAATGTCAGCAAAGAGAAAGAGCTTGCCATTGATTTCAGAGAGCAAGGAAGAGGGCATGCCCCTATTTACATCGATGGAGCTGAAGTGGAGAAGGTAGAGAGCGTTAAGTTTCGAGAAATGACGATCACCAACAATCTGTCCTGGACCACCCACATTAGTGCGATGGTCAAGAAAGCACAACAATGTCTCTTCTTCCTCAGGAGACTAAGGAAATTTGGCACGTCCATAAGAACACTCACCAACTTTTACAGACACACCATGGAAAGCAATCTATCTGGATGCATCACAGCTTAGTACGACAACTGCTCTGTCCAAGACCATTAGAAAATACAGAGAGTTGTGAACACAGTCCAGCCTGTTACACAAGCCAACCTTTTACCCATGGAGTCAAAAAGGGTGGAGCTGGAAAAGCACAGCAGTTCAGATAGCATCCGAAGAGCAGGAAAGTTAACGTTTCAGGTCAAAACCCTTGCTCAGAACAAAGGGTCCTGTAGAAGGATTCCGACCTGAAATGTTGACTTACCTGCTCCTCAGATGCTGTCTGAACTGTCATGCTTTCCCAGCCCCACATTTTTTGACTCTTGCTTCCAGCATCTGCAGTCCTTTCTACCTTCCATCCATGGACTCCATCAACACTTTTCCTTGCCTCAGAAAGGCAACCAACATCATCAAAGTCCCCTCCCACCTCAGTCATAATCTCTTCCAACCTCTTCCGTCAGGCAGAAGATAAAAAAGCTTAAACACATGTACCAACAGGTTCAAGAACAGCTTCCTCTTCTCACCGTTACTCGACTTCTGAATGGATCTATCAAACTTCAAATCTAATGTTGTTTTTGCTTCTTGTGCACCTTCTCTGCAGCTGTAAAATTGTATTCCTTTCTCTGTTCTATTACCCTAATACACTTTGTATCGTATGATCTGCCTGTACTGCACGTAAAACAAAACCTTTCACTGTACTTAGGTACGTGTGACAATAATAAATCAAATCAAATAAATCAAGCTTGTGACATGCTGCATGCGATAATGAGAGTTGCAGTCCTTGAGCCTTGGTTTTTCCGAGTGAGAGAAAAAGTTTTGTGGGTCTCCCGCAGGGTCTCCTTCAGCTTGTCCTACTCATCCAGAATGTTCACCATCAGCTACTTGGAATTGGCATTCTCGGTGCCATTCTGGGAGACCCTCTGTGTGCAGTAGCAGACAGTGAATAGTAATGCCCTTCAATGTGTGTATGGTACCATAGAGAAGTTGATGGCACTAATTCTTTGCAGAGAGCAGAAAGTCATTATCTCTCTCCCAGCACTGCCAGGAATTTCTTTTAACCAGAACACCACAGAACACTGGTATAGTTATCTCCACCTAGCCTGCCTGCATCTGGTGGCCTGGTATCCTTTGGCAGAATGGAGCAAACAGCACTGTCCTTCCCTTGACCGCTCTGTCAACAAGACCTGTAGTTCACAGTTGACGAAATGGAGAAACAGCTTCCTTTTCTGTAACCTTTGATGGTCTCCATTGTTGTAGGGCCACATGGAAAGGGTGCAGTTCCTAACTTGCAGCATTTGAAGTGTTAAATATGGCACCAGTAATGCAAATGTCGCAAAGTCCCAGCAGTCACCATACGATTGGATAAGCCAGGCACCAAAAACTTTGGTTCCAACATTTAGTGAGCTGAAGAGCAGACAAGCATCTCCATGGTATAACTTTGAGGGGAATACAGGAACAGAGGGACCTCGGGGTTCATGTGCATGATTCTCTGAAGGTGGTAGGCAAGTTGTTAAAAAGGCTTAGAGGATCCTTGAGTTTATGAATAAAAGCATAGAGTATAAAAGCAAGGAAGTGATGCTGCACCTCCACAAATCATTGGTCAGACCACATTTGAGTATTGTGTTCAGTTCTGGGCATCTTATTTAAGGGAGGATATTAAAGCCCTGGAAAGAGTTCAAAGAAGATTTACTAGAATGATAATAAGATTAAGGGAGCTTTATTACAAGGATAGATTAAAGAGATTCGGCTTATTCACCGTGGAGCAGAGAAGATCAAAATGTGACGTTATTGAGGTGTTCAAAATTATGAACAAATTTGACAGGACAGAGAAGGATATTTTGTTTCCACAATTGATATAGTAATAACTAGAGGTCACAATTTCAAGACTGTCAGCAAGAGAGCTAGGAATAATATGGGGAGAAACTTCTTTACTCAGAGTTGCTATGGTTTGGAATGTGGTGCCTGGGGGAGTGGTGGAAGCAGATTCCAAGGTAGGTTTCAAAAGGGAGCTGGATATATTTCAAAAGTGATGAAGTTAGAGTGCTAAGGAGATAGGCCTAGAGACAGGACTAGATGGGTAGTTCTTTCAGGAGCTGGTACAGACACAATGAGTTAAATGGCTTCCTGTACTGTAAAATTCTATAAATCTATGAAATTGCATGGACCATTGCTGTGAATCACACCAAGAAAAATACTTGGCCAAAAAATGGGAAAATTCAGCCCTAAATCTCAAACACTGTACATTTTTGGTCTCCTTTTTTGAGGAAGGATGTAAGTGCATTGAACAGATATGGTTCATTTCCGCTGCAGTTTAGAAAAGTGAGGGATACTGTCCTTTATTGGGATCTGCCTGTAAATTTTATTACCTGGAAAAAAGGATAAAGGCGCAAATGTCACGGGGAAAAAAAGCATTCAATTGTGCACGAAAACATTTCTGGACAAAGGAGAAAGGATTGAGGGGTGATTTGATTGAAGTCTGTTAAAGTTCTAATTGATGTTGATAAGACTGACATGGAAGGATTTGTCCTCTTGTGGGTGAATTCAGAACCGTGGATTAGAGGTTGCCCTTTTAGGACAGAGACGAGTAGAAGTTCTCTTTCTCTCTGAGGACTGCATAACTTTCGAACTCTGTCTCAGAAGGTGCTGAAGGTCACTGAACTGTCTTAAGCCATAAATAGATTCTTGTTAAGCAAGGGAATCAAATGTTATTGAGGGTGGATCTGAATGTGGAGTTTAAAATACATACAGTTAAACTATGATCATATTGAATGGCAGAATAAGGGGCCAATGGCCTACATCTGCTCCTCATTCATGCGTATATATTTTCTATTAATAGCATTTCCAACATTTTTTTTTAAAAAGCTTTCTTTCGATAACTGACTCTTCAGCTCCCTTCACACAAATCTCTTACTCTAGCTCACTGGTTTTCACAGAATGTACCTGAAATTAACGCTGTTTTCCATTAAAAGGTGAAAGTAGAAATCCTATTGGGTCATTCTCTTTTCGAGTCATTAATAATTTTCCGTATTCTTACAGACCTCAATTTCACAGATGATTTTTTTGTTCCTTCTGAAAAAAATCAATCACTTGAAATGTAATTTTAGTATTAAACAGGTTTCAAAGACAGTTGGATAATTCAGACTTCAAATTGATTTTGGTAACTGATGCAGCTGACAACTTCGAATTCTTTTAGCGATTGCTATCATAATAAAAAAGGCTTCTTTTTTGCTGCAAAAGTGCACCTTAATCTTTTAGCAGTTTCTTGATCAAAAAGGTTGCTTTTGAATTATTTATACTTTATACACATGGCAATATTATTTCCTTAGACTTTTTAATTATGCTTTTCCACAGTTTTTATTGAATTTTATTGTGTGGACTCATTTTGGTAATATATTAAATCTTGAGACAGAAATACATCACGTTGTACTCCCTAAGTTTTGCCAACCAGTCACGAAAAACCTAATTCTCACAGAGAATCTACATCTGAAACATTGGGATGAGTTTTATCTTTTTTGACTAAGTTTGAGTTGTGTTGAGTTTTGTTTTTGGAGGGATTCTAGCCTTTAAGGCCAGTGGGATTTCTTGGTGTTACCTTATCAAATGTTCCTGATTGCCTACTTACCCCGCTGCATTGACAGGAATGCCCCTGCACCCTTTGTAACACAGACAGACATTCATGACTATATTCACCCCAGGCCTCTAAGCTACTTTAATGAGTAGCCCTAGCTACATCTGATGAGGCCCTGACTGCTTTCTTTGCAACTCCTTAACTGGCTGGATGCAAACACTTTGTTGTTCATGGCTCTATATGACAAACTGTTGCCCACTTCCCAGACTGCAGTCAGACAGATCGCTTGACATTGAGCATCCTGAGCTGATGACAGGGCCTGTGGCCAAGCCCTTCGACTGTGTGCGGACTGACAGTACTGGAACCTCCAGACTGACAGTGGAAT
Organism: Rhincodon typus; assembly: GCF_021869965.1. NCBI lineage: Eukaryota > Metazoa > Chordata > Chondrichthyes > Orectolobiformes > Rhincodontidae > Rhincodon > Rhincodon typus. The sequence goes on from NC_063338.1 coordinate 51,314,845, forward strand.
CCCCTTGACTGGACTGAGTACTGTGAACCTTGAGGCGTTCCTTAGCTTGGAACATAGCTCCTGCAGTGAGTGGATTTCTCCCCAGTTTCCTCTGATAGACACATTTGGTACAGGGCAAGCTCAGAATCAGAGCTATCAGGGAAAAGCTGCTGTTCAAACTTACTTCAGACTATGGTGCATATATTGACCCAGCCTAAAAGAATCCCATTTTCTCAGTTTCAAAATGCATGTTCAGGCATATAGGTGGTTTATCAAACTCCCATCCTCACCGCAGCAATTCCATGCACCGCTCTTCAGTTAATGGAACATAGAATATAGAACAGTACAGCACACTACAGGCCCTTCGGCCCACGATGTTGTGCCGACCTATTATCCTACTAAGATCAAACTACCCTGCATACCCTACATTTTACTAAACTCCATGTGCCTATCCAAGAGTCACTTCTTTTTTGTTTAATCATTCATGGGGTAAGGGCGTCACTGGCTAAGCAGCATTTGCCAGAAGGCAATTAAGAGTCAACCACATTGCTGTGGGTCTGGAGTCACATGTCGGCCAGACCAGGTAAGGATGGCAGTTTTCTTCCCTAAAGGACATTAGTGAACCAGATGGGTTTTTCCAACAATCGACAATGGGTTCACGGTCATCAGTAGATTCTTAATTCCAGATATTTACTGAATTTGAATTCCACCATCTGCCATGGTGGGATTCAAACCTGGGTCCCCACAACATTATCTGGGCCTTTGGAATAACAGACCAGCGATAATACCACTAGGCATTTGCCTCCCTTAAAATTCTCTAAAGTATCTGACTCCACTACCACTGCCGGCAGCACATTCCACACACCCACCATTCTCTCTGTGTAAAGAACCTACCTCTGACATCTCCCCTATACCTTCCTCCAATCACCTTAAAATTATGCCCCATTGTAACAGTCATTTCCACCCTGGGAAAAAGTCTCTGGCTATCCACTCTATCTATGCCTCTCGTCATCTTGTACACCTCTGTCAAGTCACCTCTCATCCTTCTTTGCTCCAATGAAAAAAGCCCTAGCTCCCTCAACCTTTCCCCATAAGACCTGCCCTCCAGTCCAGGCAGCATCCTTGTCAATCTCGTCTGCACCCCCTCTATAGCTTCCACATCCTTCCCATAATGAAACGAGCAGAACTGAATACAATATTCCAAGTGTGGTCTAAGCAGGATTTTATAGGGCTGCAGCATAACTTTGCTGCTCTTAAACTCAATTCCCCTGCCAACGAAAGCCAACATACCATACGCCTTCTTTACAACCCTATCAACTTGGGTAGCAACTTTGAGGGATCTATGGACGTGGACCCCAAGATCCCTCTGTTCCTTCACACTACCAAGAGTCCTGCCATTAACCCTGGATTCTGCATTCAAATTCGACCTTCCAAAATGAATCACTTCACACTTTTCTGGGTTGAATTCCGTCTGCCACTTCTTTGCTCAGCTCTGCATCCTGTCAATGTCCCGTTGCGACCTACAACAGCCCTCCACACTGTCCACAACTCCACCAACCTTCATGTCATCAGCAAACTTACTAACCCACCCTTCCACTTCCTCATCCAATTCATTTATAAAGATCACAAAGAGCAGAGGTCCCAGAACAGATCCCTGTGGAACACCACTGGTCACTGAGTTCCAGGCCGAATACTTTCCATCTACTACCACCTTCTGTCTTCTATTGGACAGCCAATTCTGTATCCAGACAGCGATCCCTGAATCCTATGCCTTCTTACTTTCTGAATGAGCCTACCATGAGGAACCTTATCAAATGCCTTGCTAAGATCCGTATACACCACATCCACTGCTCTGCCTTCATCGATGTGTTTTATCACAACCTCAAAGAATTCAATAAGGCTTGTGAGGCATGTCCTGCTCCTCACAAAGCCATGCTGACTATTTCTGATTAAACTGTGCTTTTTCAAATAATCATAAGTACTATCTCTCGGAATCCTCTCCAATAATTTGCCCAACACAGAAGTAAAACTGACTGGTCTATAATTCACAGGATTATCCCTATTCCCTTTCTTGAACAAGGGATTAACATTTACCACCCTCCAATCATCTGGTACTACTCCAGTGGACAGTGAGGACGCAAAGATCATCACCAAAGGTGCAGCAATCTCTTCCCTCGCTTCCCGTAGCAACCTTGGGTATATCCTGTCTGGCCTAGGGGACTTATCTATCCTGATGTTTTTCAAAATTTCTAGCACATCCTCTTTCCTAGCATTAACCTGTTTAAGCATATCAGCCTGTTTCACGCTGTCCTCACGAATGTCAACGTCCCTGTCACTGGTGAATACTGAAGCAAAGTATTCATTAAGAACCTTCCCTACCTCCTCTGACTCCGCGCACAAGTTGCCTCCACTATCCCTGCTTGGCCCTACCCTCACTCTGGCCATCCTCTTGTTCTTCACGTAAGTATAGAACGCCTTGGGGTTTTCCTTGATCCTACCCACCAAGGTTTTATCATACCGAAAAAAAATACATGCACACGTTAGTGCAATACTCACATTAGGAGTTAACCTCAATACTTCAACACAGAAATAAATGTTTAACTTTGTGTTTGCCTCAATAAGTCAATGCATGTGATCAAGCAAGTGATACAACACATGTCATCCAGGAGATGCATCAGAATTTAAAATAAAGCAGGTCAGATTAGAGTCAGCATAGAATTGACAAACAGGCTTGAGTCTTCCTGTGCCATGATTTTGCCTCCAGCAGGGTGTTTTTCCTGATGCAGTCATGCTTAAGTTATCTTCCACAATATAACTATTCTACCACTCTGGCTGTGGTATGAATCATGACCACCAAGGTCTTTATATGTTGATAGTCCTGCTACTGCTGGACTGTTGGTATTCATTAAGTAGAAGATTTTAGGAAGCCAAGTTTATCTTTGCAAATTGGCACTGCAATATGATTCCTGTGATGCACAGGATTATACGTTGTGTGACAATCTCTTGTCAGCTCTCCCATGGAGCACCACTTGCTGAGGTACATGTCTTTCAGGATGTGTAGTAGTAATATGTTGGCACCAGTTTCCATGTCAGCATTAGCTTTTAATGTATTAGCAATAAGATCTTGGCTGTTCTGATTGTTATCTCAAATCCATATCCCCATCTACTTCCAAAAACATTTCTCCACCTCTGCTTCAAAGTATTTGAGGATTCTGCTTCCACCACTTTTCAGGAAAAGCATTCCAAAGACACATGACCATCTGTGAGAAACAAAATCACCTTATCTTTGCTTTAAATGGGCAACTCCAGATGTCTCGACAAAAACTCGTAATTCCAGATTCCTCTCCATATTACTTTGCCAAGATCCCTCAGGATGTTCAATGTTTCAATCATCTTGTTCTTCTAAATGCCAGTGGATATAAACCACACCTATCCAGCCTTTCATCATTCACCATTCCCCATATTTCAGGTATTAGCTAGTAAACTTCTCTGAACTACCTCCAATGCACTTACAACTTTTCACTCATATTTAGTGAGTAAGCTGTGATAATATTTGCATCAAAATAAGAACTGGGGACTGTTCACATATCAGGTGAATATTATGACCACTGCATGATGGAAATACTTAGACAGGCAAAAACTCAGCATTATGCTTATTTTTGTTCAAACTTTTCCGACAGGTTATGGCACTCCTCAACAGCAGACAGGACCTACTGGTCCAGAGATAGAGATACTACCACCATCAGAAGAGCCTTCCAAAATCTGCTCCAGTTGAGGATTGAACTCACAACCTGAACATTTTCACATGCTTTTATATTGTTGTACAAGTATCGCTATCATTGAATCCAACATATGTACGTTCTTCCTGAATTAAGATCAGAGATTGCTACAGGCCATAATACTCCAGGTATGGTTTAACCAGTACCTTGTAAAACTGCAGCATAACCTCCTTACTTTTGATAGCTAGTAATATATTTGCATAATTGCTAAATAGTTTTGCTACAGCAAGGAAAGGCAAGCTTGTTATCTCTTAAAGAGAAGCAATCAGTCTCTTTTAAATTACATGACCAGCTTATATATCTTTGTTTCAAATGAAGTTCTGTGATGGATCTGTATCAGTTATTGCCACTGTAGTTTTATTTTATAAGGCCAAGTCACTACCTCAGCATTAACACACTGATTTATGGACTGATTTTATACACACTTTTTAGACTTTATATAGATGTAACATTGTATTTTCAGTTTTACTTTAAGATTGTATGCAGCATTATTACTCTTTTGTTTTTTTTAAACCAATTCCAAGCATCAACAGCCACTATTAAAAACACGCAGTAGCAAATTCTTCCTTAAACAAAAGTACACACTAATAAGCACCTGCCATAATGAGCACTTAGCAAGACTCTCAAAATTGATACCGTTAATCATTTGGGGCATATGGGCTGACAAATCCAAAAACTGAGCATGAATGCTTGACATCATGTACTCTTACCAAAACAAGTAGGAAGACCTAAGCTTCAGTACAATAACAGGAAAGATCATAATGAGAGGGTGTTGTCCTGCAGATAACTGACACCCAAAGAAGCCAGTTGGAGATGACACAAAAAAGATGACTATTTCCCTTAAGAAACCAATGATTAGGTTAGGTAAAAACTGAAAGAACTGCAGATGCTGTAACTCATACACAAACGTAGAAATCTGTAGAAAGAAATTGGAGAAAACGACCCCAAAAGTTAACTCTGATATCTCTCCACAAATATTGCCAGACCTGTTGAGGTTTTCCAGCAATTGCTATATTCAGATTAGGTGCTCTAACCCCTCAGTGGAGTATCACAGGATCAGTGTTGGAGCTACAATTATTTACAATATATATTGATGGCTTGGAGGACAGAAGTGAATGTAATTGGATGACACAAAAAAGGTGGCTAGGACAATAGTGAGGATAACACAGAGTCTACAGAAGAATATGCACATGTTAAGCAAATGGTTGAAAATTTGTTAAATGGAACATAATATGGGAAAATGTGAGGTTATGCACTTGGCAGGAAGAATAGAAGAAACAAATATTATTTAAATGTTGAAAGTTGGAATAAAATTGGTACTCTGAGGAAGTTTGGATCCTTCATGCATTAATCACAAAAGGCTCGTGCCTAAGTTCAGTAGGTAAGAGGGAAGGCAAATTGACTGTGGCCTTTATTTGAAAGGGAATGGAATATAAAAATAAGGAGGTTTTGCTAAAATTATATGAAGCATGAGTCAGATCACACCTAGAATACTGTGAGCTGCTTTGGCCTCTTTATCTGCAGAAATATTTACTGGTATTTGCTTCAGTTCACAGAAGGTTTGCTAAATTGATTCTGGGTATCGGTGGATTTTCTTATGAGGAGAAGTTGAGTAAGTTGAGTTTGAATTCATTAGGGTTTAGAAGAATGAGAAGCATACATGCATCTTAGGGGTCTTGACAGGGTAGATGTGGGAAGACTGTTTCCCCTTGCAGGACAGTCTAAGATCAGGGTGCATAATCTTAGAGTAAGAGGTCATCCATCTAAAATAGAGGTGAGGAGAAACTTCTTCTCTTAGAGGATAGTGAATCCTTAAACTTCTTTATCAGTTGGAACAGTCAAGGCTGGGTCATTAAGTGTTGTCAAGGCTGAGATAAACAGATTTTAATAAGTAAGGGGGTGAAGGGTTATGATGATAACGCTGCAAAGTTGAGTTGACGATTGTCATATCAGCCATGACATCATTGAATAATGGAGCAAATTTGATGGGCTGAATGGCCTATTTCAGCTCCTACATTTTAAAGTCTTATGGACAGTATTTTCCCACGGCAGTTTCTAACTCTTTGTCCGTACCCACAGTGCTGGCAAAACTCAGCCCCAGTTGTCTCCCTGGTCACCTTCTGACACTTACCAGGAATGTGTCCCCAGTACTGACCCAGAAACTAACCTTTGCCTACATGTATGCTTCATCATGCAGAATACCAATTCTCATCTCCATAACCTCATTCTTCCTCATCTGTGCTCCAGCTGAAGAGAGTCTGAAATCTTATCCCTGACCTCAGTAACTCTTGATTTGGCTATTCCAATTCTCTTTGACTGTTCAAAGTGTAAAGTCAAGGCCAAAAACAAAGTCATTAATATGCAAAATGATAAACAGACTGTGACAGGAAGAGATAGAACGTATGAATCCAGTAAGACTAGAATTTACAAAGGGAGCAAAAAGATAAAACTAAATGTTCTGTATCTGAGTACATGTAACATTTGAAGCAAAACAGATGAACTGAGAGTGTAAATAGAAATAAATGAGTACGATCAGGCAATTATTACAGAGACTTGGGTAATATGGACTGGGCCCTGAATCTTGAAATGTACAGGATATATAGGAATAACAGGTAAGTAAGAAAGGGTAAGGGTGGCTCTATCATTTAATGATGGCATTAGCATGATAAAAAGGAATGACCGAGATTCAGGAAACTAAGATGTAGAAACACTCAAATAATATGGGAGAACTGAATTTTTTTAAAAAAAATCCAAAATGCTGGGAAAACTAGCTGCATCAATGAAAAGAGAAATAAAGTTAACCTTTGGGTCCAATGACTTCTTTGGAACAGGTAAGATATAGAAGATATGGAGACAGTTTAGGTAGCAAAAAGAAATGCCAGGAGATCAGACATAAAGAACGGCAAAGAAAGACCAAAAGATAAGGAGAGAAAGCTAGCCTAAAGCATAGAAACACTTGCTGTCTTTTATAATGAATATTTAAAAACGAAAAGAATTAACGATATTAGCATTAGCCCTATAGAAAGTCAACCTGGAGAATTAATAATGGAAAATAAGAAAATGTTGGACGAATTGAACAGATATTTTACATTAGACTTCACTATAGAGGATACAAGTAACATTCCAGAAGCAGTAATAAATCAATGAGTGGAAGAGAAGAGGAATTCAGGAAAATCACAAACAGCAGGGAAGTGTTATTGAATTATTAGAGCTACCGGTTGACAAGTACCCATATCTGGATGAACTTCATCCCAGAATCTTCAAAGAACTTACTAGTAAGATAGTTGATGTATTGGTTTAATTTTCCTAAACTCGCTTAGTTCAGGGGCAGTCCCATTAGATTGGAAAACAGTGAAAGTTATTCAAGTAGAGCAAGTAATTAGGAAAGCTAATAGAATGTCATCATTATCACAAGGGGAATTGAATACAAAAGTAGGGAGGGTATTTTTCAGTTATACAGAACATTGGTGAGATTGCATCAGGAGGACACTACTGGACACCTTATTTAAGGAAGAATGTAAACGCATTGGAAGCAGTTCAAAGAAGATTTACCAGACTACTAGCTGGAATAGGCTGGTTGTCTTATGAGGAACATTTGGACAGGCAAGACTTTTATATGCTGTTTTGAAGAGAAAGGCATCGTTTTGAAAGACACAAAATCCTGAGAGGTCTTGAAAGATACATGTGGAGAAGATGTTCCCTCTTAAGGGAGAATCTAGAACTGGGAGTCACTGTTTAAGAATCAGTACTCGCCCTTAAAAAAAAATTGTTTTTTTTTCTGAGGACTGAGCACCTTTGGAGTTCTCTTCCTGAGAAGATAATGGAAAGAACACGCTTGCGTATTTTTAGGGTAGAAGTAGTTAGATTCTTGTTAAACCAGGGGTTGATAGATTATTGGGGGTAGGCATGAAAGGAAATTTGTGTTCACTACCAGATAAGCCATGATTTTATTGAATGGTGGAGCAGGCTAAAGGGGTTGAACATTCATCTTGTTCCTGATTTGTACATTCATATGTTCACATCTTCCACCTTCTTTAAATTTAAGTTGGTGTAAAACTTTGCTGCCCATATCCTAACTCGCACCAAGTTCCATTCCCTTTTAGATCTGTACTTACTGATTTGCATTGGCTCCATCACAAGTAACATCTTAATATTAAAAGTTCCATCTTTGGTTACAAACTCCTTGCCCTCCTTCTGTAACTTCCTCCAGCGCTACAGTCCTCCAACTCCCCTGTATTCTTTCAATGCAAATGTTTTAATTGTATCCCTAATTTTCATCTTTCTAGCATTTGCAGCTTTTTCTCCAGCTGCCTAGACCCTATGAACTTGATTACCTTCCATAATCCTTTCTGCTTCTCTACCTATCTCCTCTCCTTGAAGATACATGTTAAAACTATCTCTTCAATTAGTCTTTTGTTTGCATATCTTCTAATGTCTTCATGTGTGTCTCTATGTCAAATTTTGTTTTATAACATTATTAATAATTTTGGGATTTTTTATGTCAATGACAGTATGTGAATGTGAGTTATTGTTAAATAGATGATACACTAATAGAAAATGCATAGAGTCATAGAGTCCTACAGCACTTTGGCCCAAAGTGGTCCGTGTTGACCAAAATGTCCGTCCACACTAAGCTCATTTCCCTGCACTTGGCCCATATCTTCCTAAACCTTTCCTATCCATGTATTTGTCCAAATGCCTTTTAAATGTTGTTAATGTACCCACCTCAACCACTTCCACTGGCAGCTCATTCCATTTGGTTTCCACCCTCTGTGTAAAAAAATTTGCCCCTTAGATTCCCATGTATTCTTTCCTCTTACCATAAACTGATGCCCTCTAGTCCTCAATTCCCCAACCCCGGGAAAAAGACTGAGTGCATTCACCCTATCCATGCCTCTCACGATCTTATACACTTGTATAAAATCCCCCCTCAGTCTCCTATGCTCCAAAAAATGTAGTCCTAGCTTATCCAACCTCTCCCTATAACTCAGTCCCTTGAGTGCTGGCAACATCCTTGTAAATTTCTTCTGCAATCTTTTCCAGTTTAATAACATCCTTCCTATAGCAAGGTGACCAAAACTGAACACAATACTCGAAGTACAGCCTCACCAACGCCCTGAAAAATAACTTCCCAACTTCTGTACTCAATGCCCTGACCGATGGAGGCTAGTGTGCCAAAAGTCTTTTTCACTGCCCTGTCTACCTGTGACTCCACTCTCAGAGAACTGTACACCTGAACTCCAAGGTCCCTCTGTTCCACTACATTCCTTAAGGCCCTACCATTCACCATGAAACTCCTATCTGGATTTGACTTTCCAAAATGCAACTCCTCACACTTATCTATATTAAACTCCATTTGCCATTTCTCGTCCCACTTCCCCAGTTGATCAAGATCCTGCTGCAATTTCTGATAACCTTCCTCATTGTCCACGATTCTGCCTATTTCAGTGCCATCCACAAACTTACTAATCATGCATCATACATTCTCATCCAAATCATTGGTATAGACGAAAAACAGCAATGGGACCAGCACCGAACCGTGAGGCACACCGCTAGTCACAGGCCTCCAGTCAGACAAGCATCCTTCCAGTATTACCCTCTGTTTCCTACAATCAAGCCAATTATGTATCCAATTTGCCAGCTCTCTCTGGATTCCATGGGATCTAACCTTCCAGAGCAGCCTACCACGTGGAACATTATCAAAGGCCTTACTGAAATCCATACAGACTACGTCTACTGCTCTGCCCTCATCAACCTTCCTGGTCACTTCATCAAAGAACTCTAACAAATTTGTGAGGCATGATCTCTCATGCACAAAGCCATGCTGACTACTCCTAATCAAACACTATCTTTCCAAATGCATTTATATCTTATTCCTCAGAATCTTCTCAAGAGTACTTACGTACCTCAAATGTTAAGCTTACTGGTCTATAATTCCCAAGTTTTTCCTTGCAGCTCTTCTTGAATCAGGGCATAATATTCACTATCCTCCAGTCTTCCGGGACTTCACCCATGGCTAATGAAGATGCAAATATATCAGCCAGGGTCCCCACAATTTCTACCCTAGCCTCTTGCAGGCTTCTTGGATCTATCTGGCCAGGACCAGGAGATTTATCCACCTTCGTACATTCTGATACTTCCAACACCTCCTGTACTGTGACATGGACTGTCCCAAGGATACTGTCACTAACTTCCCCAAGTTCCCAAGTCTTCATGTCTTTCTCCAAGGTAAACGAGGAGGAGAAGTATTCATTGAGGACCTCGCCCATCTCTTCCGGTTCCGCACATACATGTGAAAAGAATCAATAAATAAAAACCATAATAATTTTAGAATCTGTAATTTTGTTATTCTACTGCTTCAATACAAAAAAATTGATGTGGAAGAACCATTGCGTATCAAATTCAATTATATTAACTCCGTTACCAAAGGAAAGGGGCTGTGTTGACTATAGCATCACTACCTACAACATCAGTATTCAACAACACTTGCATCAACAATTAACATAACACAGAGGCAAAAAAGGAAAATTTCTGTCTTTGATACTGCAAAATAATGTTAATTATTAATGCATTAAGGGGTCAGTTGTAGGGCCTTTTTTATTGGAACCAGAGAGAACAAAAATTGGTTAAGTAATTGCAAGTCTAAATATATCAATTCCCAGCAGAGTAAAGAAAGTATTTCTAACCTATTGCAAGTCTTTCTTGTTAGGAGTCAGCAGTCGCAAGTTCAGTGGCCAATACAACTTGTGAATTGTATTTTTATTGCCATTAGCAGAATTAAGTGGAAGAACATAATATTTCAATTTATAAACATAACATTTAAACCTATTATTAACTCATTTGAGCGGTGAGGATAAAAGTGGTGCAGATGAGCCAAAAACACAGCCAGGGAGCAGCGGGAATGTGCTAGATGAGCAGCAAAGATTAAAGCAGCGCAGAGGCGGTGGAAGACAATGGGCAAACAATGGGAATGAGCAAGAACAGCAGTGAGATTAAAAGCAGCGGGGGGGCCGTAGGAATACAGCAGGGGAGAAACGGGCAACTCCAACCAGAGGTGTGCCATCCCAGAGAAACAGACATGTATTAGTTGAATGAAACACAGCAAGGACAGGATGGACTCAACCAGATGAGGAAGGGAGGACAACTTCAGAGTCAGGAGCAGTGATGAACAAGGGCAGAGCCAGTTAGCAAGATAGGGGACACCCAAAGACCAGAGTGGCATCAATTTTAAAAATGCATGGGGGCACAAGTTCAAGCGGTACATGGAAAGACTGATTGTCCATTTATGAAGCATGCAGCTTGATGATGTGGCAGCAACGAAACTTTGCTGACCTTACCAGGCTGATTGATAAGGAGCACTCTCTCTGCTTTGAGGTTGATCCACAAGCAAGAAAGACTGTAGACATTTAGCGTGCTGGGAATTGGCAGCGAAAACACATGTCTCTGTGAAACACAGTTTAGTTTCAGTCCTAAACGAAACAAAGCCCAAAGAACTGTGGATGCTGGAAATCAGAGACAAAAACAGAAATAGCTAGAAAATCTCAGTAGAGTTAATAGTTTGGGTCCAATTACCTTTCTTCAGAACAGATTCAGAACTATTGTTGATGTATTCACAGAGACATATGGGAAAATGGGCTTTAGACCAAACTTCTGAACGGTAAAGGTCCTCTACCAGCTTGGTCCAATCAAACAACAGACTTCCCAACTATCAGGGTCCATGGCAAACTACTGGGCAATGTGGATAAATTCCCATTCCTTCGGAGCCCCCCTTAGCAAGAGGAAAATTTGATGATAAAATTCAACATATCACCGGTGTGCAAGTATAGCCTTTGACCATTTATGAAACAGTATGTTTGACAAAGTCCTCAACCCCAACACCATGCTCATCATCTACAAGTCTGCAGTGTTACCAGCCCTCCTGTACATGTGGGAGAAGTGGACAATGAAAGGCACATCAAACTCCTTGAAAAATGTCAGCATTGATGCCTCCACACCACTCTGCAAATTCACTGACAGAATCAAACCATCAATAAGGGGTGGCACAGTGGCTCAGTGGTTTGCACTGCAGCCTCACAGCATCAGGGACCCAGGTTCATTCCAGCCTCGGGTGACTGTCTGTGTGGAGTTGACACATTCTCCCCATGTCTGTGTGGGTTTCCTCCCACAGTCCAAAGATGTGCAGGCTAGGTGGACTGGCCATGCTAAATTGCCCGTAGTGTTCAGGGATGTGTAGCTTAGGTGGGTTATAGGGGGAGGGTCTGGGTGGGATGCACTGAGGTTCAGTGTGGACTTGTTGGGCCAAAGGGCCTGTTTCCACATGGTAGGAATTCTATGATATCAATGTTTTCACCCAAGCCAATTTCTCTAATATCAAGGCACTTGTTGGAGTTAATCAGCTGCATTGCATTGGGCTCATTGTATGCTTGCCTGACACAAGATTTTCAAAACAAGCTCTCTATGCTTCATCATGTCAAGTTATTACTAAGCAAACAGAGGAAATGCTTCGAGGATGTCATCAGAGCTTCCCTGATAAAATGTAGCATCATCACTAATTCTTGGGAGTCTGTAGCTCAAGACTTCCTGAACTGGAGAAGTGACATCCACAAAGGTGCTCATCTATTTGTGCATCTCCGACAGGCCCAAGTGGAAGCATTGCACAAACAGTGAAATGAGTGTGCAAGGTGCTAAATGATCATTGGGACTATGTAGGAATGTAGAATTGAAGTTAAAAACACATCAGCCATGATCTTAATGAGTGGTGTTGCAGACTTGAAGGACTAAGAGGCCGGTTCTTGTTCCTTATTGATATGCTTGTAAACCTGAGCATTTCACCCACCTGCTTCAGTCATCTTGGGACTCAATACCAGAGTAGAAGAAAGTCATCTTTGATCCTGATGAACTGGCTGGGAAGTAAAAAGAAATCTTCTAAAGTAATGTATATATCTTCAACTTTTATTGAACACATAATAGAACAAATAAAATTCAGATGTGATCAGGACAAACATTAAAACAATCTGCTTGTTCTAAACTGCTTGTATTTGTGCTGAAATTTTTATTTAATTTGATCTGCAGTGAGCAGAAACCATCATGGTGGCAGCGCCACCAAGTGTAAAGGAATTGAAATATATGTTCCTAAAGTAAATGTTACCTGTTAAAAAAAAGTGAAAAAGTGTTGATTTTTAAGTGTTACTAAGTGTCACAAGGTGTGACTCAATCATGGCATAGACATTAAGAATGTGTAACAACCGGAAGTGTGTTTAACCGCAAGAAATATACTGCAGACACTTTTGCAGCGATGCTGCATCCTTCTGCCAAGTTTGCACTGAGCTCTGTACATAACTTTGCTTGCACTACTTAACCAGTATAATCCCTACTTAACAAAGCAATCTGGATAGTTAGCCTTTTACTCATCGACAGCTGTAGGTATCGGTTTGGCTCAGTCATGATACCCATGCAGTTATGTGTTCAAGTGTCATTTCAGACACCGTTACACTCATCATAGATCATAGAATTCCTACAGTGTGGAAACAGGCCCTTTGGCCCAACAAGTCCACACCGACCCTTAGACATCCCACCCAACCCCATCCCCTATAACCCACCTAACCTATATATCCCTGAACTATATGGGCAATTTAGCATGGCCAATCTACCTAACCTGCACATCTTTGGACTGTGGGAGGAAACCGGAGCACCTGGAGGAAACCCATGCAGACACGGGGAGAATGTGCAAACTCCACACAGACAGTCGCCCAATGGTGGAATCAAACCCAGGTTCCTGGCGCTGTGAGGTAGCAGTGCTAACCACTGAGCCACCGTGCAGCCCTTAAACCTTGGATGGGATTTGAAAATTTCCATTCGAAAAGGGATTGGAATAGAATAGTTAAGTGGTTGCTTTTGACCGGTGTAGACTTGATGGGCAAAAGGGCCTTTTCTGTACTGTAGACCTCTCTGATTTGATGCAGGGATGAGGGAGTGTAGCACAATTAGGTGCTGTCTCTTAAGGAAGACATTAAACTAAGGTGCTTCATGTGCTTTGAGCTCGATATTGAAGAGTTAATGACACAATTGAAAGGATAGAGGGGGGTTTAACTGGTGTCCAGGACGAAACGTAGCCAACATTTAATATCAACTGAAACAGAGCATCTGCCCTTGGAGTGCCCTGCCTGTATATGAATTAGCTACCACATCTGCTTAAATTACAAGTGGCACTTGAAAAGTACATTGTCTGTGAGGTCTACAGGACATCTGAAAATTGTGACAGATGCAAGCCTTGCCTTTGAAATACTCTATCTAACATTTTAATTTTGGATTATTTGGAAATGTTTTATATTTTGTTCTATGCCAATTGAAACTGAAATCCAACATAGTGTATGGTGTGAAATCACATCCTTTGAAATTTATGGTGGAGCCAGTGGATTTCACATTGGAACAAAAAATCCATAATAATACAAATACGTTCTAATCAAACTGTTCTGAAATGTTATCACACGCCTCTGGGGCAAAGTATCATCACAGAATCCCTACTGTGTGAGAACAGACCAATGAGTCCACCCCACCCTATCCCTGTAACTCTGCATTTCCCACGGCTAATCCACCTAGCCTGCACATCTTTGGACTGTGGGAGGAAACCCTCACAGACATGGGGACAATGTGCAGACTCCACCACAGACAGTTGCTTAAGGGTAGAATTGAACTCGGGTCCTTGGCCCTGTGAGACAGCAGTGCGAGCCACTCAGCCACCATGCTGCCCAAAGCAGGACTTGAAATTAGACCTCTTAGCTCAGAAATAGGAACGCTACCAGTGTGTCACAACCCGGCACAAAGTATATTAATGCTTTTTAAGTTAGGAAATCAAAGTGATGACAAGTCAACTGATCTGTATATTTTAGCAAAGTATGCCGTGCTTAAAGAAATTAGAACTATCTTAAATAGCTACTATAGATCTTGGGCTGAATCTTAGCTTTTTTTTGGCTAAGTCTGAGTTGTGCAAGATTTCTCAGTCTTTACTTGCTGCAATACCAAGAAAATTGTCTTGCTGTATATTACCAAACCTGCCTCATTAACTATCCACCATGCCCCACTGTGTCACTCTTGCTTCTGATTTCTGCTCCATCCTAGAATTACGTTTACCATCTTACTCATGTGATGTTCCCAGAATAATCTACGCTTGGAGAATATACGCTAAATTCCTTACACACGTGTCATCTTTGAAAAGCATCTATGTACCTGGACTAGTGTTGGCAATTAGCAATGCCACTCATTGCAGCATCATGGCATAGGAGCCACAATGCCATGCTGCCCAAACCACATGGCTAACATGCTAGCAGTCTCTTGCACACATAACCCAATTCTCTCACTCTAGTTGCTAATTAACCAGCACTCCAGACATTGCATCTGTCTGTAACCACATTCCATATAAACACTCGGTGTAAATCATCCTACTCTTTCCCCAGTCGCAACTGCACACCTGCAACTTAATATTGATCAATAGGGCAACATTACATTCAGGCAAGCAATCAGACAACTATAAAGACAAAGGTGGGCTTTGATTTACAGAAAGCAAAAGGGAGCGCAAACCAAGTGAACAGAAACTGAAAAAATACAAAGCAATTTTTGGCATCATGACAAAAGATTATATTACAGTCAATGATTGTCTGTGCACTCAGCTGTCATTTGTTGGAAATGGATAGTAATGAGATTCTCTCAGACTTGTAGCACCTGACCCAGCTGAGCTTTTCATGGACAATGATTGCTCCCTCCTCCCCATTGTCATCATCCTCCTCAGGAGACTGCTCCTGTTCCCCCAGTTCCTAGGCATCCATCATATCACCTTGTTGCCTGTTCCAATTGCACAAAGAACAAGATGCTAGGATGATGCAGCACACTATGTGTGGACTATCCTGATGCAGCTTCCACTCCCCATGGTGGGATTTGAACCCAGTCCCCAGAACATTACCTCGGTCTGGATTAACAGTCCAGCAAAAATACCACTGGGCCATTGACTCTCCTTAAAATCCAGTAACATCCTCTTAACATTCTAGTAACCTGTCCTGCTGCCTTCAGAGATCTGTGGACAAGTGCCTCAAGTTCCCTCAGTTCCTCTGAGTCTGCTGGTGTCCTTTCATTCATTGAGTACTCCCATGTCTTGGTATTTCCTCCAAAGTGCATCACATCACAATAATCAGGGTTAAATTCACCTGCCACTGATCTGCCCATCTGACCAATCCATTTACATTGTCCTATAGTCAAAGGTCTTCTTCCTCACTATTAAACACTCAATCAATCTTCATGTAAACTCCAAAATTAATGAACAGACTCCCCACATTTTCTTCTATATCGCTTACATATATCACAAGCAATAAGGGATGCAGCATTGATCTATGTGGTATGCCACTGGACACCAGTCTCCAGTCACACAAACAGCCTTCTAACACCACCCTCTGTTTTCTACCACTAAGCCAATTTCATTTTCACTTTGCCAAGCTACCCTGGATCCGTACTGAATGTCCTCCAATCCTCTGGCACGTCCTCTGTGGCTAGAGAGGAATTATAAAAATCAGATCAGAACCCCTGTAATTTCCTCCCTCATCTCCCACTGCAGCCTGGGATGTAACTCTTCTGGATTTGGGCATTTATGCATTTTTAAGCCCACCAAAACCTTCAATATATCTCCATTCCTTATGTCAGTTTGCTCAGGAATCTCACAATCCCTTTCCCCAAATTCTCATTGTCCCTAGTAAGGTCAGGTATAAAGAATTGATTTAACACCCTACCAATATCCTCCAGCTCTAGGCACAGATTGTCCCCTTCATCACTAATGGTCCGTAATTTTTTCCCTGGTTATCTTCTTCTACTTACAGAATATCTTGTGATTCTCCCTAAATATACCTGCAAGTATTTCTTTGTACCCAGTATTTGCTCTCCTATTTGCTTTCTTAAATTCTGCTCTGCACTTTCTGTACTCCATTAGGGCCTCTATTGATTTGTTTCCTTTGCAACTACTATAGGCCTCTCTTTTCCTTCTTATCTTGTCCCGAATATTCCCAGACATCCTAGATTCTCAGAGCTTGCTGCTCCTACATGTTACTCTATAAGGGACATGTTGAGCCTGTACTCTCCCCATTTCTATTTTGTATACCACCACCCACTCCCCCACCCCGTTCCACAGTAGATTTTTCTACAAGTAGCTATTCCCAGTCTAATTTGGCCAGATCCTGACTTATTTTAATAAAAACTGCCTTCCCCCAATCTAAAATCCTTCTTTACAGACCATCTTTTCCTTTTCCAGAAGAAATTTAAATTGTGCTGTATTGTGGTCACTGTCACAAAAATGCTCCCCCTACTGCCACCTTGACCACCGATCTGGCTTCATTCTCCAGAAATAAGTTCAACCCTGCACCATTCCTTGTTGGATTTTCTACTTTCTGACAAAACAAGCTCTCCTGAATACATTTGAAGAAATCTGCCCCTCTAAGGCCTTTACACTATGACTATCCCAATTAATATTCAGGAAGTTGAAATCCTCTAATATAATTACCTTATTATTATCAGTGAATTGCCTTCATATCTGCTCCTCTATTATTTACTGACTATTTGGGAGTTTATAAGGTACTCCTAGCAGTGTGACTGCCCCATTTTCATACCTAAGTTTTACACACAAAGTCTCATTTGAATAGCTTTCCAAGATATAATCCTTCTTTATTGGAGCAACTGATGAAAGAGTGGGAAACAGCATGAGATAGAATTAATATATTGTACCAATCTCTTAAATATTCACAGCCAATTTGTCTACTTTCTTCAGTAATTTAGAGAAGTAGATGTAATGTTGAAGGTAGAATCAATTTGCAAAGCAGATACGATGGTCTCATGTTATAAGGATATGATCAGCTACTATCTGAAAGAGATTAATTAATGATTCATTGTCCATCTGAATTGCAATGATATGTTTCAGTGACGGCATGCCATGAAATTCGAAAGGGAAGAGCTAACACAGCTGATTGGCAATCTCCCGACGGTTGCAGGAACAGCGCCTCATATTTCGCTTGGGAACCCTGCAGCCCAATGGTATCAATGTGGACTTCACAAGCTTCAAATTCTCCCCTCCCCCTACCGCATCCCAAAACCAGCCCAGCTCGGTCCCGCCTCCCTAACCTGTCTGTCCTTTCTCCGAGATAGTAGGAATTGCAGATGCTGGAGAATCTGAGATACCAAGGGGTAGAGCTGGATGAACCCACCTATCCACTCCTCCCACCTCAAACCCCATCCCCACCTCCTACCTACCAGCCTCATCCCCGCCTCCTTGACATGTCCGTCTTCCCTTGACTGACCAACCCCCATCCTAACTCCCCACCTACACTCACCTTGACTGGTTCCATCCCTGCCTCCTTGACCTGTCCGTCTCCTCTCTATCTATCTTCTCCTTTATCCATCTTCCATCCGTCTCCCCCTCTCTCTCTATTTATTTCAGAATCCCCTTCCCCTCCCCCATTTCTGAAGAAGGGTCCAGACCTGAAACATCAGCTTCCCTGCTCCTCTGATGCTGCTTGGCCTGCTGTGTTCATCCAGCTCTCCACCCTGTTATCTCAGATTCTCCAGCATCAGCATTTCCTACTATCTCTGATTGGCAATCTACGTTGAGATTAAAAGGATGAAAGCAAGAGAATTATCTAAAGGACTAAATAGGATAGACAACTAATTGTACACTGAAATATTCAGTTACTTATTTTAGTGATTTATTCGGTGAACATTATTTTAACTCAGTGCTGACCTCAGCTGCTTACAAACATATTGCGATATCTGTGGTCTGGATTTACTTGTTCTGTAAGTTACTTTCATTCCATGATTAGCGCAAGTGGATTTATGATGTAGAATAAAAATGATGTAATCAAGTGGGCTTTAGAGCCCATTTGCAGCATAAAAAGATGGGCAGCAAACCAGGAAAGGTCAAACTACATAAACTAAATATTATACAGACAGAAAAATAAGCAAAAAGCCACATGAAAATGGGATGAAATCAAATGGCATGAAATAGCCCTTAAAACTTTTAATTTTTTTTAATCAACATGGAAAAGATGACACTTCACATGTATAAAGTTAGTATCTTGGGACTAGAAATGTTCAGGAGTAATTATAAAATTTGCATACAGTTAAAACTCAGGAACAATGCATTTAACATTGGGATAATCATTTCAAGGACTATTATAAAAGTGGAAATTTACATACGTTCAAATGATTTCAAAAGATTTCCATGTATAGGGACAAAATCACATCTTGAAAGAAGCATGGAATGCTAACAGCAATTCTTTGATTCCAATATTTTATCTTCAATGTATCTGCTGAATCCCTCAGTTTAGTTTTTGTCAAAGATATTAAAGAATCCAGTGTTATGGATTCCACTTCCAGAAAACTCCCAGTAATATTTAAAGACAGCTTCAGATTTAGTGCAATAAACTTCACCAAAACACAGTTACTTTTTGCCCCAGAACCATTCCATAGCCATTACTTTAACAAGGAAGGCACACATTCCCCTTCAATCCTGTGAATTGAGATGTCTTGCCATGGGCCTCCACTTGTCACAATCCCAACTGTAGACTTTTATTCTGACCTTCCCTGGTCTGTCAGATTTACTCTGGCCATCAATAACTCAAGGCTGTCCAGACAACAGAATATATCTGACTGTTCTTTATTGAAACAAGGAACACTATAAAAATACTGCTATAAGCAAAACAGATCACAAGCCTCAGAGATAGTAGGAACTGCCGATGCTGGAGTCTGAGATAACAAAGTGTGGAGTTGGATGAACACAGCAGGCCAGGCAGCATCAGAGGGGTAACACCCGAAATGTCAGCTTTCCTGCTCCTCTGATGCTGCCTGGCCTGCTGCATTCATCCAGCTCTACACCTTGTTAGATCACAAGCCTACCTGTACAATGCATAAAATTGCACATGACCTGGATTATATGGACCTGTCCGAGGAGCAGATCAAAACAGGTGATCAGCCTGATTTGTCTCAACCTCCACTTGTTAGTCAGATGATTCCTTTTTCTTTCATCTTTTTCATAACATGGGGAAGCCCAAAACTAGACGGCATAGCTTTAAGGTGAGAGAGGAAAGATTTAAATTGGACCTGAGGGGCAACTTTTTCATGCAGAGGGTGGTGTGTGTATGGAACAAGTTACAAAAACGTTGTTTCAATTACAACATTTAAAAGGCATCTGGATGGGTACATGAATAGGAAGGGTTTAGACAGATATGGACTAAATGCTGGCAAATGGGACTAAATCAGTTTGGGATATCTGGTCGATGCAGACGAGTTGGACTTGTAAGGTGGGCCAAAAATCCCCATCAGTTGTTGGACATACCCTGGACTTAAAGACCCTCTCAAGGGAGAAGTTATGGGAATTATAGTATATTGAATTAAAGTCACTGGGACTCCAGGAACCAGAGGCTGCAACTGAGTCAGGAAAAAGCTGGCTGGAACTGGCTGGGGAATATACAAGCCCAGGGGCAGATGTCTGGGACAGGGGCTAGCTAAGCAAAACTAAAAGGAAAACCTCCCATTCATGCCTCAGCTAAAACAACGCAAGCCAGTCTACAGGAAATAAACAACCTCAACAATTTCAGACCCTTTGGAGTCTACTCAGGCATCAACCCATTCATTTCCAAATCAGTGCTCAGGCACAAAGTTACTGAACATTCCATGTCATTGTGTTACATGAAAACCTGTTTCACCTTGGAACCTTCACACCACTATGTGAACTGAACAGATACCTGTCCAAAGGAAATGCCGGACATTTAAACCCATCAAAACCATTCTTTCTGATTGAAAAACGATTATCACTCACTCCAGTACTCAGGAAACCTTTTCAGCCCTGAAAAGAGGAACAAGTGTTCACAGATTTGGCGGGAGATAAGGGTGGGGGGCCTGCAGTGGGGTATAACTGGAGACCCTGAGCCCAGCAAAAGAGACAGAGTGAAGTGGAAGGTGTAGCGAAAAGCGAAGGAAAAGGAGAGAGAATCAAGAAAAGAGAGCGAGAATCCTACACTGTAAGTGGGGCATTGTGAAACCAGTACAACGAGACCAACAACTGAAAACTAACTACAAACCTCCACTCGATATCTGGAGGCAACCAAAGGCATCCTGAGATACGACACACCAACCGGGGCAACACCAGCAACATTCTCCACCAGCTGCAACAACAACCCACTCACAAAACCACCAGGAGGAGGAGAAAAACCAGGGCACTCACCAGGCCGGCCCCACACATATAACCACATCGACAGACACCGCCCAACTGACGATTATCGGTACCCACAGCTCTTCACGGAGTTCCAGCTAGTCTAGACAGACAGAACCAGTCAAAATTGCAGTTTTCACAGCAGGGGTGAGCCTAAGGTCATTGAGAGCACTAACCCAGCTTGGCTAGTCATAGACAGGGAAGGGGGAGTTTGGGGTCAATGGTGTAGGGCACCTCTAAGGAAGGGAAGTGGATTAGAACAGGTAATTCTCTCTCTCTTTTCCCCTTTTAGTATAGTAACAGCCACCCATTGTATTTATTTTACCCAATCTATTTAATTAACTGGGAGACAGTCTCTGTCAGAAAGTGGGGGTTGGGGGAGGGGGAGTTGCAATTTGATATTCACTTTCCTGTTTTGTAAATATATTATTTTTGCTTGTTTGTTCAATAAAATCAGAGTTTTCTTGGCCTCTGAAACATCTGCCTCCAGTGTTATTCCACTACACCACATTACACACATACACCCAGTGTCAGAACCAGGGAGCTGGTAAACTGTGAACCATACAGCACTCCCTACAGACTGGCGGTTCTGTTTCTGTGCTGTATATCTCTATGACTGTGACTATGACTTCTGTTCCTGAGCTTGCTAACTATTGCTGTTAGGCATGCTTTCTCAAACTTCTTTCCATCTAAGCAGCTTGTGTCATCAAACCTTGACACTGTCTGATTTTCAGTGATTGATCAGCTTGGCCATGGCCAAACATCACAAATGTATCATCCAGCACAGTTGGGTGATCACTATTCATTAGGATATTTACTTGTTTTCTCTGGAGAGAGTCTTCTGTCACAGATTAGCGTGCTCACAACTACTGCAGCTTTTGTATCATCTAACGGCATGGTATTTTCTCAGCACAACCCTGTGGTCAACTCAACTTGTTTGCTGACAAATGGTATATCACATCTGCAAATCTAATGCACTGCATTTGGTTTATAATAGAACTCAGCACAGACATACAGTGTCACCAGTTACAACACTTAATTTAAACACACACATCTCCTCAGAGCACACAGAAAACACTTACAAAATAGCCCAGTAATTTTCTTCTGATTAGGTCACCACCTGACTGATTAACCTTTCAATATATTAGGCTTCATATGTTTGTTTTCTCTCATTGCAGCTAACTCAGCAAATTCAGAGTTATTTCCTACACAACTGATGTTATGACTGGACAAGTCAGATCCCAGACAGAAATGTGACTTGGTAGTTCAAATTTTGTATGATTTGTGTTTTATCAAAGTGTCGCTTGCGGAAACATAAATACGCAACACTACAGATTTTGCTTTAACAATAATAACAAAGTTTATAAAGAAAACAAATAGAGATAAAATAGAATAAACCAAACTATCTACGTATAATGCAAATTCAGACATTTTTAAACACACATTGAAAGTATAATCTCATGAATCCCAGAACACTCCTTCATAAATTGAAAAGACAACAAAAAAGCTTTTGTATAACACCCAAAATACATCCCTGGTGAGGTACCCAAAAATCCCACTCGTGCAATATTTATACCAGAGTCCCTGTTCCTAATACCTCTGTAGGTTTGAATCGTTTATGACTTCAGATTTCAAACTGGAACTGCAGATAATTTCTTCCTGGAGTTGGCACACACCTGAGCTTAAATGTAGTCAGTTTTAAGTGACCTCTTTGGGACTGCATCCCAACAGTTCTGGCCCGGGACAAACACTAACTCTTCGCTGTAGGCTCCTTGAATATACTACATATTCTTGCCTTCTCAGGAGGATTGGTTTACACAGCCACCCTATTCCAAGGCCTTCATAAATCCTCTTTAAACTCAAAATAAAATTGAAATTAAAAGTCTCCTTCTCTAGCTATGAGTGTTTCCATTAATCTTTTGAAAAAAAGCAAGTTCCAGAAGACTCTAACAAACCTTGATACCTCATTATTTACCTTGCTGTGTTGCAAAACCATCGAAGATAAATGAAAGTTCCATTAGTGGTGCACACAAAACCATTTAGTCTAAAGCCTGGCCTCAAAAACTGTTTTAAAAGAAAACACCATGACTACAGAAATACTGACAAGTTAATTATTAATTTCAGACAGATGGAAAACCCATTGGTTACTAATTCAAAAATCAAACACAAGATTACAATAAATGATATTATGTTACACATTTTACATCACAAATATGATGCTATGTGCAAGACAGCTTTCTCCTGAACAACATCAGCAAGTACAAACAGAGCACATTTCACAGCATTAGGAGAAGTGCTTGTTAATCATAATGCTCAGCACTAATTTGACAAAGGCATACAAAAAACAACTGAGTTTGCCCTTAACCTATTGATTTAGCTGCCAGGCAGTTCCTCAGCATTCTCTTTGTTGACTGCCAGAACCTGAGTGGAAGCCCAGTTTATCTGAGGTTTCTGCCAATCTCTGTGAAATTCTACCAGCTAATCAAAAGAACCTCCAGAAAAAAATTCCATGATGCTTATTTAATGTATTTGCTAGTGATTTCAAAAATCCTAATTATTTCCCAAGCAGATATTCATGATTAGTAAGACTAGTTTGTATATATAGAAGAAAAAAATTCCAAATTGGATTTACAAGTCCCATATGCTTATTTCTAGCCATATTAATATCAAAATAAAATGTATTTTTAATCAAATATCACATTTTCTTCCATGTTTAGTCTTTAAATGTAATATAGTATCACTTTAATTATACAATTTAATTAACTGTCATTTAACCTGCATGAACGGAAAGTGCTCATTGGTTGTCATGTAGACTCT
Organism: Rhincodon typus; assembly: GCF_021869965.1. Lineage (NCBI taxonomy): Eukaryota > Metazoa > Chordata > Chondrichthyes > Orectolobiformes > Rhincodontidae > Rhincodon > Rhincodon typus. The sequence goes on from NC_063338.1 coordinate 51,338,656, forward strand.
GAAAATAACTTCACTGTTTTGGGCTTTGGCTATTTTCACACCTCACTCGGAGAGCCTGAAAAGTTAAATGTTAGCAAAACACCCCACTGAGATTTCCAATATGTAACACAGAAATTACTTGCTTGTGTAAATGAAGTACCAAAGTCAGTGTTACCTGATGTACTTTGGCCTGAAATGTTCCACAATCTCTATGAATAACATGGACAGAATTACGATTGGAATAATATTTTTAACTGCGTAATAAATGAAACATTTTTGTCTAGGTACACTTTTGGATTTCTTTTATCCTAACAGAAAATCTTTTGTAGATAAAAGACTGTCCTGACTGTGAAACTGGGCAGGCCCCAAAATGTGCATGAAAATCACAAAGTGGAATTAATCCACGCATGTTTCTTTTGATGCAGACTACATGGGAACGTTGTGCTACTTACGCATTGAAATGAATCCAGCCAGCAGCCAGTGCTAGGTGGGCTGTTGCACACCAGAGTAGGGGGCAAATTACTGTGGGCTAGTATAAGTTCAGCTCTTAAAGGGAAGCTAAACTTCACCTTCAACAATTCATTCTAAAAGTGATTTCAACCTGGAGAAAAGTCAATAATAGCACAATACAAATAAGTAAAAACTAGAGGACAATTACACATAATAATGTTCAAGTCTAGTGGAATGATAGCCTTTATTGAGACAGTGCTGGCATGCTAAAGGGTGGAAGTTATTCTATCGTAGTACAACATTCTAGTTGTATGACATCAGAAGTATTGTATTCAGTTTTGGGCACTGCACCACAAAATGATTTTTATATATAAAAATATTTGTCTTTGATACAATGCAATGCAGATAAATCAGAATAATGTCAGGCTAATAGGGTTAACTTTTGAGGATAGGTTGCTTAGACTAGGCTTGCTTTACATTGGACATGGATTAAGGGGTGGTCTTATTAAGAAGATTAAGCTGATAAAAAGATTTTATACAGTAGATAGAAACTCCCTCCTCTGTTGCAGGAGTCCAGACCAAGAGGACATAACCTTTAACATTTGAGATAGACCAGTCAATGTCTTGTTAGGAAGCATATTTTCACATAAAGGATGAGGAAATCCTGGATTTCTCTTCCCCAAATCGCAGCTGAGGCTAACCAAGTTGAAAACCTCACCTCAGATCTATTTTTATTGTTTAAGGATATTAACCGTATTGAAGCTAAGCTGGGTAAATGGAAATCAACCACGGTCTAATTAAATATCAGAACAGGCTGGAGGGACTGAATAGTCCATTTCTGTTCATATGAAATGCTTCTTGGTGATGGTCTGAACTTGGATGTTCAGCATTTGTTCACTCAGGAGCCGCTTCTGTTAGCAGTGGATTGAAGGTCAGCTTAGGGGAAGAGATGGAGAATCAGTCATGATGGTAGGGTGAGGTTGGTGTGCAGTGATGAAACAGATGAGGAATCAGAATAGCAGTTATTTTTTGACCATCTGCCCAGGATTTTTATAAAAACCAAAAGAATTGCGGATGTTGTAAATCAGGAACAAACGAAACGTTAACTCTATTTTTTCCTTTACAGATGCTGCCAGACCTGATCTTTTCCAGGATTTTTATAAGTTCCATTCAAAACTAATCCTTTGATGGTACACCCAGGAATCTATTTGAAGAATAACTGGATACTAAATAAGAGAAAACATTTACAGGACAGAAATGGATCATTCAGCCCCTCAGATATATAGCTGCAATAACCCTAATGAGCCTCTTTCCACCCTTCTTTATCTAACTCCATTGATATACTCTTCTGCATCTTCCCATCATTGTTTGTTCAGCTTCCACTTGAAAGGATAAATGGTAGTTACCCTCTTGCTATAGCATGTTCCAATGGGTAAAGTTGTTTCTCCTGAATTTTCAAATTAACTCATTCATAACTATCATATATTTATGGTCTTCAGTCTAGTTCTGGTCTAACCCACAAGTAGAAACATCCTTTCTATGTATAATCTATCAAATCCTTTTAACATCCTAAAGAGCTCTACTAGGTGGCGCCTTAGGCTTTGCTTTAAAGAGAGAAGAACCACAGGCTGTTCAATATAACCTGATTGGTCTTATCTCTCAGTTCTGAATCCATTCTGGTAAATACTTTTGAATCTTCTCCACTGTCTTAATATCTACTTTTTAATATGGAAACTATAAATGTGCACATACTCCAAAATGTGATTTTATGCAACATCACTTCCCTTTGTGTTAATTTTATTCCTCCAGAAATAAACCTCTGTGCCTTGTTCATTTTCTATGTAACCTTATCAATGCTGTGTTGTTATTTCAAATAACTTGTGCATAAGTAGTCTCAGCTACATCTACTGCTTTACACAATGCACACAATTTGTTTCTCCAAGGAGTGTGTGGTCTCCTTATTCTTCCCAACAAAATATTGCACCTCGTATTTAACTGTGCGAAGTTCACTTGTTTATTACATGCCCATTCTTCAAGTTTACTAATGACGTATTTTGTCACAGTCCTCCTCCATACACCCTAATTTGGTATTGCTTGCAAAATTTTGAATTGTCTTCCTAATTCACAGACTCAAATTGTTTGTGCAAGAGCTGAACATCAGCTTCAACACAAACCCCTGTGGAACGGCACTTTACAGCTTCTGTCAATTTCTGTAAATACTTTTAACCTGTGTATTCTAAACTAGTATAATTACCCCATTTATAGAATCTCTTCAATCTCAGTTTGTACCCTTTGTAGAGATAATTTGGAGATCTTTGTAATTGTGAAAATCAGTTAAGCTTGGCATCTGCATTCATATTATGTGGAATGCAGAGATCAATTTCTCTAGTCCTTGAAAGAATTTGGAAATTTTTGTTTAATTATTATCTAAATTTCTTCATTGTTTCCTGCTTGTAATTTCATTTACTTTTGAGATTGAGAGATACACAGTCTCTCCTGCTTAGCAATGAACAATGGCTCATTATAGATAAGAGAAGTGTTTTTAAGATTTCTAAGAATTCCTTGTCTCTGTATCCTAACAATGCCCAAAGATTACCTTTGACTTTGAGGCTGTCCCCTGCTTGGCAATAAAGTATGAAACATGAAGGCTACAGAGTAATCTTTTACAGCTATTTAAGGCCATCCAATAGAACAGTGACTTTAACCACTGTTTCTAATGTAAGATGTATATGTGATGCCCATAGGCATTAATGCAAGGACTGCCACATTGTCTAACATTGTAAACGAACTGCCAAAGAATTTTGTTTTATGATGTGCTGCCTTTGAAAGAATTCACCTTGTGTTTTTTGAATACATGCTTGATTAAGTAAGCATTATAGAATTACAATCTGACCTTTCTCAGGCGTAGGCAGTGCCTTTTTCTCACCTGCAGGCCTTCTTTGAGTAATTACACTGAGTTTGCAAAATTGTGATTGGTACCTTTTCTGCACAATTTTCCTGTTTCTGCTATGGCGCATTTTCAGTTCTGCACCTGCTATGTGAATGGCATACCCTGGCTGCCTTTACTGAGCCTTTCCACAGTGCTCCACAATTCAGAGTGTTCTTGGAATGGAATGTTCTGCTCACTCAAGTTGAAGTTGGTGTCCACCATATTGCTGTTTTGCTGTAGTTGCTCAACAATGACTGAATTGGTCTTGCAGTGCTTTGATTACTGGTCTCTATTGCTGCTGGCCTCTCTCTCTTCTGGCTTTTCCCTGTCATCTGCAGTTAGTTGCTGGGCTGGCCCCATCTTTTGCCCTGTGCACCATAGTGACGCTGGGCATCACTTCAGTTACTCTCTTGCCATTCATTGCCAGTTCTCTGTGTCTCGTTTCCATCACTTACCACCATGAAGTAAGCTCTTTTCTGGATCGTTGACAAGAGGTAGTACACGTCTTTATCAGTGAACATCAACAAGATTTGTTAAGTATTTACACTATATAAAGGATTGTATAAGAGAGGACATCTCTGGAACTCTACACACTGAGGTTCTGGTTTCATGAGATCTGATGCCATTATGCCTAACCACAGTAGATGCCATAAGAGTGATTGCACGTTTAACCCTTAACAACGCACCTGAGAATTCTAACGGGGAGAGATTCAGTGATCATAATACTATTGAGTGTTGTGGGGAGATGATTAGATTCTATCTTATAGGAGATGGTCATTACCTTGCACTTAAGTGGCACAAATGTTATTACCAATTAGCAGCCCAAGCATGCTTGCCCCAGTCCAAAACTTGCTGCATGCAGAACATAGTGCTTCAGTATCAGAGGTGTCATGAATAGTATTGAACATTCTGCAATCATCAAGAAATATCCCTACAATCTGACCTAATGTGAAAGCTAAGGTTACTGATGAAGTAGCTGTTTGGGTAGCTTCTTGTGTGGAATTTGCACATTCTCCTGGGGTCTGTGTTAGTTTCCGCTGAGTGCTCTGGTTCCCTCCCACAGTCCAAAGATGTTTGGGTTAGGTGGATTGGCCTTGCTAAGTTGCTCTGTAGTGTCTAGGGCTGTGCAGGCTAGGTGGATTAGCCAGGGTAAAAGCGGACTTGTGATGACAACGTGGTTCTGGGTTTGATGCTGTTCATAGAGTTGATGCAGACCGATAGATCAAATAGCCTCCAATTCTGTGAACATCAACTTTTGTGCTGACTATGATTCCAAGCAGTAGAGAGTTTTTTTTCCCAGATTGGACACACTGCAGATTGAATTCACTTTTCACTTAGCAGAGATCAAGGGTGAGATATCAACTCACTCAAACCTCATCATCCTGCTCAGGTAAGTGGGAAGGTGGGTGAGGGATCCAGGCACTCAAGTTGCAGTTAAAGTCAATCAGAACAACTTATTTTGTTGCAAACTCTCTGAGTACATTTTAGAATATATTTGAAGAAGTTGTTGAGAGTTTCTGGATCTGGCAAAGAGTGTGGCCGCATCCTCACAGGATAAGCAGAGGATTTCATGACAGATCCACCCAAAGTCTGTCCATGTGTGGAGCCTGAAGTGCCTCTGAGACAGCCACAGGAGAGTTGGATGATGTAGAGGCTGTAGAGAGGGATAGCTGTGACAGATGTCCACTGTTAATTTGAAGCCGGTCTCCTCCAAACTCCTTGACTCCCTGTCCATCATGTCAGCCAATGCATCCGACATCTCTGAAGGCATTTCTATGAGCTCACAATGTAATTTGGAGGTTAGGTGTGAGTCCTCAGAAGCAGGTACTTGTCTGGAGAATGGTAGGTATGTTATGCGTTAAATAGCACTTGAGGCTGGTGGAATAGATGTCATGCGATGATGCATTCACTGACCGTGGCAATATGCATGAGTTCATTAGACTTCCTTTGACAATACTGCTAGGTATGTGGGGACAGTATCCAGGAACTGATCTTCGAAACTATCTGTTTCAATTCCTTTTGTAGGGTGGTCCTTGATGGCCTCCTGGTTCCCTGTAGAAAATTTCCAATTCTCTTGTTCACTTCCATCACTTGACCTCCAGATCTATATTCAGGAGCTTACATTTTTGTCCTATTACAATTTCAGCAATAAATTCAGCAGGAACCTCCTATAATTCAATGCATCTTAAAAGAGACAGACTTCCATTAAGATCAGAAGGCTGGTTGCACTGCATGCTATCAGCACACATTCTTGGCTTCTTGCTGAGTATAAAGACAGCCAACAGCACAGGAAGTGTTCAGTTCTAACCACAGTTGGATAAATGGAATGTCAGCAACAATTGTCATCACTTCAACAATTGCTGTGGTCCACAAGTTGCAAAACGTGTCCAAACGATGGTGTGAAGTCATTTTTAGTTCAAGTCAGCAAATATAGACAGATTAATAAGCAGACAAGAGGTTAGCAGATGAGCTAAAATGCAGGGTAATGAGATGTTATCCACTTTTGTAGGAAACAGAAGAAAAATATCAGGAAAACTATTAAAAGTTGATGTTTGGAAGAGATTGCGCGTATTTGCACATAAAATACATGAAATTGCCATGTAGGAACAGTAAGCAATTAAGAAGGCCAAGGCATAATGGCATTTATTAGAAAGAATTTGAAGCACAAGAGTAAGGAAGGCTTGCTGCAGTAGGGGTGGCTCTTTGCTGAGACAATGTCTGCAGTACAGCCAACAGTTTTGCCATCCATTTGAAAGGAAGAACGTACATGTCAGGGCAAGGTCATTATCTTGATGCCTGGGATGAGAAAGGAGACCTATGAGGAGAAGTTCAGTACAATGGGCCTATACTGTCTGGATGAACTCCCTGCTCCCATCTTGTTGGGGTCTACCAAACTGGCTGGCCCTGATGAAACAAAGGATTTACCTGTGTGTTGTGACCAGACCCCAGATGAAATTTCCTCAATTTGTTTCAGTTCCATACAAGATAGTTCAAACTGTTAAGCTCCCTTTCTTTATTCACCCCGGCCCTCAGTAGGTTACAACAAGGTTAATTTGAAAGGATCCCTTCCCTCCTGGATACATTTCTCCCAGGCCACATAAATTTACATTTTAAAAGGAGCAATTTTAAACAGGATTTCTTGAATTAACAAAAAGAGGGAGTTTATTAACTACTAAACTCAAGAAGAAATACTAAAGCAAAAGAAAGACACACAGAGGATTTTCACGCCATTTGGCTCCTCACCCCTTATCTGGAAAGCATCCTGATTTTGACCACCCTGAGTTACTGACTGACTATTTCCAAGCCCCTATCAGAGTTGGTATCAGAGCTGTGCTCCATTTACTGGCGCATCCTGAGTGTAGGCTGCCCTCCTTAACTTGACTGGAACCTGCTGACACCATGACAATTTTCCTACCTTTGGGTCTGTACTAAATGTCAAAGGTAAGATAGAAGTAATATCGGCCTAATATTTCTGACTGAGGGAACAAAGTGCAAAAAGGCAACACAAAGCAATGCATGGCAGTGATGCTGTGAGCATCCAGGCAGGCTCAGCTTCTTTCCCCCTGACCTCAAACCTAAATAGTCATCCCTGTATCTTGTTCTAGATTTTCCAGCCAGTGCAAACATCATCTCTACATTAAGCTTCTTTAGCCCTTCCAGAATTTAACACATTTCAGTGAGGTTTCCCATTCATTCTTCTAAACTGCAATAAATACAGACGGCCCAATCTGTCTATACAATAATCCCAGGGATTAGCTTGGTGAACCCTTGCTGAATTGAGCACAGCATGTACGAATTATGCAGCACATTTTTTGAATGCACTGCAATGATCCCAAAACCAATCCAACCTTTGGAAATTCCTCTTGAAAAGGCCTATTGTCTGTTTCATGATGGTCCGGTTGGAGGATTGGGCTGCATTACATCTATACTTGACCTCATCCAGTTTTTGTGTAATGGAGTCATTAGCCATTATTGGAGTGGGTAGCTCTTGTCTCCCAGTATTTATCATTACAAGCCCTTGAAGTGAAGCAGGAACCTGAGAGTTCTTGGCTTAGACTTGACCGAAGGGCCTGTTTCCCTGTTGTACAACTCTATGACTCTATGTGGAGAAGATGATTGTAGATGACTTGGATTGACAGAGTGGAACCCTTTCCTGTTGATGAAGTCAGCCACACTGTGATGTAGTGCTGTCAATGTAATGTGTGTACAGTTTGTCATGTCCTTACCTGGAGGAAATCAGTTACATTGCCAAAGTTTACTGGCCAGGCTGCAGCACTGACATTTTCACAGGGAAAAAGAGGTCAAGTAGTTCAATATTACATAAATTGCTTAAATTGACGTATTGCTTGATTCAGTTGTAGATTGAGGATTGAAAGTTCCCACAAAGGTCCACAGGTGATCCTTGGAAAGAGCTGAATATAAAATAAGTGTAGGTGTCACCTTGACGGCCACCACGATAGAATGGCACCACTCCTTCCATTGGTCAAGAAGGCACAACAACGCCTCTTATTCCTCAGGAAGCTAAGGAAATTTGGCATGTCCATAAGGACCCACACCAACTTCCATAGATGCACAATTGAAAGCATACTTTCCAGCTGCATAACGGCCTGGTATGGCAACTGCTCTGCCAGTACTGTAAGAAATTACAGAAGGCGGTATGCACAGCCCAAACCATCACAAAAGCCAACCTTCCATCCATGGGCTCCATTTACATGGCTCACTGCTGCAGAAAAGCTGACAACATCATCAAAGACCCATCGCACCCCAGTAATGATCTCCTACAACCCCTTCCATCAGGTAGAAGACACAGAAGCTTGAATACATGCACCAGCATGTTCAGGAGCAGCTTCATCACAGCCATTATTAGACAGATGAAAGGACTCTCTGGCCTCAAATAATGCTGATCTTGCCTAGCACATGCCCTATGCAATGTAACCTTTATGCCTCTAAGTCTTTTCGATTTGTACATCCTTGCTTACTATGATCTGCCTGTACCGCTTGTAAACAAAGTTTTTCACTGTACTTCAGTACATGTGACAATAAAACAATCAATCAGTCAATCACAAGTCCTGCTCTAACAGATGGCACAGTACTGTGAAAGTGTCCTGGGGCATATTAATTGAACAATGGCACTGACATGAATCACAATAAGTTAGCATCCAAGTTCAGTGGGAAATATGGAAGGTAAATGGAAAGTTGGTCTTTATTGAAAAGAGAATGGAATATAAAATTAGTGAGATCTTGATAAAACTATACAAGGCACTAGTCAGACCACAGCTGGAATACTGTGAACAGCATTGACACCTTATCAAAGGAAAGATAGGCTGGCACTGGAAGCAGCCTGAGAATGAGAAGGTTCACTGATTTGTTTCTAGCTATGGAGAGATTTTGTTATGAGAGGTTGAGTAGGTTGGGATTGTAGTCATTAGAATTTAGGAACATAAGAGAAGACTTTATTGAAACATAAAAGATTATCAGGGGGTATAACAGGATAAATGTTAAGGGGTGGTTTCCTCTTGTGAGAGAGTCTAGGAGTAGAGGACATATGTGTAGAGTAAGGGATTGCCCAATTAAAACTGAGAATTTCTTCTCTCAGATAGAAGCAAATCTGTGGCATTCTTTACCACAGTGTTGTAGAGGTTGGGTCGTTAAGTGTATTCAGACAGATTTTTAATCTGTAAGGACATCAAGGGTTATGGGTATAAAATAGGAAAGAATAGAATGTTAGAATCTGCCATGATTTTATTGAATGGTGGAGTAGACTTGATGAACCAAATGGCTCACTTCTGCTCCTATATGTTACAGTCTTATTTAGAGGAAATGGCAGTGAGGTCAGTAAATAGTCACCCTCCAAAAATACCTCTGCGGCTGAGGGGTTCTTCCACAGTAGAGGATTGTCAGCAAGTGCTTAAAGTTACTCTGTTAGTTTGGGCTTGCTGAGACCTTTATTTCTCCTCAATTTCTGTATGCCATCATTGCACAGCAGTCACTGGTGATAACATGTGCTGTGGGTGGATCCATTGGTGATGATGCCAATGAATCTGTGTGGGGAATATCAGAAACAAAATGTTGCTCAGTAATGTGTGCAGTCTGATGTCACAGAACACACAAATGAGAGGTTTCTATCACATTCAATATAGTATGACATGGAGAACTCCAACAAATGGGTCCAAGGAATGCCTCCACAAATACTTTATTCAGACATATGTAACTCAAACAATATCACACACATATGTAGGAAATTGTAAGTGCAATATCATTACTGAGGCCCTGTTTCCTCACCCAACCTCCCATTTTACCACACAAAAATTGTTGATAAGGTTACATTTTACATACTTGCAGTTCAAAGTGGATGAAAAGCAGCTATGTGCTCTTGTACAGTCTATGAGACCTTCGAATGTGTTTGGAAGCTGTGGAATGCAGGTGATCCTTTGTAGATTGCCTGTCATTGCTTCTGCTTCACAAAACTGACTCTGATTCATCTGTATTATGGGCAAGATTACTTATGGCCAGAACGTTTATTCAACATAGTTGGTCACTACATGAGGTTCACTTGAAGAATTCTTGATTACAAATGCCTTTAACCTAAATGTGTCTGCTTAATGCAATTGCAGCTTCCTTCCCCAAAGAACAGTAGTGAATCAAGTGGGTTTTTCCCCAACAATCGACAATGGACTCATGGTCATTATTAGACTTCTAATTCTGCTTGTTCTTTTACTAATTCACATTTCACTATCTGCCATGGCAGGATTTGAACCTGAGTCCCCAGAACATTCCCTGGGTTTCTGGACTAACAGTTTAGCAATAATACCATTAGGCCACTGCCTCCCCTTGTCTGACCTATGTGTGACTCCACAGCAATGTGGTTGACTCTTAACTGCCTTCTGAGCAATTAGGAATGGGTAATAAATGCTGTGATAGCCACTCAGATCCCGTAAGTGAATTAAAGAAAAAGTTAGAGATAGTAGGAACTGCAGATGCTGGAGAATCCGAGACAACAAGGTGCAGGGCTGGATGAACACAGCAGGCCAAGCAGCATCATAGGAGCAGAGAGGTTGCGTTAATTTGCTGCAGATAGTCCCACTGCATCCTTCAGGAAGAAGTTCCAGGGTTTTGACCCAGCAACACTGAAAGATGGTATCCAGCTCATCCAGACAAGTAAGAGCATTCCATCACAATTTGGAATGGTGCCTTGTTGGTGGTGGACAGGCTTTGGGAATCAAGAGCTGAATTATGTGCTGCAAGATTCCTAACTCTGATGTGCTTTTGAAACCATGGTACAGATATGGCTTGTTCATTTCAGTTTCTGCTCAATAGTAAAGCCCAGTATGTTGATAGTGGGGGATTTAGTAATGGTAATCTCATTGAATGCCATGGGGCGATAGTTAAATTCTCTATTTTAGGAAGTAGCCATTGCCCAGCACATTTGTGGTGTGTATTTTATTTGTCAATTATCAGCCTAAACCTTGATATTGTCCAGGTCATGCTACGTTTGGACACACACTGCTTCAGTATCTGAGGAGTTGTGAATGGTGCTAAACATGATACAGTCATCAGTGAACTTGCCCAATTCTGAACTTATGATGGAGGAATGATCATTGATGAAACAACTGAAGACGCTTGGGCCTAGAACATCCTGAGGAACTCCTGCAGAGATGCCCTGGAGCTGAAATGATTGACCTCCCACAAACACTCCCCATTAGAAGAAACATTGGACAATTTTGGTTCATTTTCCAAGTGTGAAGGTATGTTTGGAGCATATTGTCCTTAAAAATAACTACTGACTCAATCCCAACAGTTATCAACTCAATGTCATTTTTGGTGAATTTCATTGAGTTTCTCTTCATAAGGCCAAGCGTGCTTTCTCACATTATTGTCCCTTCTCACACTATCATCCCAGACTCACCTTGTTACCTCTGCACCATGGATGCCCGATCATCAAATTCTCCCACTTGCCATAGGCAGAAATATTTGCCATGCCAGGATATTACAAGATTTCTGATGCTGTGCAATGTTTGAAACACAGATGTGCAGCTGGTCAAGTGTTGGCAGTCCAGAGTTGTCCTTTACTATGGGGAATAACCATGAACCAAAGTTTCTCAAGCCACATAAGTGACTGACATTTTATTGCACATACCAGTGCAGTCTCATATCTATCACTGTTTTGCATTCAAGCCACATAGAATAGCCATCCTCAGTCTCATTCCATTTTACAGGCTTGTCAAAGTCAGGGCTATTCTTTCCCCAATGCCCAGTGTAGGCAAAATTGTTATCATTACTCAATGTGGGAGCATCCTACACCAGGGAAACCTTCAAACCGTTCAGAATACACACTATTAGTTAACCACAGCAAAGGTGAACAATAAACAGACAAACACAAGCCATATTTGATTTTAGGAATAGAAATGGATTGCTTGCCTTTTGAATACACCAAGTTTACAGTCAATGAATGATCAATACACCTGACTATCCTTTGATTTTGCACCTTTGGCCCACTGCGTTGCTATTTACCCTTTTAGTTCATTTTAAAAGCTGTATGATCTCTGCAGTGTGGTATTGTCTTCTCTATTGCATGACTATGCATATTTGAGATTAAGTGAATGTATTTCAATTGCACTTATCTTTGTTATCAATCTGTTTTGCCACTTATTGTTGAATATTTGCTTTCAATAAGTGATTAATTTTTAAATTAATTATCAACACTGGATGGATGTTTCTTTTATTCTGGATAGCAATTCAAAACAGAAACAAATTGACCATTTTGATGATTAAATATATTGAAACATTTACACTTTTGATACAGATCATGGAGTAGTGGGGCTCGATCACTGAGCATTCCTCCCATAAAAATTGTAACTTTAAAATTATTTGGTGCTCTGGGTCATAGGCATTCAATTACTCCCTATTCTGAGTTTTTTTTTTAAATTGTATTTGAAATGTTATGGCCTCCCCTTGCTTTTCACACAGTTTCCTTTGACTGACATATAATTGTAGCCATAACTACAGCACGTGAAACTATTTTGATTCGTTGCACATTACAATTACAGTGAGACATACTAGACACATCAGAATGTGAATATCTAAGAGTTATTAATAAATGTACTGCTTCTGGTACTTTCAGTGCCCCTTATGTCAAACTGCAAATTGATCTCCATGCAAATTAGCAATTTTGTTAATCTTTTCCCTCTAGTCAGGCCTTAATACCTTAACCAGCTGTGATGTATATTGCACGTTTGGCTTGCTGCTTACTGCATCAATTCACCTGCATGCTTCTTCATTCTTTCATCTACACAGATTTAATAATGAGCCTATACTTTCATCTGGTCCAAAGCACCAAAGCCACATAACTCACTGACTGTCTCTTTCAGAGGCTCTCAGCCAAATGTAGAATTGGCTTATTAATTCTCTTCAGCATTTCAATTCCATTGAGCCTCCTTACTTGCTGTCTGCTTTGTGATTTGGATACCTGATCTATAAGTTATTGAATTTTATCACTCTGCACGCTTCCCTCAGCTCCTGCAGCAATTTTACAAACAACCAACAAATCAACAGAATACCTTTCTTCTCCACAGCATCCTTTTCTCCGAACCATGTGACATGTTTTTTGGTTACATCAGCCAACACCCCCTCTCCCCCCACTTCTACTGACACTTTGCCCCCAGTTGTTAAAATCTTCAGTTGGTTAATTGTACATTTGGATTTCGATTGAACATGCTATGCAATTGATCAGATAAAATTAGTTTATATTTTTGTTTGGGTACAGCAAGAACTGAAGATGCTGGAGTCAGAGTCAATACAGTGTGGAGCTGGAGGAATACAGCAGGTCAGGCAGCATCAGAGGAACAGGAGAGTCGACGTTTCATCAAGACTGTTTGGGTAGGTGTATAAGTACGCAGGAATATTCACTAAAGGCGAGGTTTCCTGCATCAGGAGTGGCAATGCACTGAACCAATGTTGCTGCAGCTCATCAAAACACTTCAGAAGACCTGATATCTGAATAGCTGCTGTAGTTGCCCAGGAAATATAAAGATAGAAAATAAGAGCAGGAATAGGCCATTCAACCCTTCAAGCCTTTTCTGCCATTCATTGTGATCGTGGCTGATCATCCAACCTAATAGACTGTTGCCACTTTTCCCACATATTCTTTGATCCCTTTAGCCCCAAGTGCTATATTTAACTTTTGCTTGAAATCATACAAAGTTTTGGCCTCAATTGTATTCTGTAGGAGTGATTTCCAAAGGCTCGGCAATCTCTGGGCAAAGAAATTTCTCCTCATCTCAGTATGCTTGATGGGCTGGTGCAAATATTTCATACACTGATCTGACTTCAGAGACATGAGCTATGTATGCTCAACTTACCTAGCTATGTGCCCAAGAAATGTCTCACTGTTTAATCTTCAGTGTAATTTAGTGATAAAGCTCAAAGCACCACAAACCTCTTCATGACTGATTACACTAATACCAACATCCCTGACCCAACAAAGACCCAAGTGTGAAGGCTCCATGACAATGAACTACTCATGCTCATCCATTCTCTCCCTCACCCACTCTCTCCCTTACCCACTGTCACCCTCACCCATTCACTCCCTCAACTACTGTCTTGCACACCCACTCTCTCCCTTACACAAAGCTGCTGGACTGCTGCAATGCAGTCAGGACTCCGCTGCCTCAGGCTTGTAAGTATCTGGCTGCCTCCATTGACAAGTTGGTGGCTGTTACGTTCCTGGTGCAGCAGTCTCAGTGGCTGCTGGATAGATGCATGGACCTTCTCTATAGCAATTGGTGCTCAGCACAGAAGCCTCCTCTCGGGGCAGTCTAGAAGTGCCAACAATCTCCCTTCTGTCGGCCACCCTCAGCCCTCTGTGCAAGTTCAAGCTGAAGAGAGTAATATTTTTTTCTTTATTCATTCACGGGATGAGGGCATCGCTGGCCAGGCAGCATTTATTGCCCATCCCTAATTGCCCAGAGGGCAGTTAAGAGTCAACCACATTGCTGTGGATCTAGAGTCAGATGTAGGCCAGACCAGGTAAGGATGGCAGTTTCCTTCCCTAAAGGACATTAGTGAACCAGATGGGCTTTTCTGACAATCAACAATAGATTCACGGTCATCAGTAGATTCTTAATTCCGGATATTTTATTGAATTCAAATTCCACCATCTGTCATGGCGGGATTCGAACCTGGGTTCGAGAACATTATCTGGGTCTCTGGATTAATAGTCCAGCGATAATACTACTAGGCCATCGCTTCCCCAAATGCTGGTTAGTCAGCAATACTCATATCCCACAAATGATTAGAAGATAATGTCTGGGCCCGCTAGGCAGAAAAAAAACTCCTGGGTTTCCTGACCAAAACTCCAAGGTCAACAGGCTGTACTGCAAGACAGGCTCCCTCCCCTTGAGGTCAGAATCTGGGACTGCACTGAGATGGAGAGAGAGGGAAGGAAACAAGAAGAGCTTCTGAAGGGACCTCTTTGGCATGGGTGAGATATCCATGTAGGTAGGTTTCCATCTTTGCAAACATATGTTCACTTTCCACCAGCAGCTGTGTGTGCGAGTCCCTACTAGCTGCAATTGAAACACTGAGCCCACCCATCCTGGAGCACTGCACAACGTTCGCTGGTCCAAAGTGTGAAGTGAGCAGTTCCTGCACCTTGTGCGGGAAATGTGTAAATGACAGATGGTTGCCGTTCTGGTAACGAGACTCCATCTTTTCATGTAGACAAATGGAGTCACTGCATCACAAACTTTACTGGGTTTCGCAGCTGTTTCATTACTCTGCTGGGTAACATCATCAGTGCAAAACATTGGCCACAAGAATACATGAACACCAACTAGCAACAAAAAGACATGACCAATACTCACTCACCTCCATTCACATGGATAACGAGAACCACCAGTTCAATGGGGACAACACCAGGATCCTAGGACAGGCCAAACAGAGACAAGCACAGGAATTCCTAGAAGCCTGGTTCTCCAGGCCATCAACAAACACATAGAACTAGACCTTATACATACATGACTGCAAAGGAAAACTGGAAATGAGGTAATCAAATCCAACGGACCCCAGAGTTTAAATACCAGGCAGGAAAACACAACAACGCTTCATCGGAGGCTGCACTGATGATGTTACCCAGCAGGGTAATGAAACGTCTGCAAACTAACGAACCAGCTCGGCGAGCCAACCAACCACAGCATCCAAAACCCGAGCTACAAATCTACTCAAGAACCTTAGTGATTGTAATAAGGTCATAGAATCTTCATAGACATCATAGAATATGAGCTCCCTGATTGGGGCTGTTAACTGGTCCATTGAGGGAGCCCTAGTTGCCATAAATGGATGAATGTCAGGATATTGAGACACTGAATGCCTGATTCAGTGAGTGGCAGTACTATTTCAAAGGCAATGCACTTGTAAATAAAGGTGATTGTTGATGGAATGCTGGCCTCTGAAGAGTTATTTTAGTCAGGAGGAAGGTGTAAGGAATTTTTATGGAATAAATAGCTCGCTATGCCGTCTCAGAGAGCAAGTAAAAATCAACCAAATTGCTGTACATCTGGAGTCACATGTTGGTCAGACCAGGTAATGGTGGTTGATTTTGCCACTTGACCGACAAGTTGTTAATTGTGGCTTGCATCGTTGAAGAACGTAACTTCGAAATGCATGAAAATTATGCTGACTTTAATGCAGCTTTTGATGTGGGCTGAGTTCATAGTTAAAAAAAAAAGCATTAAAAGCAATTGTAAAAATCACTGCACTACTAAATCTGATATTAAGTTTTATGAATGAAGACACCCAGTAAACAACTTCGCAAAAAGGAATACATTCTATTGCTCAGCGTAATGAAAATTCATTATATAATAACATCACTTGGAAACTTGGGTTCTCAAGTGGAAGATAATGAGCTTCATGTTTGATTATTGTTTCTACATTATGTGTGTTACGAAGGGGGAAGGCATTGTTTTAATTTCATTTTTGAGTTCTGTGAATGGGAGCTGGGAATCTGGAAATTTGATTAATGTAGCGTTTGAACCCTTAAGCTGAACAGTTTGGCACATTTGGATGAAAAGGTAGCAGAGAAAAAAAAATGTTGTTGTCTCATGACAGTAGCCCAGTATCACAGAAAGATCAAAACAGTCAAAAGCAGTCAAGCAGTCTGCAGTTGTGGAAGGCATGGGTTAAAGGAATTCATGTTAGGCAATAAATGAGACAACAAGGTGTAGAGCTGCATGAACACAGCAGGTCAAGCAGCATCAGGGGAGCAGGAAAGCTGACGTTTCGTGTCAAGACCCGAAACGTCAGCTTTCCTGCTCCTCTGATGCTGCTTGGCCTGCTGTGTTCATCCAGCTGTACACCTTGTTATCTCAGATTCTCCAGCATCGGCAGTTCCTACTATCCCTAGGCAATAATTGAGTTGTGTTAGCAATTCGGGTAAAGATCCCTCAAACAGACATTAACTAACAAAATTAGTGTCGAGTTAATGTGCCAACTGAATAAAGAGTTTTAAAATGGAGACTGGTTGACTCTTCACGGAGGTTTAAGTATCTTTAAGATGGTTGTTGAGGTTAAAAGTATTGAATCTTTCTTTCTGTAACTGTATTAGGACTATCTCAAATAAATTGTGTGTAGTGTAACATGTTCATGTTTTATTTCATTTTGTGTAATAAACTGTGGTGTTCTTTTGTTAAAAGTACATTGGCAGCCTCTTGTGAATATGTTCAGTGACTGACCAACATGTTAAACAAATTCAAGTATAAAACTGATGGTCTATCAAGTTATGTATAGCTCTGACTTATCTTGTACGACATTCAACTGAGATCATAACACAGAAACGTTTACTAATATTAATATGAAGAATGTTTTCTCATGAATATTTTGAATACTACAATATTCTCTGGAAACAATATTAAATCCTTTACCTGTAATTGCTGTAAATAATGACATTTTCATATGAGTTTTCTGGGAATGCTGCCATGCATGATTAATTTCAGTAAAATAATTTCAGTTTCTGTTTGAAATGCAGGTGATCCACATTTCAAAAGCATTTTGAGTAGTAAAAAAAGATGAGCTGAATAGAAAAAAAAAGAGCTGTTTGCTCTAATAGTTAATTAAAAGTGGTGAGAGTATTGAATTATTCACAGCATCTTTTAACTAAATAAAACAGTTTAGAACTAGACAAAGTAAATTTACAGTGACAAGAATAACGTTGTAGATCAATGCAGCAATATTGGCACTGAATTATAGGATCACCTCTGTTCGGGGCCAGAGCTAGGGCTACCATGTCACAGTCTTGCTTATCCAAACTACTTTACTTGTTGCTGAAAGTCCCTGCTCAGCTATTTGTTGTCCCAAACTGATCATTTCCCATTCCGTTGTCTGTTCAACCGCTGTTCTCTCTCTCTGGGCTCCATCTTCAGCTAACATTTGTTCCTTCCCCTCCCTCCATCCCATCTTCAACATATATACCAAGTTTGTCGTAGGTACAATCAGTACGAAGAAAGGTCATAGGAGCCAAAACATTAACTCAGGTTCTCTCCACAGATGCTGCCGACCCTGCTGAGTTTCTCCAGCACTTTCTGTTTTTGTTTGTTGTGAGACATGAACGGTCACATGCTTCCATTTTGAGTACTTACCCATTATCCCTACTTTCTGCTGTCTGCCGCATAGCCAATTTCCCAGCCATTATCAGTAATTTGCCCTGAATTTCATGGGCTTCTACCTTAGTTAACAGCCCCTTGTGGGATTTTATCAAATGCTTTCTGAAAGTCTGTACAAGCAACATTCATCGACATTTCTCTATCCAACACCTATTCAAAAAATTCAATGAAGTTTGTCAGGTATGACCAACCTATCATGAATCAATGCTGGCTCTCCCTAATTAACTGAGAAATTTTAACGTGTTCAGTTTCCCCCATCCTTGATTATAGACTCCAACAGTTTCCCCACCACAGGTGTTAGGATAACCGGTATCTAATTCCCTGATTTTCCTATTTGATACTTCATTAAAAAGTGGAGTGACGTGGAATTTTCCAATTGAGATGGAAATTTCCTGGGAGTATCAAGGGAACTTTGAAAGTTTACAGTGAGGGTGTCTACAATGCACTCCCTCATCTGCTCTCCACTCCCCACTTACCCCACCACCCCCGGCACTTTTTCCTGCAACCACAGGGTGTGCTACACCTGCCCCTACACTGACCCCTCACCTCCACCCAAGTAACCAAAAAAGCCTTTCATATCAGACAGCGATTCACCTGCACATCTGCCAATGTGGTCAACTGCATCCTCTGCTCCCGATATGGCCTCCTCTACATTGGTGAGACCAAGCGGAGGCTCAGAGGCCGCTTTGTAGAGCACCTGTACTCTGTTCGTGACAAACAGCAACACCTTCCGGTCACGAACCACTTCAACTCCCCCTCCCACTCCCTGGGTGACATGTCCATCCTGGGCCTCCTCCAGCATCACCATGATGGCACCCAGAAACTGGAGGAGCAGCACCTCATATTCCACCTTGAGAGCCTATAACCCAATGGTCTAAATGTGGTCTTTACCAGTTTCAAAATCTCTCCACTCCCAGCCTCATCCCATGCCCAACACTTCCTCTCAACCCGCCTCTTTGACTTGACACAACCTGTCCATCTTCTCTCCCACCTATCTATCCCTCCCACCTCACTGACCAATCCCCACCACTTCCTACCTACACTCACCTATCACCATCCCACCTACCATCTCCAGCCCTACCCCTTCTCTCTCTATTTATTTCAGAACTCCCTTCACCCTCCCCCATTTCTGAATAAAGGTCCTAACCCGAAACGTCAACTTTCCTGCTCCTCTGATGCTGCCTGGCCTGCTGTGCTCCTCCAGCTCCACACTGTGTCATATCCATTACTTCTTTTAACACCTTCAGCTGGAAACTGGCAGGTCCTGGGGAATTGTCACTCATTAATTCCATTAATTTCCTCATTACTAATGTTTTACTTGTGTTAATTATATTCAGTTATTGTTCCTGATCCACAATTCATATTCTTGAGATGTCCAGCAAGCTTTCCTGTTTTTCTACATAAATACTGAGGGAAAATAATCATTCAACATTTCCCCATAGTCATTGACAACATTCCCAATTTCAAGTTTTAGTGAGCCAACATCACTCCTGACCACCTGCTTTCCCTTTCCGTAATTATAACATTTCTTCCTTTTGATTCTTGAGACCCTAGGAAGTTTCATTTCATCATCCCTTTTAGTAGATCTTAGAAACTGCTTTGTGGCCCCTTGCTGGTCTTTGTATCTTTCCTATTCAGCAGGCCCTGTGTTGGACGTTGCATTTTTGTAAGCCCTTACTTTTAGTTTTATGCTGTCCCTTATCTCTTTAGTTGTCCATAACTGTTTATTTTCCCCATGAAGTAGAGCTTTTCCCTCTCAGGGTATCAACTGTTTTTGCATTATGTTAAATGTTTCTTTAAACATCATCCACTGGTCTTCAGTTGTTTTGTCTATTAGCAGATTTTCCCAGTTTCTATGGACAGTCTCTGTCTCATCTCATCAAAGTCAGTCTTACCTAAATCTAAAACTTCAGTAGATGAATCATGCTTTTCACTTTCAAGACCTACATCATATTACCCTCACTATTTGATAAATGTTTATGCGCAGTTAGCTAACTAATTTAATCTGGATCATTATTCATTATTAAAATCAATATTGCTTGCCACTTTGTTGCAAGCAAGACATATTGCTGTAGGAAATTATTTTGGACATACTTCAGAAATTCATTACCTTTCTGACACGTGCTGGTCTGCCTCTCCCAATCTGTGATAAAGTTAAAATCCCATTAGGCAATAAGACCATAAGACATAGGAGCAGAAATTAGGCCATTCGGCCCATCAAGTCTGCTCCACCATTCAATTATGGCTGATAAGTTCTTCAACCCCATTCTGCTGCTTTCTCCCAGTAACCCTTGATCCCCTTGATAATCAAGAACCTATCTATCTTAGTCTTAAATGTACTCACTGACCTGGCGTCCACAGCCTTCCGTGGCAGTGAATTCCATAGATTCACCACTCTCTGGCTGAAGAAGTTTCTTCTCATCACTGTTCTAAAAGGTCTTCCCTTTACTCTAAGGCTGTGCCCTCGGGTCCTAGTCTCTCCTACCAATGGAACAATCTTCCCAACATCCAATCTGTCCAGGCCATTCAGTATTCTGTAAATTTCAATTAGATCCTCCTCATCCTTCTAAACTCCAATGAGTATAGTCCCAGAGTCCTCAAAAGTTCCTCATATGTTAAGCTTTCCATTCCTGGGATCTTTCTCCTGAACCTCCTCTGAACCCACTCCAGGGCCAGTACATCCTTCCTGAGATATGGGGCCCAAAACTGCATGCAATACTCCAAATGTGGTCTGACCAGAGCCTTATAAAGCCTCAGTAGTACATCCCTGCTTTTATATTCAAGCCCTCTCAAAATAAATGCCAACATTGCAATTGCCTTTCTGACTACTGACTCAACCTGCAAGTTTACCTTGAGGGAATCCTGGACTAGAACTCCTGAGTCTCTTTGCACGTCAGACTTCTGAATTTTCTCCCCATAGTCCATGCTTTTATTCTTCTTACCAAAGTGCATGACCTCACACTTTCCCACGTTGTACTCCATCTGCCACTTCTTTGCCCACTCTCCTAACCTGTCCAAGTCCTTCTGCAGGCTCGCCACCTCCTCAATATTACCTGTCCCTCCACCTATCTTTGTATTGTCTGCAAACTTAGCCAGAGTTGCCCACAGTTCCTTCATCTAGATCATTAATGTATAAAGTGAAAAGTTGTGGTTCCAGCACTGACCCTTGCGGAATACCACTTGTCACCAGCTGCCATTCTGAGAAAGACCTCTTTATCCTACTCTCTGCTTTCTGCCAGACAGCCAATCTTCTATCCATGCTGGCACCTTGCCTCTAAAACCATGGGCCCTTATCTTACTCAGCAGCGTCCCGTGTGGCACCTTGTCAAAGGCCTTCTTGAAGTCCAGGTAGATAACAACCATTCGCTCTCTTTGGTCTACCCTGCTTATTACTTCCTCAAAGAATTCTAGCAGATTTGTCAGGCATGACCTCCCCTTGATGAAACCATGCTGACTTTGCACTATTTTACCATACACTTCAAAAATTCAGAAATCTCATCCTTTACAATGGACTCCAAAATCTTACCCATGACCGAAGTTAGGCTAATCAGCCTGTAATTTTCTGTCTTTTGCCTTACTCCCTTTTTAAACAGGGGTGTCACGTTAGCGATTTTCCAGTCCTCTGGGACCCTCCCTGATTCTAGCGATTCCTGAAAGATTACCACTAACCCTTCCACTATCTCTTCAGATATCTCCTTTAGACTCTGGGGTGTAGTCCATCTGGTCCAGGTGATTTATCCACCTTCAGACCAATCAGTTTTACTAGCACGTTTTACTTGGTGATATACACCATACTCAGCTCTGCCCCCGGACACTCTCTTGAATTTTTGGGAGATTACTCGTGTCTTCCACCGTGAAGACTGACATGAAGTAATTATTCAGTTCCTCAGCCATTTCCTTGCTCCCCACTACTATCTCTCCAGTGTCATTTTCCAATGGTCCAATGTCCACTTTTGCCTCTCCTTTGCCCTTTATATATCTAAAGAAACTCTTACAGTCCTCATGAAAACTATACTGGTTTTGCTACACACTTGCCTAAATTCTGCATTTATTCAATTTAGCACTTCAGAGATGCTACTGGGGGGTCTGAACACAACATTTATTACAGTTTTAGATCCTTTATTATTCATCAGTTTTGCCCTCATTATATCCTGTCTCACCATTAAACAATTTGTTTTTTAATCAGTAAGACTAGTCCACCTCCTCCACCTGACCTGTCTGACCTGTAAACTTTATAATCTGGTGTGCTCAGTTTCCAATCGTGACCATCCTGCAGCCATATCTCAGTAATAGCTACGATATCATAAACTTCAATTTGAATTTGTGCCTGCAGCTGTTTTAATTTATTCCTTACTCTCCACACATTTGTACATAAAACTCTTATTTGGGCCATACACTAACCTGTCCCTGACCACTGATGCTTAATTCACCTGTATAATATCTCTCTCTCTTCCAGTTTTACCAATGCACTTCTTATAATTTTCCATCCTCTGCTGTACATGAAGTAGGATTCACAACTGTTCCTTTACACTCTGTCATATTACTTGATTTTTAAACTGTAATGACTTCCCTGAGTGCACCCCACTCCCCCAATTAATGAGTTTAAATCCCTTGTGTCCAACCTGTTTGGCCTTTCTGCTGGTACATTGGTCGCTGATAGATTCAGGTGGAGCCCCTCCTAATGACACCGCTCCTTCCTGTCCTACTCTTTACATGCAGAGCAAGTGCATAGGCATTTTAACATGGGTTTTGATCACACAAAAATAGCTGTTTGAGTGAACTGCATTAACTATTTTGCTCTTTTTTTTTATAAATTTAGTCCCCACTTTGTCAAAAGTATAATAAGTGACTGACTTGTAGAAGAATAGCAGATTCATTATTTATGATTGTGTCAGACAAGGTGTTCTGATTTAACTAAGTGAATCCAATCATTACTATGGGCAGGAAATTCCTCAGTGCGACTCCAGTTTCCAATTGTAATTGGAGCAGAAATGTGAAGTGAATCCCTTTTCTGAATATAAATTGTTTATACCTTATGTTGTTTTGCTAGTCTGCTCAGACCACCCTTAAAGATATTGGAGAAGTATATGAAAGAGACAAGGATCCACTCCGGATTACAAGGAAACAATGCTGCTTCATTCTGCAAATTATTTTTGTGTAGTGCTACCCTATAATGTTAGAAACTCATACCACCCACAGATGTAATAGGAACTGCAGATGCTGGAGAATCTGAGATAACAATGTGTACAGCTGGATGAACACAGCAGGCCAA
>NC_063338.1:51366939-51396671 GCF_021869965.1 Rhincodon typus
GAGTTGGACTGGTTTTGGGATGCGGTGGGGGGAGGGGAGATTTTGAAACTTGTGAAATCCACATTGATACCATTGGGCTGCAGGGTTCCCAAGCGGAATATGAGTTGCTGTTCCTGCAACCTTCGGGTGGCATCGTTGTGGCACTGCAGGAGGCCCAGGATGGACATGTCGTCTGAGGAATGGGAGGGGGAGTTGAAATGGTTCGCGACTGGGAGGTGCAGTTGTTTGTTGCGAACCGAGCGTAGGTGTTCTGCAAAGCGGTCCCCGAGTCTCCGCTTGGTTTCCCCGATGTAGAGGAAGCCACACCGGGTACAGCGGATGCAGTATACCACATTGGCAGATGTGCAGGTACCTTTAAATGGTGTCTACTCCGGAGTTTCTGGGACAGGAGCCTTCTGTTGTGAAACTGTCCAGGAATTCATCAATTGAGCAGCAAAGAAAACCTTCATAGCTGCCATACCCCTTTTGCAGTAGTCAGCGTGCTGTGTTCTGTTACTTCAATGTCCAGTATCACAGCCAGGTACTTTGACAGCTCCTGTGAAAGGGTAAGTCTTAATAGTAAGTGTGAGATTAAGGTGCCAGATGGGTGGGATAACCAGTGAGTGAGATGGACACGGTTCCAGGTGAAAAGGACAACAGGGTACCAGATGAAGTGATGAGTGCTCAGGATAGTTTGAGAAGAGCTATCAATCTGGTGGTGGGGGAGTTTTAAGTCTGGAGTTCGATCAGCTGTGACAGCTAACTAGTCCAGTTGATGGAAGTGGTTGTCAGTTATGGGGTCTGTTAGACCAGTGGTGTTGCTGAAGAGAGAGTTTTGGTTCTGGGCTGGCCATGTGAGATGAAAGGTGTGAGTTCCAGAGAAGTAAGGTCAAAACTTGAATTAAGTAGATACCTGGAATTAAGAGTATAATGATGATCGTGACTCCATTGTTGATTTTTGGGGAAAACCCATCTGGTTCACTAATGTCCTTTAGGGAAGGAAACTGCCATCCTTCCCTGGTCTGGCCTACATGTGACTCCAGACCCATAGCAACATGATTGACTCTTAACTGCCCTCTTGGCAATTAGGGACAGACAATAAATGCTGCCTAGCCAGTGACATCCACATCTTGTGAATGAATAAAGGAAAAAAAAGTACGAGAACAGTGGTACACCTCGGTGTGTTCAGGCCTTTAGGGATTGTTGTAGGTTTGGTTTGGGGCTGAACATTACAAGGACAGAGGGGAAATAGTGGGAGAGGCTGTCATGTGCAGAAGGCATCAGGCCAGCGTTGATATTGCCCCAATCTATGGAGTGTCATTCAGTAGGATTCTGTTGGATGTAGAGGGTCTGGTTGGATTGAGCGTATTTATTAGGGTGAGAGGAATGGGGAGGTAAAAGGGGTTAATCAAGGGGGGAAGGTGCAGTTGGCATGCAATTTGAGAGTTTGGAGGTTATTTTTATAGTTATCCAGGAGTTAGAGTAGGTTCTTAATCTTCTAATACTTCTTTGGTAACTGTTAAGCTTAACTGAGTTGGAACCCTTAGCATTTTTCAATTTTAACGGACACATTCAAAGGGTTCCAGGGGCATCGGAAAAGTCAATTTCACAGACTTAGCTGTGTCAGTGATTCTGCATGACCCCAGTGTCCAACTCCAGTCTACATTGCTCCAGTGACTCTCTGGCTATCAGAATATCTGAACAATTTCAACATTTATATCCCTCAGGTCTGACCAAATTGTATACTATAAAGTATGAATCAAATGTTCCTATGAGCAAAGGGAATGAAGCATGCTAGACTTTGTGCCAATGTCCTTTCTCAGCTGTGTGACCGCATAGCCACTTGGAAGATCCATGTGTGCCAATCAGCGTTTGGGTGCATTTGGGTTCCAAAAGCTGCTACCATACAGAGGCAGGAAATATTAGAGGGAAATTAACTCTTTTACATGAAATATTAAAACTTAAGCTTAAAAAGTTCCATGTCATTCACGTTATGCACTGATTGTAGTGATAAATGCGTTATTGGATTCACATTGATCAGTTAAATCAAAATTGCTGAAATTTCATTGCAAGCTACTGATTTCAAGTGGGACAACAAGGTGTAGAGCTGGATGAACACAGCAGGCCAAGCAGCATCAGAGGAGCAGGAAGGCTGACGTTTCAAGTGGGCTAGATTTCAAAAGAAGGCAGGAGATTTAAATGAGATGGATTTGGTATCCTACCAGGAACGGAATAATTTTGCCACTAAAACCATTTGAACAGAAAGGGACAGCATGTATATCCTTGACGTCAAAAGAACATGGTACAAAAAATACCAAAATGGCTAACCAGTCATTTGTCGGGAAAATGCCAAAGTTAATTTTTGGAGTAGATAGGAGTTGCCTTGCTTAATTCCAGTTCATAGTGCCGTCGAGCATGTAACATTCTGTCAGTGTATTGTAACTCCAGCACCTGGATGTTAACCTGATCAAGTAGATAAACATAGAATTTTACAGCACAGGAACAGGCCTTTTGGCTCGCCACATCTGTGCTGACCATGATGCCATTCTAAACTAATCCTATCCCTTTGTTTCCTACCAGTTCAGGTGTCTGGCTAAATGCATCTTAAACAATGCTCCCTCCCCTGGCAACAAGGCTCAGCCACCCACCACTTTCTGTGTAAAAAGTTTGTCGCGCACATTTCATTTAAACTTTCACCCTCTCTCCTTAAACCTATGCCCCCTTGTATTTGAAATTTCCACTCTTCCACTTGTTGGAAAGGCCACCTGATTTTGAAATCAATGAAACAAAAATCAGATGGTTTCACACCATGCTGGTGGTCCAGTCTAATGTGCAAAACTTAAAAAGTTATCCCAGTGTGATCAGAGGAATAGTTGCCTTCACACGTACTGTCACAGCTTCCTTGAAAGAGGTCTCAGTCTCTACATCAGAGTTTCGTCAAAGCAAAATATGTTCTCTTCTACTTGAACATGTGCCAATGCAGGAATTAGTGGGTGTGAATAGTTGATCCACTGTCAGCCCTGATTCACACCTCAATGGGATGCCTTTAGACTCCTCATCCTGATACCCAAACAACAGAAAATGTGTGGTAAACATATGTAAATATTTATCTAACTGAAACACACACCTTTTGAGGGAGAAATTTCCAATGTCACTTGTTCTGCCTCCTCTCTGGCCTCCCTCCATAACCCTTTTAACAATCTGTTTTCTCTGCAATACTATAGTTGACTCCTCAATCAGTATCAACAGTCCTTCCCCCTTCCCACAGCGTGATTCCATGAAAGCACTGGAAGTGTAACACCAGCTTTTACATCTCCCCTATTCTCACGATCCAAAATCTTAAACATTCCTTCCAAGTGAAAGAAAAATTTACTTTTTAATATTAGTAATTTGTACACACTGCTCAAAATGTGCCAAAAACTGAGTGGGTAACCATTTTGTTGAACAACACTTTTACTTTGGCAAGTGTGAACTCAAACGTCTAATCACCTTATCATTTTAATTCTTCACCTTGTCATGCTGACCTCTCCATGTCCTCAGCCTCTGAAAATGCTCCAATGAAAATCAATGTAAGCTTGAGGAACAGAACATCAACTTTCAATTTGACATTTTACAGCTGTCTAGACTAACCAGAGTTCAACAATTTCAGACTATAACATTTGTCCCCATTATAGAAATGTTTCTTTGCAGGTTTTGGTTTTACACTTACTTTTCTCTTGTTTTTGATTTTGAACCGAAGTTATGCATTTTTCTTTCATTAACACCTCTCCTATTCATTTCTTTCTTTTCTTCACTTGTACCTTTTCCACTGCATTTGGTATTGCACTATTACCTTTTTTTTTGACATTTAATCTTAACTGTTTTCCACCCTATTACACACATTCTGTAATTTTTCTCACCCTTCCCCATACATTTACCTAAAATCTCATACATCTTGTATTTAGCCACATTTTCAGTGGCTTCTGCATCAAGTCTGTTGAAATTGCAACCCACACCATAACTCAACTTCCAGTGTTTTGAAAATACAGGAGAGATAGAAAAGGGTGTGCAATCATTCCATTTGTTCTTTAATTATTTTAAATATTTAAGCTATTGTTACTAGGCTCAGATAGTCATAAAATTGTTCAGTAAGAAAAAGAATCTCACGTGCATGAGCCGCAAACATATTGTGTCAATGGGCATTGGCACCTGACATTTGCCAACACCTCATGATCATCATGGCACCTCTCCAATTCACTTACAGCCTGTTCAAGAAACACAAACCAGCATTTCAGGGTGCACCATCAACTAGACTTTGAGAGACTGCTGCAAAGACTCTTAGTGCGCAGGTACAGTCACCTAGCAGGTGGACCAGGGTGTATCTCAGGGCTACTCACTTGCTGTCTGACTGCTGCTCACTTGGCACCTACCTACAACATCACACCTTGCATTGCATTTCTCTGCCTTGCCATGCCAACTAACACTGCCACACAACCAGGCAGCTTGCCTTACTGGTCAGCAGTCCTCAGACAAGTTTGGGGGGGTCAGCGTTGGTTGGTAGTGGGTGAACATCTTGCTGTGTGGCTGTTGCCTGCATTAGTCTCATACCTGCACAGTGTACCAGCAACATACATGGCAGACACTCTACATCTGCAGCAAGCAGGCAGCCATGTCACAAAGTCTTAGGGGAGTAGTCCTCCCATCAATTAGGGGATTTTAGTCAGGGCAGATCCTAATACCAAACTACAGGATTGACCACTGTCAAAGGTCTAGGTGGGGTGTTCTCGATCTAGAAATCTGTGCCTCTACAATCCAGGGAGTGTAATACAGTCAGTCCAATGGCTCCATAGCAGCCAGTCAAGGGTTAAGGCTAACAAAGTCAGGGGGTTTACAGGCATCAGTCAGGGGACCATGTCCTCTTCATCCAGGGCTGTCCAGTTACGTCAAATAAAAACTAGGAACAGGAGTCCTTTCCTTCCCCTTTTCACCTTAGTAGAAGGATCAATAACCAGGCATCAAAGATAAAGGACAAGTGGTTTAGAGGGTATTTAAGAAAGAATAATTTACTAGAGGTAGTATGTATCTGGAAATCGCTGCTTCAGAGGGTGGTAGATGTCGGAAAGCGGTTCTGAAACAGCTGAATAGAAAGTGGAATCAGCAGCTTGATGAAGAGCAGAGACAGTGGAGTCAGTAGCTTCATTAAGGAAGAGAGATAACATGGACAGCAATTTCTTATACAGTGAGACATCAGGAACAGCCAGAACTGAAACAGTACAAGAGCGAGCAGGGACAGCACTTTCATAAAGAACAGGAGAGACAGTGTGGTGACAGCAGCCTCTCAAACAGTGTGGGAGCGCATGGGGGCAGCAGTTTCATAAAGGAAAGAGCAGACCGATATAAGAAGAGCAGCGGTGGAAGGAGCTTTAAAAACTAATGGCAGAGAGCACCTTGACCCTGTTTATACTTGACAGAACTGAAGTGTGGTATCATGGGACAAAAAAAGTCAGTGATTTTGGGATATTTCTTTCTTGCCTCTTGATTGGGAGACATTAGTTGTGTGGAAGAGTAGTTAAGAAATTCACTTCTAAAATATTTAACATCCAATTTAATTACCTAGAGCATTAGGTCTAAGAGCAGGAAGAGGCAATTCAGCTCTTTGAGTCTGCTCCAGCATTAAATATCATCATAGCTGAGCTCATTTTGGTCTCAACTCCATGTTCCTGTCTGCTCCTTATAACCCTTTAACCCATTGCTAATTAAACATCAGTCTATCTCCTCCTTAATTTTACTCATTATCCCAATGTCCACCACATTCTGAGGTAGTGAATTTCACAGATTCACAGTCCTGCGAGAGAAGTAATTCCTCCTCATCCCTGCCTTAAACTCAATATTCAATGATATTCAACATTCCAGAAGACTAGGCAAAATGGAAAGGAATTGGTGGAGCTATGGTAATGAAGGAAGGCATCAGTGAGGTGGTGAGTAATGGTGTAAGTGTAATAGACCGTGACATGGAATCAGTTTGAGTGGAAATAAGGAATAACAAGACAAAGACTTTCCCTGTGTGGGAGTTGTGTTTGGACCCTCAAAAAATTTGCCATTCTGTCGGACAAGGTAGAAGGCAGGAAATAATAGAGGCATGTAAGAGAGGTGATTTTAATCTGCATATTGACTGAGCAAGTCAGATGGGCAATGGTAACATGGATGACAAATTTGTAAACTACAGCAGGGATTGTTTCTTACCGTACTATGTTGCAGAACCTACCTGGGAAACAGGCTATTTCAGATACAATAATATGTAATGAGGGAGAATTAATAAGGGATCTCATTATTAAGGATCATCCAGGGGATAGCAATTACAATGTACTAGAATTTTAAATTAAATTTGGGGGAGAGCAACTTGGAGGTGAAATCAATGTCCTCAGCTAAAATAAGGGCAATTACAAAGGTATGAGGTAAGAGTTATCAAAAGCAAACTCAGAAAATAGAGTAAGGAGTAGTCAGTAAATGAGCAGTGGCAGATATTTAAGCAGTTCCACAGAATCTCGACAGTGTGAAAATAGGCCATTCAGTTCAACGAGTCCACACCAACCCTCCAAAGAGCATCCCACCCAGACCCACCCCCCCTACCTATCCCTGTGACCCCTGCGTTTCCCATACTTATGCACTTAACCTACACATCCCTGAACACTATGGGTAATTTAGCATGGCCAATCCACCTGACTTGAACATCCTTGGATTGCGGGAGGAAACTGGAGCACCCAACAAAAACCCTCACAGACACGGGGAGAATGTGCAAACTCCACGCAGATAGTCACCCAACAGTGGAATTGAACCCAGGTCCCTGGCAGTGTGAGGTAGCAGTGCTAATCACTGAGCCACCATGCCATCCATCTTTCAAAATGCTCAGCAAAAGCTTATTCTAGTCAAAAAGAATGATTCCATGAGAAGGATAAACCACACATGGTTAACAAATGTGGTCAAGGAGTATCCAATCATAAACTAAGGTATACAAAATGGCAAAAACTGGTAGTAGACCAGAGGATTGAGAATTTCAGGAACCAGCAGTGGATGACAAGATAGCTAATAAAGAGGGAGAAATTTGCTTATAAAGTAAATTGGCAAGAAATATGAAAACAGCTAAAGCTTCTACAGGCATGTAAAAAGAGAGTAGCTAAAGTAAATGTGAGATTTTTGGAAGCTATAACTGGGAATTAATAATGGAGAACAGGGAAATGGCAGACAATTTAAATTAATGTTTGCATCAGTTTTCATGGTGGAGAACACTGTTAAGTATCCCAAAGGTAAAAGATAAGCAAGGTGTTAATGGGAGGAAAGATCTTGTGGCACTCTCTATCACGAGGGACAAAGTACTTGACAAACAAACAGGACTAAAGATAAATTAGTCTTCAGAATCTGATGGCCTACATCCAAGGGTTGTAAAGGAAGTGACTGCAGGGATAAGTGAGACTTTCATCTAAATATTCCAGAACTCACCGGATTTTGGTAGGGTTCCAGCGAATTGGAAAACTTCTCATTTGAGGCTCATTCAAGAAGGGAGGAGACAGAAAGCAGGAAACTATAGGCTGGTTAGTTTAACATCAGTCATTGGGTAAATGCTAGTGTCCACCTTTAAGGTAGAAATAGCAGGACATTCAGATAAGCTTAACATCTTCAGAGTCGATATGGTTTTATGAAAGGGAAATTATGTTTGACAAATCTACTAGATCTCTTTCAGGATATAGCAAGCAGAGATGATAAAGTGATAGTAGGAACTGCAGATGCTGGAGAATCCGAGACAACAAGGTGCAGGGCTGGACGAACACAGCAGGCCAAGCAGCATCACAGGAGCAGAGAGGCCTCCCACTCTCTCCCTATTTATTTCGGAACCCCCTTCCCCTCCCCCTTTTCTGACAGAGATGATAAAGTGACATTGGTTTTCCATTTGATAACATACCACATAAAGGGTTATTGCACAAGATAGAAGCTGATGGCATTAGAGTTTGTTTATTATCGTCAATTGAGGATTCATTACCAGGAAGGGGACAGAGAGTCAAAATTAAAGTGTCTTTTTCAAGTTAGAGAGAGGCTCCATAAAAGTGCAGTACAGACAGATTTGGATGTTCTTGTGCAAAGAACATTAGAATACAAGTAATCAAGAAGGCAAATGGAATTTTGGCCTTCATTGGATGAGTGGCTAGCATGAAAACAATACCAGTTTACTGTCAACACTGTTGTAGACTTAAGTGTGATGTTAGAACAAACCTCAATTTGCATGATTGATCACATATGTGAAGTCAGTGTTGGATGGAAGTATTGGTTTTGTGATGCGTTCATTTGTCCTAAATGTTCTTGACTCTATTCTCCCAGATGTGACCCCCACATTTGATACAGTTAGGGACCAGTAATCATTTTAATTAGATAAGATTGTAATTTTAGTTATTTACTATGAGAATAAAGTAAAAAAAAATTAAACAAACAAAATAAACTTTGCTGTACAAAAGCCAGCAAAGCAAACAACCATCAGTGTTTATCTTACACACGAATATCCAGAATGAGCATGAGATAAACATGAATTACAGACAAACCCTGTGGCTGGGCACACTACAAAATATGTGCAGAGCAGAGCTCACAGATCTTCTCAGCAACTCCCCCAGACATCTATGAGTCACTAAAATTCTGTCATGATCTAACTTAGTGTCAAAATCGACTCAAGGGACTGATTGACTTATTGTTGTTCCTACGTTCTTGTTAAGACACAAGGGACTGAATTGTCTTCTTGTTGGAAGTTTGACAATGGAACAGAGAAACTGCTGTTCCCAAATAAATCCATTGTGAAACGTCATCTCATTTTAGAACTCTAATTAAACTTACAAGAGAAGAAATGCTGTCTTTCTGTTAGATCAGGGAGAATTTCAGCCCTGACATTTCAAACTCAGGTAAGAATGCTGCTCGTTTAAACAACTAGAAAAGAATCCATTCATTCAGGGTTGCAAGGGGTTTCTAAGATCAGGACGTAGGAGTACAAAAAGTGCTGAGTAGCTCTTCTCAATGAAAGTAACCTGTATATGAATCCACGACAGCCCTAAGTGTGTTTTCTTGTCTTTGAACTGGCAAATCTAACAGCATTAGTTTCCATCAGACTGATTGTAGTTGGAATAGCTTTACAGTTTGCATGGGAAGTGAATCACTTTACAAACAAAATTTACTTAGTATGCTGTACTTTCAATTGCTACCCCAGTGTGCGCAATCACCTATATATAAATTAACCTCAAGTAAATTAAGAGAAAAATGTAGGTCATGAAAAGAAGCCTTAGATTGGATTAGACCGCACAAATGGATTAGGCATTTGGATTTATTTTGATGATAAGTCAAGGTGAAGACATCTGATTCATAATACAAGACACCATAGGATTACAGTGAAAAAGAAAACAATGTGAAATGTTAGTATTAATTCTCACTATATACTGCATGTATTACACAATTCATTAAAATCAAACCCTATGTAATGGTTACTGAAAATGTGTTCTGGGGAGAATAAGGAATGGTAGTGATTTCTGCCTCCTTGAAAAAGTGGTATCAAACACTTCACCATGTAAGTGCCAGGCAATGATCATCTCAACAAAAGAAAATCGAATCACCTATCCTTTACATTCAATGCTGTTACCATCTCTAAATTCCCCAATATCAACATCCTGGAAGGGTTGGGGGTGGGGTGTTACCATTAGCCAGAAACTGAACTGGATTAGTCATATAAGTAGTATAGCTACAAGGGCAGGTTAGAGGCTGGGAATTCTGTGGCGAGAAACTCACTTTCTAATTGAATGGCACCCCATCCACCACCTTCGACATTCATTCCCCCACAGCCAATGCTCTGTGGCAGTAGAGTAGACCATCTACAAGATGCACTGCAGCAACTCATCTAAGCTCCTTAACATGTTCCAACCTGCAACCATTGATTAAACTTACATCTTCATGGTTTTTTTTGTCTTCAAACTTAGCTCCTCACCTTAATACAAGATATAAAGAGCATGTATTTGTATTTCTCTTCCTTGCAGTGATGGATTCTTCCACAGAGTCAAGTTAACATTGTGAGGCTATCATGTACAAGTAGAATCCTCTGACTCAGGTAAATGGGCCAGGGGCACAACAGGAAGGGGTGGAGGGGAGAGGTGATGGTTTGGTGGTTGGCAGAAATGCTGTTTCATTGTATTTTCATGAATGTCAGTTCTGGTTCTTGTTAATGTCACATATCCTGAGGGTCTTTAGTTCAAACTGACTCTTCAGTTGAGTATGCAAAGGCAGCAGGACCTGCAGGGGAAACTATTTGTTTTCTACTCTGAAGCAGATTTCATCAATCTGAGGGGAAAACATACCTGCCACCAGTCTGCCAATTTCCTAGCAAGTTGTTGTTTTGCCAGTTGTCCCTGTAAACAAACAGTTACAACACAGTTTAAAATGACTCAACACCACTTGGTCATCACTAAATGGAGTTGAAAGAGTTGAAATTTATCTCTGATTATGTTCGCAGGGCTGGCTCAAAGCAGACTTTTGAATATAGGTTTTTCTTTTTCAGCTTTATTTTACAATCAGTTGTACAGAAGTCTAATTCAATATTAGAATACATAAAGAAAGGAAAGTAGAGTAGTATTTTAAAGGGAAGGAGGCAACCAATTGTAAATTACATTTATTCTGAACAGAATAAATTTGCATTGTTTGTGGTCACAAGCAAGATCAAAAGCTTCTATTTACTTTCCTTAATAGTTCAGCTATCATTTGCAACTACACTGCATTACAGTACACATCTTGCAGTGTTACAAGTGATACCTGGAGTCTTCATAATATATTTGGAATTTTTACAACATTGACTGATTTTATTGTTATCAATGAAATCATCAAGTTAAAATACAATCATAAGAAAAAAACCTTGAAAATGTTTGGAGTAAAGAAGCTTTTCTTTTGCGAGATTTCATGATGAGTAACTTTGGACTGAGGGAGGAAACCAGAGCACCTGGCAGAAATCCACACAGACACAGGCAGAAGGAGAACATGCAAACTTTACATAGATAGTCAACCAAGGCTGGAATTGAACCCGAGTCCATAGTGCTGTGAGGCAGCAGTGCTAACCACTGTGCCATCCCCATAAGACTGACCTCTTTTTATCAATACTGTATAGTCCTTGGACGCAGCATTACAGATTCAAATCCAGAACAAACTAGATACAGGCTGAAAGACTTGTTTGTAAACAATAGTCCCTCTTTTGACATCAGGTAACTAATGTAACACGTAACATGTAACTAATATTTCATGCAAAACCCTGATAACTGCCTTTGTGGTCATGGTGTATAGCTTTCCCACCTCTAACCACCAAGAGAAAATAGCCAACAGTAATAAGGTAAGATCATCCTTCAAACTAAATACGACTTGAGTATTTCTGATAAAAGACAGATTTTGTCAAAGCTTTTTTGTCTTTCACTTATTAGGATAATTTACAATAGCCACCAAGTAAAGGGAAAACATCCTTTTTTTAATGCCAAATGAGAAGACAGTGCTGTTTTGTTGGCAAGTGAACTCTGATTTGTTAACATGTTGCCATTGGGAATGTAGCCGTTAGACGATGACTGACAATTAATTGTCAAATTTGTTTAAATTTAAAACAAGCAGCTTGACACTGCTTAGCCAAGGCATTTCCCTGAGAAATGAACAGCAGTATGGTTGTTATCCTTTTTTGTTAAGTTGAAGCAGATGTTGTACTTTGACTCTGTAAAGAAGCGTTCTCAGTATTAATGTGGTGTACAGTATACACAAGTGAGTGTACTGTACACAGTATAGTAAATTCTGTGAAATTAATTAGCAATCTTAAATTGGTTGTCAGTGTAATTCTTAGTATTATCATAATTATGTAGCAAATGTCATCTGATTGCAGATTCACAGCAAATGTTAGTGGCTGGATTTTGAGTTTTACAAGGACAGGCTGTTGGGCACAGTTAACTGTCTGCAACAGGCAAAATACTGAAGTAACATGCTGTTTAATAGATCTACCAGTTTTTGAGATATGTAGCCTACATTTGTAACTTCAACTGTCACTGCATTAGCATTTCATATACCACATTACTCACTTGCATGATGGGCAGAATAGCTCTTATGCTTAATGGCAATGTCCTATTAGTGATTAACACCACTCATGTTGCTCCTACATAGTAACAACATGGAATAGCTCTCTACACCTATTGCTTGAACTTTTGAGATACCTTACCCTTATTGGAGATAGATTGTAAGTGTTTCAAGACCAAACCTGATGGCTTTAGAGTTTTTCATCCAGAAATCATTTGATCAGCGTAGCAATTATCCCTCTGCAGGCTGGCTGCGGTGAACCCTATTTCAGCATCAAACTTGCAGAAAGAAGAATTCTGCATTCTATTTGGCGCACTTCTGATATTAACTCTCACAGACAGTACTATTTGGCTTCCATGTATTCAATAGCAAAGCTGTCTTGTCTTAAAGCTTTTAAATTGTACGGTATAACAATTCTGTATTTCCCCCTTCATTCAAAGCTTTTAATTCTATACTGCTAAAGAAGGATTTTCCCATGGTTGTGCAGTCAAAATGGAGATTTCTCACCTTCTATAGAAAGAATGGAGATTTTTCACTTTTCTGCTGGCAAAATAAACAATGTTCTGCTTTCCACAACATAATATATAAAGCACACAATTTGCTCAAATAAAATTTTGTGCCTGTAGCCTTAATACTTTCTCCCCCTCAGTACAATGGTTTAGTTTAGAGATCTCCTACGTTTATTATAGCTTCAAAACTTTTCCAACTTCTTATGTTAGACTCTGTCTGCTTTAATTATTAAATTGTCCCTTTGTTACCCTAATTTTAATTCATGACATTCGTGGTATTGCAACCTGGGTAAAAAGTCCTTCTATGTCCCTAGGTTTTCTTATTGTAGCAGTGCCTTGTGATAGCCATTGTTTGGCAGCAACACTCATTATAAGTTTATTTTTTTTAATGGCTAGCCTTCTCAGACTGTGTTTTGAACCATTAATTTAAAATCTTGCCCTTTGCCCAAAAGGAATGCTTAACTTTATCCTCAGAAGTCCAATACATTTGTGTCGAAGCTGAACTTGTAATTGGGAATGCTCGTGCAGATCCTTTTTTTTATCATGTTTGAAGTTAAGGCTTTAGCCTGGAGTGCTGGTTTTCCTTTGTTGGTCTATCCACATATTCCTGCTGACTGCTTGTTTGTTCAAGTGCTTGCAGCTGCTGATTGTCTGTGTGAATAGTTCTTAAAATGGTAAAATCTTTAAAGCCATAGACTCACTTGTCTTCTGGAAATTTTTTCTCCTAGGTCTAATGAATTCTTATTACACTGTTAGACTTTCTGGTATTAAGCAATAATGCACGTTGCTGATCCCAATGTGGTGTGTGTAGATAGAAAGATCTAGGTTCAAGAATATCTTTGGTTTAGTGGCAGAGAGAACCACTAGTGAGTCTTAACAAGAAGAGGACTGGTTTATAAATCATACAATTAGTTTAAGTTACAATAGTTATTTAAACAATGCTACTAAGGCACAGATGACACGTCTTTAGATGCAAAGCTATTCTCCCCCTTCCCCTACCCAATATTGTATGACATCATCAGATTGGATGGAGCTTCATGCATTCTCCAATGTTAACCCTTTCAGAATTGTCACCTTGTACAACAATGCCCTCATCTTGGGTTGAGATTTGGACACGCCCACCACATCTCCCAGTAGCAGCTGTAATTTTCTTATCTGAGCTGTGATTTACTCTGGAAGTAAAGTCTTGCAATCTGACTGACTTTAATGTAGCAATCATGCAATGGAAAAGAAGTTTAACCTATAGAGTTAGAACATAGTAGTATTTGGGGAAATCTGGGCTTTTGTCCAAAACTACCCTCCTTCCCCAACTCACTAACTCACCTTTGCAACCCAACCCTACCTATATTGGGATGATGTGTAAACTCTCTACTGTTTGCCCAACAAACTTCAGATCACTATTGGGGCACTGAACAAGTGCTTCATTACAGTTCCAGAAATTGAACTGCTCTGTCATGGACCTAAACAAATGCAGTGTCAAGTGGGAAAGCCACAGTGGGTCTAGCAGCAACTGGGAAGCATTTCTTTGTGAGGCAGAAGAAGCATTCATGGAAAATAAAACGTTTAGAGGTATTTTTGGACTGAGATGGAAACACCACTGATTTGGTGCACTTTTTAAAAACTTCATACTTGCCTATCACACTGAGGCTGAGAAAAAAAGTTCCATCAGTTTAATTCTGAGTTTGGTTACTTTAACTATAGTATAACAAAGATTTAAGGTGATGGGAAAAAAGTCGAAAAGGAGCTGAGAGGTAACATTTTTTCACATAGAGGATGGTGTCTGTATGAAATGAGCTGCCAGAGAAAACGGTGGAGGCAGGTACAATAAAATGTATCTCAATGGGTATATGAATGGGAAGGGTTTATGTGTTAAATGCTGGCAAATGGGACTGGGTCAGGTTGGGATGTCTGGTCAGCACTGATGAGTTGGACCAAAGGATCTGTTTCCATGCTGTGGCTATGACTCTATAAAAGTAATTCTGTAACTGTGAAAGTTCAATAAAGCAACTAGTTCTTTTCAGCACCAAATTTTAGGAATATGATCAAGCATATTTGTTTTCAAAGAGTTCAAAAACATATAAAGGCCTCCAAGTATAACTATTGCAGAAGAATTAATGAATGTGATTTTATTGCTCATTTTTATTGAACCAAAGTAGATCTGATTACACATTCCACAACTAAAATGGCATTGCAAACAACTCCATAGACTTTGATTGCTTACAGTGTAAGTCACTTATCCAGTTGCTTTGCTGCAGGACTCAACAATATAGCCATTATCCACTTGTCTGAAGCAATCAGATTACACTGATCCATTTCCCACATTTTTTTTATTGCATTGAATAGTTTTAACTTCAGAATAGACAAATTAAAAGAGCTGGAAATAATATGGGACTGAATTTTCCCACCTACAGTTAAAGTGGGTTTCAAAGTGTCTGGCCCAACATTGCCTGAGATGGATTTTCTCACACTATCTTCCATTTCTCATCTGTGACATTCACCCTGTGCCAATGCTCCCCTTCAATTGAACCCTGCCAAACCTGACTCACCAATGAACTTGATTCAGCTGTGACCAGATGCCTTTCCCTTTTGACTTGACAGTTCCTCCTCAACCCACCTTGGACTGACATGCCTTCCCTGACCTGACCTCCAGAATAGAAATCCCTTCCAAATTGACCTTGCCTGAAATTTCCTCCACACCTCAGCCGGAATCTGCACCATGACCAAACCTGACATGCCCTGATCAACTCAATCTGACCAAACTCAACACCATCCCATCGCCTCCACTTGACACCACGTCACCAGAACTGTTCACTGTCCTCACTGGACCTGACACCCCCAAATCCCACCAGACCGAACACACCTCTGATCTTGGCCCAACATCCCCTATAGAACCTATACTCCCATCAACCTACAAAACCTCACATCTCAACCCAACAACATACTCAATTTGACAACCCATGCACCCCCATCCCACTCTTTGTCCATCAATACCCTACTGCTCCCATTTTAGCCCTCACTTATCTTGCATTGTTATTCTTTCACAGTAACTGTCAAAGTGTCTGCTGGACATTTAAATAACCAAATATGACTTATAGTCATAGAGATGCATAGGACGGAAACAAACCCTTTGGTCCAACTCATCCGTGCCAACCAGATATCCTAGATAAATCTAGTCCCATTTGCCAGCATTTGGCCCATATCCCTGTAAATCCTTCCTATTCATGTACCCATCTAGTTGCCTTTTAAATCTTGTAATTGTACCAGCCTCCACAATATCCTCTGGCAGCTCATTCCATACACATACTACCCCTTGGGTCCCTTTTAAATTTTTCCCCTCTCACCTTAGGGAAGGGAACTGCCATCCTTACCTGGTCTGGTGTACATGTGACTCTAGACCCACAGCAATGTGGTTGACTCTGAACTGCGCTTTGGGCAATTAGGCATGGGCAATAAATGCTGCCTCGCCAGCGACGTCCTCATCTCATTAAAGAATAAAGAAAAAAAAATCTTAAACCTGGGTAATCCAAGATGGAGTACAGGAAAAAATTGTGATTGTAAGAGCTGCTCCTTTTTTGAGGTATTTTCAGTGTTGGAGCTGATTTATAAGATGTTGCATTGGTTTGGAATTTTGGGGAAAAGAAAGATCAAAACAACAGCATTTTAAAAAAGGAGGAAGACAGTATAAAGACAGTGGTAGTGACTACATGGGAAGTGATTCAAACAGAGAAAAAAACCTACACTGCTGACAGCAATGAATCTGTACAGCTCCTGACCCTGCTGTTTGATTTCAATTATCTCTGGACTTTCTGTGTGTAAGACAGTTTGTGGCTTCTACAATGACATTCTACCTTGCTGGCTTGGTGAGCTCCTAGACTGGTTCATAGCAGAAAGCCCCTGTCCAGGAATCTCCAGCAAAGGAGGCATTTAAAAGTAAGTGGGTAATTTTTAATACTATCAGGATCAGTATTAGGATTTACAACTCTTTATGGGCTTATATTTTCCATAAATAAAATATCAACTTATATGTTTAAAATATGATTAAGTATTTGTTTACTGCTGGAAATGCTTTAGGGGTATGCTCAGAGCGTTCCTTGAAGGGTCAAACATCTAATCTAAATCATGGAAGTATCTCGCTTGTTACTGACCAAAATGAGTCTGCAGATCGCACACTGAACTGATCCATATCCTTAGAAATTATTGAACTGTAGTGGAGGCTAGTTATCTTTGATTCCAACAGTCTGCCGAAGAAGAAAAACTAATTATGAAGCATTTACTGTTCAACATGTGGAGTGAAATTGTTCTGAAGTCAGGTGATGTAGGTATTACAGGACAGGAAGCAGGCAAATGTAACGTTTCAAATGAGAAAGAAAGATAAATCTAATCTAAAATAATTAACTTCAAACCATAAGAAAACAGATGGGCACCATTCTGAGGATAGGTACCAGTATTGGTGTGACTGTGTAAGGAACAGTCAACAAGATTTTAGAAAGGAAAAGTTATGCCTCAGAAAACTCTTCAACTTTTTCTATGTTGTTATAACTGAAAAAGATGGTGGGATTCACTAACGTGTTTCCTTTGATTTTTTTGAATGTTTTGATAAGGTTCTGCATTGAAACTTGTAATGAATCTGAAACCATAGAAGGCAAAGAGAAGTGGGATGGGAGAAGTTGGTTTGGTTGACTTCAATATAATGTCAACAGCATTGAGATCAAATCCAATCTGGCTGAGGTAGACTGCCTCATCACACTGCCCTGCAGTAAAATCACAGCATTGGCATCCTTTGAACAATCAAGGATACTAACTGAAGAAGAGGGATATAAAGTCAATTAAAAGATAGAAAGCATTGCTCACTGTGAGAATTATTTTGTAAATTGGGAGAAGGTGTTCAGTATAATGCGACAGGGATCAGAGTTTGGATGTTGGTTTTTTCACATATATGATCAACATTATCCCTGAAAACAATTATCGAAAAGACAAGTTTTTTTTGGTAGACTTGGATAATGATAGGACGTCAGCAGTAGCGTTATGAATAAGCTGAGGTTTATGGCTGCTGAAGAATGGGAGGGCAGCCAAGCACTGAAATAATCATCTGGCAATATAAAAGCAGGAATAGAAGCTTCAGCCAGAAATAAGCTGAAGTAAAAGCAGAGATATGATATTATGGAAGTGGAAATAGGTAACCTTTGAAATGTAAAAGATAAGAGCTCAGAAATTCAGCTCAGGGTCATAGGAGTGTAGCCTAATTGCCATTAAATGCTTCATGGTTTGCAAGACTGCTAACTGGATACTCAAGGATATTCGATGTTTAGTAATGTCAGACAGGGAGGAATAGGAGCTGCAGTTGCGCTGATAATAAGAGTTGTGATCAGTACATTAATAAGAGAGGGTCTCAGATTGGAAGAACAATGTGTGGAACCTGTTTAAATGAAGCTAAAAAAATGGTAAGGTGTAGCACACATTACATGGAGTTATTCATAGGCCACCAAGTAGCAGTGACTGTGTGCAGTACGGCATTAATGATGAGATGAGACAAGAATGGAGCACGGGCAATGATAGTGATGCAATCATTCCCTGTACGCACACGGGCTCCGTTTCTGAGAACCCCCATGAATGCTGAAATTTATGTGTGCGGAGCCCGTTAAAAATATAGGTTACAAAATGTGGATATGTGAGTTTGCCT
Organism: Rhincodon typus; assembly: GCF_021869965.1. NCBI lineage: Eukaryota > Metazoa > Chordata > Chondrichthyes > Orectolobiformes > Rhincodontidae > Rhincodon > Rhincodon typus. Next base: position 51,385,201 of record NC_063338.1, read on the forward strand.
GCACATTTTGTTACTAATTACTTTTTGGTGTGGATAGGCAAATTTGTGAGTCATGAACTCACGGATACAGATTATTTATTGTAGTTCTAGAGGACCACTCTCACGTTAGAGAGAAATGACTGCTGATGAGTTTAACCTGAGGATCACTACACCTCAGATAAGGGGCATGGTTGAGAAAAAAGGACTTCCATGGTGACCTCAGCCAGTACAATAATTGAACCTGTGTTTTTGGTGTCACTCTGCATTGCAAACCAGCCGTCCACCCAACTGAGCCAACTGACCACTTAGCATGGGCAATACAATAATCCTGATTGACTTCAATCTGTATTTAACCTCTGTAAACCAAATTAGCACTAACTATATAAAGGATGAGTTTCTGGAAAGCGTTAGGATAGTTTTCTAAAGCAGTATGTTGAGCAGCTGATTAGGATTAAGGCCATTTGAGAGAACAGGTTATTTTCATTATGTAATAAGCAAGGGCTAATTAATAATCTTGTGGTCAAATTTAAATTCTTTTTGAAAGTGAGGTTTGAAGTAATTTGAAACAAAAGTTCTCAACTTGGATATGGAAAATAATGAAGGCAGGAGGCACAAACTGGTGAAGTGGATTGGGAAAACACAGTAAAAGACATGACTGGACGTAGACAATGGATAGTGCTTAAGGGTCCGTACATGGATTACAGCAACTATACAAGACAGGTCAGTCAGCTGATGCTGAAAAATGCAGTTAAGAACTGTATAAGGTTAAAGCAAAAGGCTTATAATATTGCCACAAAAAATAATAAATCTAAGGATTAGAAGGTTTTCGAATACAGTAATGGAGGATGAAGAAACTGACAAGGAAAGGAAGTGTAGGATATGAATACAATCTGGCAAAAAATATAAAAGTTGACTGCAAAATCTTTAATAGGAATCTAAAAAAGAAACAGTTGGTGAGATGAATATGAATCCATCACAGGAAGAGCCAGAGAATTTCTCACAGGGAATAGATAAGCTAACTAGTCATTTCCAGTCCTGGAAATTACAAGCCTGTGAGTCTCATGTTGGTGGTAGGGAAATTATTGGACAAGATTCTCAGGGACAAGATGCATTTAGAAGTAAATTGTCTTACTAGTGATAGACAGCAAGGTTTTGTGCTGGGAAGATTGTGCCTTGTTAACATGATCGAGTTTTTTGAGGAGGTGACAAGGATGATTGATGAGGGGAAAGCAGTTGATGTTGTCTGCATGGACCTCAGTAAGGCCTTTGACATGGTCCCTCATGGCAGACTGGTACAAAAGGTGAAGTCACATGGTATCAGGGGAGAGTTGGCAAGATGCATGCGGAACTGGCTTAGTCATAGGAGACAGAGGATGGTGGAAGGATGCTTTTTGGAATGGAGGGTTGTGACTAGTTGTGTTCCATGGGGATTAGAGCTGGGACCTCTGCTGTTCGTGGTCTACATAAATGATCTGGAGGAAAACGTAGCTGGTCTAATTAGTAAGTTTGCAAACGATACAAAGATTGGTAGAGTTGCAGGTAGTGAGGGGGATTGTCAGAGGATACAACAGGATATAGGTCAGTTGGAGACATGGGCAGAAAAATGGCAGATGGAGTTTAATCCAGACAAATATGAGGTGATTCATTTTGGAAGGTCAAGTACAAGTGGAAATTATACAGTGAACAGCAGTACCCTTAGGAGCATTGAAATGCAGAGGGATCTGGGTGTGCAGGTCTACAGATCACTGAAGGTGGCAGCGCAGGTAGATAAGGTAGTACTAAAGGCTTGTGGTATGCTTGCCTTCATTGGAAGGGGCATTGAGTACAAGGATAGAAACATTATGCTGCTGCTTTATCGAACTCTAGTTAGGCCATATTTGGAATATTGCATACAGTTCTGGTCACCAGAGAACCAGAAGGATGTAGATGCTTTGGAGAGGGCACAGAAAAGGTTTACTAGGATGTTGCCTGGTATGGGGATTTTGGTTGTAAAGAAAGTTTGGATTGACTGGATTTGTTTTCACTGAAACACAGAACGTTGAGGGGCGACCTAATAGAAGTTTATAAAATTGTGAATGGCATGGATAGAGTGGAAAGTATGAGGCTTTTTCCCCAGGTGTAGGGGTCAATTACTAAGGGACACAGGTTCATGGTGCAAGGGGGTAAGTTTAAAAGAGACGTGCAAGGTAAGTTTTTCACACAAAGGGTGGTGAGTGCCTGGAACGCGCTGCCAGAGGAGGTGGTGGAAGCAGTCACGATAGCAGCATTCAAGAAGCACTTGGACGAATACATGAATAGGAAGGGAATAGAGGGATACAGATCCCATAAGTGAAGACAGTTTTAATATGGAAAGGCAAAACATGGCAGCGCAGGCTTGGAGGGCCGACGGGTCTGTTACCGTGCTGTATTGTTCTTTTGTTCTTTGTCCTTTGCATCTGTTCTCACTGAGGATTATACAAGAAATCTTCCAGCGCTAGACACTGACGTGAGTAGGGGGAATGAGAAGTAGAAGAAATTAGTAAGAAGGTTGTACTGGAGAAATGAATGAAGCTGAAAATTGATAAGACCCTGGAAACCGATATTTTATTGATATCCCAATGTGTTGAGGGAGGTGCCTATAGAGAAAGTCTCGAATCTTGGTGATTATCTTCCAAAATTATGTAGATTCTGGAAAGGTTCCTGCAGATTGGAAGTTTGCAAATGTTACCCCACTATTTAAGAAAGGAACAAGAGAGAAAACAGGGATCTATACACCTGTTAGCCTTACATCAGTAGTAGGGCAAAGGCTAAAATCTATTATAAATGGAAACATGGATAATAATGATTAGATTGGACATAGCTATCATTGATTTTCTGATTGGACATCATATTTGATAAAAAAAATTGCAGTAACTTGAGGACGTTACCAACAAAATTGATAAAAGAGAGTCAATGGACATAGTATACTTGGAATTTCAGAAGGCTTTTGATAAGGTTCCCCAAAAGGAGATTTAACAAAAATCAAGCACGTCTTGCCAGACAGCGTCAAAGGATCAGGAAAGCTGACGTTTCGGGTCAGGACCCTTCTTCAGAAAAAGGGTCCCGACCCAAAACATCAGCTTTCCTGCTCCTCTGATGCTGCCTGGCCTGCTGTGTTCCTCCAGCTCCACACTGTGTTATCTCAGATTCCAGCATCAGCAGTTCTTACTATCTCTAACGGACGTCTTGGCTGCTTAGATCTTCTTCTTCTTGGCCAATGTCCTTGTTCTTTAGATATTAACCTGGCTCCCGTGGAGTCATATGCAGTTTATCTCCCTTGAATTGTTGATCTGGCTGGGCATCTTTAGTTACTCATTACCGTTGGTTGATTGATTAAGTAAATATTTTCTAACTCTCAATTATATTACTGAACTATCACTCAGAGCTATCTCCAAAATAGGCATTGACTGTTCTGTTTTAGGCAGTTCCTCAATGCCTTTCCCTGTTTTGACGATGTCAAAAATTTCTCTTAAACCAACACAAATTGGTAGCTTAAAAAGTGGGTTTATTGCTGGACAGTGTTTGCACAGCTGTTTGCTTCTGGAGCAATCGTTCTCTGTGAGATTGCCAATCTCCCTCAACTTTTACGAAAACGTTGAAGCTGATGCATTCATGCAAACTTAAAATTAAAGTTGGTTGATTATAAATAACATAAACATTTTCAACTTTCTTATGTGGTTTGCATTGTAATGTAACTTGTAATATTCCTGTGCTTCTGACAGTTATTCCTCCTGCACCATGTAGTATTCTCACTGTAAGCTTTAACATCTGCTTTTTTAGTCATGGTAACTGGTCTGATAGGACAGAAAGACTTGCTCTTGTATCAAGCACAAAAATCACCGGAATGTCTATTTATGTAGACAAGTTCTGTCTCTTCTCGCTCAACTGGATCAGTTAGGTCTCCTAGGAATGCCTTGGGTATCTTCTCCAATGAGGTATCTTATCTATTCTGGTATTTTTCTCATGGTGGAGCATGTTCTCCTATATAGATTTCTTTATGTATGTGGCACCAATATCTACAGTTCTAAAACTGTGTCTTCTGCACATCCTCTGGAAGTGATATCCAATTTTGCAAATGTGGAATTCTATAATGATGGCTGGTCCTTTTCTGTAACTGTGAGCCCTTGTTCTCCTGTAGCACTGACACTCTGGATTTTTGCATCAGGTATATGCCTTGCTCTATGTGTAGACATGCAGCAGGCCCCTTTGTCAGTGTCCATACCTTATAAAGTGAACAGAATCTATTTCCCTCTTGAGGTAGAGCTTGTCGTCTCCTTTTTCGGCTTTCTTGTGAGTCTTTCTACTTTCTGCTTCCAGCATGATTTGAATAACTTTCTGCAAAGTTAAATCTTCCTTGGACAGAAAGAATCTGATAAAGTTTCACTGAGAATTCCAGAAATTCTGTCTTCTATGAATTCTGATTTCATTCCTCTACATTCACAGTTTACCACCAGCTAACCTGTAGAGGTTGCTCATGAAATTATCGACAGATTCTCTTGGAATCTGAACTCTTCTGTTAAATCTTGCTCATTCAAGAGCTTCATTTTTATTAAAAAGCTATTAAAATTATTTAAAAAACTATTTATCCCAACCCTCTGCTTTTAGGAAATCTACAAATGAGTCTATAATGTCTTTGACTTTCTACAAACAATAGATTCAATCTGTCTTATTGAATATGTTAACTAATTATGATTACTAATTATTATAACTAGGGAGAAGATATTAAGTAAACTGACAGGATTAAAGGCAGATAAGTTCCAGATGCCTGAAAGCCTGCATCCTAGTGTATTAAAGGAGGTGGCAGCAGAGATAGTCAATGCATTAGTTATGATTTTCCAAAATTCCCTGGATTCTGGAAAGGTACCACTGGATTGGAAACATGCTAATATGACACCCCTATTCAAGAAAGGAGATCAGCAAAAAGTGGGAAACTATGGACCGGTTAGTTTGACCTCTGAAGTAGGGAGGTTTCTGGGGTCAATTGTGAAGGAGGAGATAACTGAACACTTGAGAAAACAAAGCTCAATTCACCGCTGTCAGCACGGTTTCATGGGTAAACCATGTTTGCCAAACTTCCTGGAGTTCTTTGAGGCAAGGTAGATAATGGGGATCCAGTAGATGTGGTGTATCTAGACTTCCTGAAGCCATTTGACAAGGTGCTGCATAAAAGGTTGATCCAGAAGGTTAGACCATAGGGTTTAAAGGTGGAGTATTGGCTTGGATAGAGGATTGGTTGACTGATTAAGAGCAGAGCTTTGGGCTAAATAGTCCTTCCTGCAACTAGTGGGGTGCCACAGGGTTCAGTTTTCGGACCCGAACTATTTATAATCTATATAAATGATCTGCAAGCAGGGACAGACTGTAACTTAATAAAGTTTGTGGATGATACTAAAATCGGTGGGAAAGCAGGCTGTGATGAGGAGATAAAGAATTTACATATGGATATTGATAGGCTAGGAGAATGGGGCAGAATCTAACAGAAAGAGTTTAATATGGATAAATGCAAGGTTCTCCATCTTGGCTGGAAAAACAAAAGGGCAAATTATTGTTTAAGTGGGAAGCAGATTCAAAGTTCTTCAGTGCAAAGGGTTCTGGATGTCTTTGTGCCTGAATCACAGAAAGAGGATATGCATGTGCAGCATATATCAAGAATCCTGGCGTTTATTGCAAAAGGATTATAAAAGTAAAAAAGTGTTGTTGTAATTATATAAGGCATTGATGAGACCACAGGAATATTGTGTCCTGTTCGAGTCTCCTTGAGGAAGGATGTGGTGATGCTGGAAGCACCTCAGAAGAGGTTCACCAGGTTGATTCCAGGGATGAAAGGGCTGTTGTTCGAGGAATGGTTAAATAGCTTAAGCTTGTACCTGCTGGAGTTGAGAAGAATGAGGGTCGATCTGATTGAAGTGTATAAAATGCTAAAGGGGATTGATAAGATGGATGTGGAACTGAGATGCTCCCTCTTGTGGGACAGTCTCAAACAAGAGGGCACAGAAATTGAGTGAGATGAGGGGCAACTATTTCTCTCAGAGGGTTGTGAATCTGTGGAACTCACTGCAATAGAGTGGCGTGGAGGCAGAATCAATCAACACAGTCAAAAAGAAGTAGGCATGTTTCTGACAAAAAGAGGGATAAAGGGCTGTGGGGAGCAGGCTGGAAAGTAGAGTTAAGACAGGATAAGATTAGCCATGCTCATGTTAAATGGTGGAGTGGTGGAGTACCTACTCCAGCTTCTAATTCCTATGTTTCTAATTGTATGCTCAGATGCTCAACTTCAATCTTTGTGTTCTATTTGAGGCAATGCTATACCTTATGAATTGTCATCTCCACGAAGTCCAGTCTTATATTCTTTATGGTCCTTCTCTTGATTTGAATCTGCTAGGAAATATTAAAACTTTTGCAATTTCTTCTCAATGTGCTAATTAATCTTATTACTGTAAATATTTTAAATCTATATCATTTCAATATTGCTTTAAATCTTCTTTACTTTAAGCTTGTATTCTTTTACTCAGAAATACTGGTTTGTTTGAAATTGTAGAGTTTGTTACAATTCATACCACAGTAATGTTGCAGGATTTCATCTGTTTGCCTTGCTTCTAACCTTATACTTCTAACCAGTATTTTAGTAATACTGTATTGAATTCTTTCTCAAAGCTTGGAATTTTATTACCTGTCTGTACTGTCATAATTTATTATTTTAAAACCTTTTAAAGATGTCTTTTTTTGGTAGTACTGTATCTCTGACTGCTGACTGAGTTTCCTCACTACTTTGAGAGTTTCCCACTGTACTTAATGTTCAAAATGGTGGCTGCCTGTTTCTTCAGAGTTTTTTTTATCAAATTGTGCAGCCAACATAGACCTATCCCTCCTCTTTCAAAGTCTAAAACACCAAACACGTTCTTCTGCCATATAAATGTAACTAAAGTTTTCTGGTTACAGTTTTTATAAATGTTTTCATCAAAAGGTCAATGTAATTATTGATTTTGATTTGATTTAATTTATTAATGCCACATGTACCGAGAAACTGTGAAAAGTATTGTTTTGTGTGCTGTCCACACAAATCATACCTTACATGAGTACATCAGGGTAATAGGACAGAATACAAAATATAGTGTTAAGGCTACTGAGAAGGTGCAGAGAAAGATCAACTCTAACATAGGAGAGGTCTGTTCATGAGTCTGATAATAGTGGAAGAAGCTGTCCTTAAATCTTTTGGTATGTGTTTTCAAAATTTGTGTCTTCCTGGATGGAAGAGGGTGGAACAGAGTATAACCAGGATGGGAGGGATCTTTGATTATGCTGGGGGGTGGAGGGGGGTTCCCAAGGCAGCTGGAAGTGTAGACAGAGTTAATGGAAGGAAGGCTGGTTTGTGTGATAGACTGTGCTGTGTTCTCATCTCTCTGGAGTTTCTTAGGGTCTTGGGCAGAGCAGTTGCCATACCAGATAGGACGCTGTCTAAGGTGTATCTATAAAATTTAGTAAGTGTAAAAATGGACATGTTGAATTTCCTTAACCTTCAGTAGAAATAGAGGTATTGATGTGCTTTCTTGACTGTAGCATTGACATGGATGGACTAGAACAGATCGTTGATGATATTTACTATGAAAAACTTGAAGCTCTCAATCATCTCCACCTTAGCACCATTGATATAGATAGGAATGTGTCCTCCACTCTACTTCCTGAACTCAATGATCAACTCCATCAATGATCAAGACATTGAGGGAGATGTTGTTGTTACACCATGCCACTAAGCTGTCTATCTCTTTCCTGTACTGTGTCATTGTTTGAGATCCGACCCACTGTGGTGATTCATCAACAATCTTGTAAGTGGAGTTAGACCTGAACTTGGCCACACAGTTGTGAGTGTTTAGGGAGTATATTAAGGCACTGAAACATGAGTCTGTGTCTTTTTGAATATTTCAGTTTTCCTCAGTTTTCTTCTTATGCAATACTCTTTCACTAAATTTCTTTAAAGTTACACATTTTTAGCTTTAATAAATTATGAGGCTTCCCAATTTTGTTACTCTAGTCTAAATGCCTGTTTTAATGCTTTCACTGCTCTTTTTGTTGCATCTTGTGCAATCTAATGTTGATAGCGATAATGCTTATTCTAAGGAGTAAGTTTTTTTTAATATTCTCCTTAATTTTGTTTTCAGGTACTTGCACTTTTCTTTGTAAAATATTTCCTTTGCCCTTTTAGGGACCACCAACTTTACCTCTTGGAGAGCTGCTCCAAACAAAACCTCATTCTCCAAGATCTCTGTGTTTTCTAAAATGAGGCTGTCTTTTCTCGCTTTCCCCAAACCAAACTACTGCCCCAATGCTTCTTAACATCACCTGAATTAAATTTTTGCTTTTGGAGTGCTGAGCTTGCCTTTTTGTTGATCCCACAGCTGCTGCTCTCTCTCTCTCTCTCCATTGGTTTCATCTGCTGACTGATTGTTTATGCCTTCCTGAAGTCAGAGTGTACTTTAAGTGGGAAACTGAATTTCATGACCTTTTTTTCTTTTCTTCCGGATTTCTTCTCTTTATTGAGAGTGTCAGATTTGCACCACTGCGAGCATGTAGTATTTTGCCAAATGCCCACTCATGGTACATTGTGGTGTTTGCCACCTTTAACAATGTGGTACAAAAACTGAAGTTGCTGGGAAAGTTCAGCAAGTCTGGCAGCATCTGTGAAGAAAAAGATCAGAGTTAACATTTTGGATCCGATGACCCTTCCTCAGAACCTTACAAATTCTAATGAAGGGTCACCGGACCCAAAACGTTAACTCTGATCTTTTTCTTCATATTTGCTGCCAGGCCTGCTGAATTTTCCCATGAATTTCTGCTTCTGATCCTGATTTATAGCATCTGCAGTTCTTTCAGTTTTTATTTAACAATATGGTATTTTGGTAAAGATTGTTTAAAGTAGTTCACTGTCACCAGACTTCATTTATCTTTGATTTGTGTTAGGTCTATGGACATATTAGGGGAAGAGGATACACTACCTTTGACATTCTACAGAAGGGGCCCTATTTTTAGTTAACAGGCATTTTTAAGACATGATAGCAATAAGTACAACTATATTGGGACAGTCATAATTAATAGAACGTTAGGCAGCTGGTATAGATCAATATGCTTCCTATAAATCTACAGCAGAACCTCTCATCTCCATCCATTGATTGTGTATGACATATAATAGAATAAGTGGAGTCGATGTAAAATGAACATGAATCCCCTTTAGAATCATTACGTTATACAACAATAGATTTTATACCTTTACTTGATGCAGGATTTTATTAATGTAAACAGGATTTTGTGCGGCCATAGTAATCTAATTACTTGCTCATTCCTCTCGTCCATTGTGGCCTGAATTCACAATCATCTAATTAGTTAAGCAAATTTGTCTTTTTTATATATTTATTATTTATTGTAGTAGAGCTCAGTAATTGCTGAAACAATCCAAACATTGGAGGTTGATTTGCTAAATTGCAGTGTCCAGTTGTCTCCATGGATAAGTTCCTTCTCCAGATTGCTGATGTCAGTTAAATTGTGGCCATGTTTAAGGAGTTCATAAACATAACTATAAGTCTGTTAACAGTATGATAATCACATAAATTCTTCTCCCTTTAATAAATTTTCTCTTGTAGAGTGGGAGATATATTCTCCCATCTCTGCATCCACTCATTTGGACAATTATTGAACATACCCTTACAGTTACATTTAAAAAAAATCTTCTCCCTTTTTAAAACTCTGAATTGTTTACGCAGTTTAGCTTTGACAATCAATGCCTTATACCAACATATGAATATTAATAAACACATGATAATCTACTGACTGTTGATTAATACATGTGAAATTATTTTGATCCATGGTGGGACCAATTTTAAGTCAATATCCCACCATGGGTATGCATAAAAGTTATTAGTTTTCTTTACAAGGCCTGAAATTGCAATTCCAACTTGTAATAATGCCATCGTGAAGTTTTAAGACTGCTCATCAATACAGTATAATGCTTGGGTAATAAAAGTACATCATAACCTAATCACAGCGCATAATTTTACAGTTTCTGAGAGCATACTATTTATAGTAATATTAGCAGTTCTGTGGTAATGTGATGGGGTGGTGATGGTAGACCTAATTTGCATACTACATTGGGGATACATACAGAAGGTTAGGTTGTTAAAACACAAATTATTTTCCCATTACACTTTAAAAGCCATTTCCTAAGCCAACAATAGATGCAATTTCCAAGATATGAGACCTGTGGCAATTAACAGCTACACTACCATTAAAGTCACACAGCCCTGTGGTGTTTTGATTAAGGTGGAATTGACCTTCTCCAGTCTGATGGCACCCCATGTACAATTTAATGTAATTTCCTCCTTTATCTTGACTGCACAATTTTCAAAGTGTAGATTTTTCAGGAAAATCCCTGTCTTTTAATATCTCTCTTGCTTTCAGTTGTTACATTACGAGGGGTGCATTCTTTTTGGATACTACAGACATTCAAAACAGTTTCCAGAATCTTAGTTTGTCTTTCCACACTTAACATATTGGGATGAGCCTCTGCGATACATTGTAACTGGACATGGGTACAGCCTTACCATAGGATATCATGGCTTTCAAAAGATAATCATTTATCTATTCAGGAACTTCCTGTACTTTAACTGCTGCAAATTTTCCCATGCAGCACGCTAGCTCAGTCGTTAGCACTGCTGCTTCACAGCACCAGCGACCAGGTTTCAAATTCACCCTCAGTCAACTTTCTGTGTGGAGTTTGCACGTTCTCCTGCGTGGTATTCCTCCAGGTGCTTTGGTTTCCTCCCACTGTTCAAAGATGTGAAAGTTAGGCGGATTGGCCATACTACATTGCCCATAGTGTCCAGGGCTGTGTAGGTTAGGTGGAGCCATGGTAAATACAGGGTCACAGGAATAGTGTAGGGAGCTGGGTCTGGGTGAAATGTTCTTTGGAGGGATGGTGTGGACTCAATGGGCCGAATGGCCTGCTTCCTCAATGTGGGGATTCTATCCCATCCACACAATTAACATGAGCATCCTTTTCATCTACTCCGTTTTCGTGATTATTTATTAAAGTCTTTCCCAATTTACACCCAATTCTTGCAGCTGTATGGTTATTATATCATTCTCCCTGAACCCATCTGTTGTTAGAGTTGTAATTCATTAATTTAATATTTTCTTGAAGCTGATCATTACATTGTATTAATAGCTCAACATTTATAAAGATTGTTAAGCAGCAAAGGGTCTGCACTAAAACAATGACAATTCCTGATTTCATAACATGATCTACGCTGCTGTCATTAAGCTTACTTTCCCTATATTTTAACAGAGCTGCATGAATACTTTCTTTCAATAATTTCTCATACAGATTTTCAAATTGCTTATTGCAGGCAAATGTCATCAGTAAGGATCAAAGTTAATTACATCATGATGTATATTATGGAGTCAAATATGACTTCATAATATACACC
>NC_063338.1:51401671-51420682 GCF_021869965.1 Rhincodon typus
CCGAAACGTTAACTGTGTTTTTTTCATTCACAGATGCTGCCAGACCTGCTGAGCTTCTCCTGCAAATTTGTTTTTGCAGCTGACAGGAACAAACTCAGCAATGTCACTACTTCTGATGGCCGGGTCTGAGACTGAAGCTGCAGGGCGAATGTTCCTCAAGGACAGGGCACTTTTCAAGAGGGGTAAAAAGGCTAGGGACACTGGGGCCAGGAGGGGCCTTGGCAGTACGTGAGTGGCACCCTTGCAGTGGAAGCAACAATTGCCGCCTTCATTCCTGGGCCAGGGAGCGATTGCAATGCAATGTTCCACTTCCAGTCAAGCTTGCTGGAAGATGAACAGATTTTGCTAGCTGGTCTCTCCACATGCTGACAGGTCCCATCTCTTCCACATGGGCAAAAGACTCAGAGAAGAGGCCTTCAATTTTCCACAAGTAGCTGAGTTGAAGTCTGAGCAGCCAGCTGATCTGCCTACTTTCCCACTGCTGGCAAAATGGTATGGCATAGCAAGACATCAGGCTTGCCACCCAAAGGCTGCCCATGCCACTTTACGAGGCTTCCTAACTCCCACTTTACTGCAAAAGTGCTGGTGAAATTTCAGCAACTCCGAACAATTATGTTTACAATATTATTTAGCTTTCGTTAGAAAGAAAAGGAAAAACATGCATCGTGTTTGCAAAATATTTATACAAAAGTCTTCCTTTGTTGTATAATTGGAAATTTTAGGCATTTTCACTTACATCTTGTAATGGAACTAATTTAATCGCTCAGTTCTGTCTTTTTTCACACTGTAAATATTAACAAGAATGCAACTTAATGTTATCAATAACAGTTTCTGTTGAAGCTGTACGCTTGCAGTAACAAGGACACAGTTCCTGTTTCTTCTCAGATGGACAAATTCAAAATGATTTTGCAAAATTAATACTTTTACAGTATCACAGTTACTGATGTGAAGACCCTTGATAAGTATTATAAAAGATCATTCAAATATGCTTCTGAGTTTCAACATTGCTAGTTTTAGGGGATAAGGCTTCTCAGATCTTGAAGTAATCCATGCCCAAATAAAACGAAACCTGGATAGCATTCAGGCTTGACTTCAGAAGTGGCACCTAACATTCATACCACACTCGTGCTGTGCAATGACATCCCCCAACAAGCGAAAATCCAACTATCTCTCCTTAAGATTCAGTGATGAGCACTGAAGGCCGCATTTTCAACATCTTGGGGTTACCACTGACCAGAAACTGTACTGGATCATGTATATAAATACCTCAGCTATAATAGCAGGTCTGAGACTGGGAATTCCGTAGTGAGTAACTTACCCTGTGGCTCCCCAAGACCTGAAAGTCACATGTCAAGTATGAAATGGAATATTCTCAATGGATGAATGCACCTCCCACAAAAATCTTAGTACATTCCATGCCAAAGTAGCTCACTTCATTGGCACCCAAACCACCACAAACATTCACTCCTCCTACATTGAGCCACAGTGCCAACAGTGTGTACCATTTACAAGATGGTAGCATCTGCTGCAGCAGCTCACCAAGGCTCCTTCAACATCACCTTCCAAACCTAGCCCCTTTACAAAGGCAGCAGCTACATGGGACATGAGTATCCAAAAGTTCTCCTTCAACCCATACACCATTCTGACTCGGAACCATCTTGCCATTCCTTCATTGTCGCTGGTTCAAAATCCTAAAACCTCTTTTCTAGCAGCGCTGGCTATACTACACCACATAGACTGCAGTAGTTTAAGAAGGTGGCTCACTACAGACAGTTAAGAATTGGCATTAAATGCTGGTTTATTGGGTGGTACCCACATAATGTGAAATAATAGTTCTAATTAAAATTATACATTGCCATTTTCTTTTTCCACAGGCAATATCCTTGACTATTTGAAGTTTACTGAACCACAACTCGTGTTATGACTTTAGAATAAGATAAGGTGAAGAGGAAGGCTCACATTATACCTTAATAAGATCAGTGTTCAAATCCTGCACAATTGGTGTTAACCTGAATTCCACTATAATTGTCTCACTAACTGTATACCAAAATATCCAAAAACAATTCACTTTACGAATTAACTGTTCAGTGCAATTACTATTTTCAGTTCAGGTGACCATAATTCATATTGTTACATAAATGTATTGCTATTATTATGCATTACTCCATATTTACTAAGGATATGAAATGGTTGCTTTTGTCCTCTAAGTAATGTTCCCTTGGTACAGGAGTATTTGCCAGTATCTAAGTGTTGCTGTTTGTCATTACTTTTTTATTTCATTTTTACAGAATGCAGTGTGTCATTTTGCCAAAAGTTGGTCATTGATGATTGAAGTGGGCATGGACCACTGAACTCATTACAAACATGTCAATGCACTGATGTCAGAAAATTTATTCTGCCATTCAAGCCTTGCTCATTTTATTGAAATGGCTTACTTTGAGGATCTTAATCAAAATTTCATTTTAATGGTGTTGATTATTTATTTATCCTTTGTACTGATCACATCCTTGTACCATTAAAAAAAATTGTGATCCCTTTAGAGTCATATATGGTGTAGAAAGAATACTTTTATGATATGGAGAGGTGATGACCTAGTGGAATTATCAATGGACTACTAATCCATAAGCCCAGCTAACGTTTGGGGACCTGAGTTCGAATCACAACAGCAGATAGTGGAATTTGAATTCAATTTGAAAAAAAATGTGGAGTTTAGCATCTAATGATGAGCCTGAATTGATTGTTATTAAAACCCATCTGGTTCACTAATGTCCTTTAGGGAAGGAAACTATCACCGTTACTTGGTCTGGCCCACATGTGACTCCAGACTCACAGCAATGGGGCTGACTTTTAGGAATGACCAATAATTGCTAGCTGAGCCAGCAACCTTCTCATCTGTGAATGAAGAAAAAACTATCACAGACTGGGATGGGATCCAACACAATTTACAGAACTCGAAATAACAGTACGTGTGTCCTGAGCAACACAGTCTCCGAGGTAGTTTGACCTTGGAATTCAAAGAATCCCTACAGAGCGGAAACAGCCCTTCGGCCCAACAAGTCCACACTGTCTGTAAGAGCATCTCCCTATAATCCACCTAGTCTACACATCCCTGAACACTAGAGGCAATTTAGCATATCCATTCTAAATATAATCATAGCTGGATCTTCCAAGCTGTAGCAAAGATAAACATATTGCTGTGTGCTCACACATTCTCCCAATTCAATGCCGCTGCACATTTCTTCTAGGATCTTCTGAACCAGCTGTCAGAAAAATACGAATTTCCTTCAGCAAATTCCGTCAAAGGAGTAGGATAGAAAAGAGAGTGGACTTGATCCCTTTCTGTGACACTGGATGCTGTATAGTAAATTTAAAGGTTCATATGTCTAGTGAATAGATGAATGAATGAATGTTTGAATGGTAGACAATAATAGCAACTATGAATTGTATAGTAATCTCAATATTCACCAAAATTTAATTCTCAGGTTACAAAATAAGCAATATAAGTTGTCTTTTTACCTAGTGGACTGCTGGTATTAGTTATGGACAGCTTCAATCATAGCTAAGCATAATTTACAAAAATCAATTTGTTTTCATGTTCTCCAATTTTCCTACAAATAAATGTTCCAATCTTTTTCAGGATTGTTTTGAAGCACATGGCTCCCGGGGATAAGAAATGGCTCCACATACTACTTAAATTTACTTAAAGCAAAGAGTTTGTAACTAATTACAATTCAAATCAAAACCCTCACAGATTTACAAGGCAATATTTTGAAAATAGGTGATGGTGACAAACATTATCTAATCTGTGAAGGACAAACTTAAAATGTGTGCTCAAAGTGAGGAATATAGAGACATTTACTGAGAATAGTTCTTTCACACATCAGTGAATAGCTCCTGAAACATTAATATCTATGTCTTTCGTTTGAATATTTGATGAGCCTTTCCAAGAGATTTCTGAGAAGACTTACTGTTGTACTGAAGGTGCTGGTATAAGTTTTCAGTTGTCTAGCATCAAGTGTATACATTGACTGGTGTTTGAAATGCATATTAACTGCTGAAACTTACTTTATTGTTGGGCTATGCGAAAGAAAGGGCAGAAGAGAAGAAAATGGTATGAGTCAAGTATAGCCGGCTATGAAGTATCCTTGCCAATGTACTAGACCTAGAAAATAGGCATGAGGTAAAGGTTTCTATTATTTGGTACAAGGAGCAGCATAAGGTCCAGGATAGCAACTTGTACTTATTCTCTCTGTTATGATCTCAGCTGATGTTATTACTGGGCAAGTCAGACTGAAATCTGGCACAGTTGATTTGTTTTTAGATTTAATGAGGTAGTCTTTCACAGAAACATAACACTCAATTCTATAAATCTAATATGCAAAAGAAATGAAGATAAAATAAAATAAACCAAACTATTTACATAAACACAAGTGTCAAGATTTTTAAATGCATGGTAAAACACAATCTTCCTGATCTCAACAGAACGCCTTCACAGTATGCACACCATAGAGAAAAACAAACCTGAAATAACCTATCTCTAAACAGTTTAAAACTAACTTCTGTCTTCAGGAGTAACTTGGAGTCTTCCTCTAAACTTGTTGCAAACAGAAATCCAAAAGGTTTCCTCAAGCTCCTTCTAACTTCTAACCAGTGCTGAGTACACAATTGTCTACTTTGTTCCTTTCTAAAAATCACCCACCGGAAACAAAATCCATTAGTCTCCAGGAAGTGTCTCTGTTGACTGCATTTTAAAAGAAATAATCATGGCTACAGAAAGCCAAACCCATTCATTAACAAAGAACAAACCCATATTTAGCAAAACCATGACAAAGGGGAGAACACACGAGTCTGTATTATGCTGAGAGACACTACAAGTTGAAATTGAACAACATGTTGGAAAAGCACCAAGACATATTTACAGAGAGCCAGCAGATAGATACCTATCAGGCAATGGTTAGAAATATTGTGGAAGAAATCACACACAAGGAAAGAAAACATACTCATCATGGTGAAAGCAATTTTTCTAACTGCAAGATCCTGTTTGATGGAAAGGAGCCGAGCAAACCCTGAAAGGTGGCTGTGGGAGAAATGATCATTCTGCACAGTACATCAAGTTGATATAATTGGATCTAAAAGTGATTAATGGTTTGTGACTGCTAGAACGACGAAGGAGAACACCAAATTAATGTAAAGTGCCAGATAATCACATGAAGCACCAGTGTCTATGAGTTTTATGAGATGGAGACCTAAGAATAAAAGCCTTGAAGGTAAGTTTGGGGCCATACGATGGAATAATACTTGTGCCAAGAGGGTAACCGAAGCTGAAAGCACAATGCAGTGGACAAAATGAAGATCTGGAGTTTTAGGTTGTATACCTTAAGCATAATTCATTCATCTTAGATGAAGAAAATCTCAAGTTTAGTGTGAACGCCAATTTTATTTTTTTGGATTGTGGAGTAAATAAAAAGATAAAAGGTACTGCTTTAAACCAAGAAAACTGTGGAAGAAGATTTTGCCATTTTGGAAATGATTTACTGAAACTCATTGTGAGGTGTACCTATAATGTTGCTTCATTCAAGCAGTGGAGAGAATGCCAGACGTATCAGGGTATGTGAGCAAATGGCTACAGCCTTTTCAATGCACAGTCCAGGATGCAAAGACAGAACACCTAAATCTCCCACCAGAAAATTTCCTGGTAGCTATTCTGATTCATCATTACCTTGGAAACTGCTGTCTATCTCCAATTGCCTATTGAAAGGAGAAAAGGGGGGAGGGGGAGCAGTGGGGGTGGAGGAAGAGACACTGAAAGGATAAATTCTCATCCAGTGAAAGAAAGGGAGCACCTTTGTGCAAGCAATCAGGTCTTATCAATAAAGACCTGAATGGAAATAGAAGGAAGTGAACGGACATAATATCTGTGTCAATGTGTACGATCTGAACTGGTACCAAAACTATTCTGTTTGACATTTGTTTTCCTTCTCCAATAATAATACTTGCATCTTGCCTTGACTCTTTGTTCAGCTGTTTCTATGTGCATGGGAATTTTTAAAAAGTGGTTTAGAGTTTAAGTTATGGAATTATAAGTTTTCAGCTCATGTTTATTTCTTGCCAGAGACTGACAAGAGTTTGATTACAGTAAATAGTTCTTTTGTTGTTCATGAAAAGACCTATTCTTTTAACCTGCATGAGGCAGATTGATAAAATTAGCTTAATCAAAAGCTCACATTTGTGAGGACTCTGGGAATAGTGGAGCTTGATTTCCAATGCATAACTTCAGTAAGATGTAACGTTGGATGGTAACTCTATACATGCAGGAAGATTCCCAGTTCTTCACAGGACACTAAGCCATTGACTGCTGAACAGATGCTCGAAAATTGCAAAGATGTTTTTGCAGGTCTTTTATGTCTTCCTTTATTCAAGAAAGAGATAGATTTGTTTTTAGATTTTAAAAGCATCAAGGAGTCTGAGGAGAAAGCAGGAAAATGGCATCGAGATAAACGATCAGATATAATGATATTGATGACTGTCTAAGGGGCAAATGGCCTTTTCTGTCTCCTAGTTTCTATATTTTCTGGTAAATATCATCTCAGAGTAGATGAGCGTGGACAGTTTCAGCTGCCCTCAATCCCAGCCTGAAAGATGAGATAGAAAAGCTGGAAAAGAAGGGTGCGACTAAGAGTGACAGCTCTCTACAGAGTAGAATTGCAGTATGGGAGCAGTCTAGAAAACCTGGAAGACTGACAAGAATGCATAGATCCAAAGGATCTCAATAGAGCCTTGAAAAAAATCTCACTACCCCATTCAAACCATTGGAGAAATGTTGCCACAAATTTCCAAAGCGATATGAATTCAATAAAAATCTGGAATTAAGAGTTTAATGGTGATCATGAAATCATTATCAGTTGTCAGAAATGTCCCTTAGGGCAGGAAACTGCCATCCTGACCTGGTAAGGCATACATGTGACTCCAGCAACGTGGTTGACTCTTAACTGCCCTTGGCGCAATAAGGGATGGGTAATAAATTCTGGCCCAGCCAGCAACACCCTCTTCCCATGAATTAATTAAAACAAAATGAAGCTGGATTACATTCTGAATACCATTTGTGAAATATGGATGGTTGTGCATGCTGTTTAGTGTTTCAATTGTGCCAGATGAGACTGAGACAGTTCAATGCTCTCTCTAAGCTGCATGGCTGTGCATGTTTGCAGCTGCTCTGAGGGTCTGTGAGCAATGAATGGCATACTGATACGATTTGTTGCCTTGGCTTTTGCTTCTGGAAGACAACATCACACACAGACCTTGAAGGTCCATACAGAAGGGAAAAGAAAGTAGCAGAACACTGAGCACAAGACAGTCAGCAATCTTTCCAGAATGGAACCTATTGTAGGTGGTCTACTAGTTTGTGGATGAGGAGATACAATGGAGGAAGCCATCTCAGATCATGATCAGAATCTAATGTGGTTCATAGACAGAACTAACCAGGTGAACTAGATGAGCCTGAAACTGAAGATGAACAAGAAAGAGATCCAATTGAAGACGCCTGAAGTCAAGTAATTAGGTCATGTGCTAACAGTAAAAGGACTTCCTCCAGATCTTATCAAGGTGACAATTATAGCAAAGAAGCAGCAACCAACAGATATGAAAGCAATATAATAATTTATCGGATTTGTAAAATATTTAGCAAAGTTCCTGTCTGAATTGTCATCAGAACTGAACTTCTTGGGATATAGAAGTAGGATTATTTTCAACAAAAAATAAAACAATTAATGCTGGTGCTGTGATACTACAATGTCAAAAATGAAGTTACCTTTTCAGTATAATGCCAGCGAGACTTGACAGGAATAATCCTAATGCAGCAAGGACAGTCTTGCTGGTTTCTTTGGATATGTTCAGCAATTCCCTTAGGTATTTTATGCAGAATGGGAAAGAGCCTGAAAGAAAAGCTGGGGGTTTGGGCAGTACGAGTCCTGATATGTTTAAACAAAGTTAACAAAAATATCCTGAAATTGATTCAGGACACTCATTTTACCACTGAATTAAAGTCTGGTCATTTCATGTGGGCAGTGGGGTCACATAAAAAATAAGCTGTGAGAAACAGGAACCGGAATTCAGCAGAATTCTACTAAATACGTCATCATTGTGTTGTCTTGTACCTCTAAAATACAAATGAGAATATTGACTTTTTTAAATTTGTTTGAGAGATGACGGTGTTGCTGGCTAGGCTAGCATTTATTGCCCATTGCTAATTACCCAGAGGACAATTAAGAACCAACCACTTCAGTGTGGGTCTGGAGTCACATGTAGGCCAGAACAGGTAAGGGTAGCAGTTTCCTTCACTAAGGGACATTAGTGAACCAATTGACAATGGATTCATGGTCATTTTTCAACTCCTAATTTCAGACTTGTTTTTAAGTTGAATTCAAATTCCACCATTTACCACAGTAGGATTTGAACCTGCATGCCCACAAAATTACCCAAGTCTCTAGATTAACAGCCCAGTGATAATACCATTAGGCTACCACCTCCCCATTTATACTATAATATATTTTATAATCTTATGTAATCAGACTGTGAAATGCCATATAGCTCTCCTAAAAAAATCCATCCAACTGGGATTTATTAGTCCTTTGCACGAGGTGTTTATCAATCTATCTCCAGTTTCAACACAATGTTTCCTTGTTACCTTAAAAGTGAAAAAAAGGATTATAACAGTTAATGGGCAATCTGATCTATGCATCAGCTAATATTTTAGCTGCAGCATTATTTTATTGGGCTGTATTCAGATGAAGTTTCAGAGAGTGACGAATCTTCCAGCAACTAATCTGTCACTTCAACCGCAGAAACATTATGATAATCAAGACAGGTGTATTTATAATTTAGGAAATAATTTAGGTGACATTAACTGACATTTTATATAACATTGAAAGCTGGACTTAAAACACAATATATTTTGTTGTCTAAATTCTCTCAGCGAGGATTTTTTTTACAGTATGTTGAGATATTTCATCATAGGTGCATTTCAGAGCAGTGGTGACAATCAGTGATGGTATTCCCTTTTGATCATGGTCCTTACCTTATATTAGTGAAGCTCCCAAGCTTCCAATATTCAGCTTGAAAGTTTAAGTGCATAATATTTTTAAAATCTTTCATGGGGTATGGGCGTCACTGGCTAAGTCAGACTTCATGGACACCAATCGTGCTGTTTGGAACATGAAATAAGAGATAGTTGCGGGAATAAGAACATAAGAACATAAGAACTAGGAGCAGGAGTAGGCCGTCCGGCCCTTCGAGCCTGCCCTGCCATTCAATAAGATCATGGCTGATCTTTTTGTGGACTCAGATCCATTTATCCGCGTTCTCACCATATCCCTTAATTCCTTTATTGTTCAAAAAAAATCTACCTTATCTTTAAAAACGTTTACTGAAGTAGCGTCAACTACTTCACTGGGAAGGAATTCCATAGATTAACAACCCTCTGGCTGAAGAAGTTCCTTCTCAATTCAGTCCTAAATCTGCTCCCTCTAATCTTGAGGCTATGCCCTCTTGTCTTAGCTTCACCTGCCAGTGGAAACATTCTGTCTACTTCTATCTTATCTATTCCCTTCATAATTTTATATGTTTCTATAAGATCCCCCCTCAATCTTCTGAATTCCAATGAATATAATCCCAATCTACTCAGTCTCTCCTCATAAGCCAACGACCTCAACTCCGGAATCAACCTAGTGAACCTCCTTTGCACCCCCTCCAGTGCCAGTACATCCTTTCTCAAGTAAGGAGACCAAAACTGCACACAGTACTCCAGGTGTGGCCTCACCAGCACCTTGTACAGCTGCAACATAACCTCTCTGCTTTTAATCTCAATCCCTTTAGCAATGAAGGACAAAATTCCATTTGCCTTCCTAATTACTTGTTTTACCTGCAGACCTACCTTCTGTGATTCATGCACAAGGACACCCAGGTCCCTCTGCATAGCAGCATGCTGCAACTTTTTACCATTCAAGTAATAATCCTTTTTACTATTACTCCTACCAAAATGTACGACTTCACATTTATTTATATTGTATTCCATCTGCCAGACCTTTGCCCACTCACTCAATGTATCTATGTTCCTCTGCAAAGTTTCTCAGTCCTCTGCACACAAACTTTGACACCCTACATGTGGTCCCCAACTCCAAATCATCTATATAAATTGTAAATAATTGCGGTCCCAACACCAATCCCTGAGGCACACCACTAGTCACTGACTGCCAGCTAGAATAGCACTCATTTATCTCCACTCTTTGCTTCCTGTTAGTCATCCAATCCTCTATCCATGCTAATACTTTACCCTTAACGCCATGCATCATTATCTTATGCAGTAGCCTCTTTTGCGGCACCTTGTCGAAGGCCTTTTGGAAATCTAGGTACACCACATCCACTGGGTCCCCATTGTCCACCTTGCTCGTAATGTCTTCATAGAATTCCAAAAGATTTGTCAAGCATGACCTGCCCTTCATGAACCCATGCTGCGTCTGCCCAACAGGACA
The DNA here is from genome assembly GCF_021869965.1 of Rhincodon typus. Classification (NCBI taxonomy): domain Eukaryota; kingdom Metazoa; phylum Chordata; class Chondrichthyes; order Orectolobiformes; family Rhincodontidae; genus Rhincodon; species Rhincodon typus. The sequence goes on from NC_063338.1 coordinate 51,412,198, forward strand.
ATTTCTATCAAGATGCCTTGTCCCAGACAAGCTGCCTCTCTTCAGTAAAGCTGCAACATGCAAGAATAGCCTTGCAAAACCCTTCTGAATCATCTTCTGTCAATGAAAATGTTTCTGTAAGAAGGTTAAAGCAGTGTGTACCCATCAAAGTGTCCAGGAAGACATTGACTTTACCAAGTGCACAATTTGTATGGTTGAGTTTTTGAAGGCACATTTATCTCTTTCATTGTTAATATGATTGTGATTGTGAACATAATACTGCAGTCTGGGCTTTTAAGAAGCATTCGTGCCATGGTAATGAATGCAAAAGAACTTCCTGACTATCATATTGGAAGTGCTGAGTTACCTGAAATTTTCTTCAAACGTAACATCTACAATTTAACCTGCTTTTGACACCTGAAACGTGCAAACTTCTTGTGCAATTCAGATCTTCCTTCCTCCTTTCTCCCTTTAATTGGAATTCCAAAATTAAACAATGGAATTATAAACACACTGTATGTTTATGTTCCCTTATGTACAATCAATAGTTATTGTAATAATACAATATTACAATACAGTTAAGTCTTTATCAGTTAGCAACATATTGATTAGGCAGATTAGGTACAGTTTACGTGAACTGATGGTCTAATTGAGAATGGGTGAGGGAAGCCCTGCTTATTTTTATAGGGCAAGGATATGGAAGGTAAATGAAATTGAAGTACAGATTAGATATTACCTCATTGGACGTTTATATTTGTCCATTGTGGGTATCACTAGCTTGGCCAATTGCAATGACCTAGTGGTATGATTGCTGTACTGTTAATTCAGAGAAGCAGATAATGTTCTGGGGACCTGGGTTTGAATCCCGCCACAGCAGATGGTGGCATTTGAATTCAACAAATATCTGGAATTAAGAGTCTGATGATGACCACGAATCCGTTGTCAATTGCTGGAAAAACCCATCTGGTTCACTAATGCCCTTAAGGGAAGGAAACTGCCATCCTTACTTAGTCTGGCCTATATGTGACTCCAGACCCACAACAATGTGGTTGACTCTTAACTGCCCTCTGGGCAATGAATGCTGCCTAGCCAGTGATGCCCTCAACCCATGAATGAATAAAAAAAATTGCCTTGGAGAAGGTGGATGTGAGCTGCCTTCTAGACAGATTACAGTCTTTGGACTATGGGGATACCCACAGTGGTGTTAGGAAGGGAGTTCCAAAAATTTGTCCCAGTGACAGTGAAAGAAGAGGATATAGTTCCAAGTGAGAATGTTGTGTGACTTGCAGGAAAACCAGAAACTGGTTGGTGGTCTCATGTAACTGCTGCACTTGTCCTTCAAGGTCTTAAATTGGGGAGAAGTAGGAAACTCTGAAAACAACAGCAGGGATAAAAGAAGTTCAGAAACATTGCAGGTACAGTGAAAGAGGCCTTAAATCCATCATAAATAGTAGCTGTGAGGAGACTTTGCATTCTGTACCAAGAAACATCAGGACTGGTTTGACAAGAACAACAAAAAGATCCAGGAGCTATTAAATCACAAGTGCAAGGCATGCCTAAATTGGAAACATCACTAACGTTTGAGGGAAAGAAAGCAGGCTTACAGTCAAATGAAGGCTGAGAGCCGACAAAAAAACTGTGAACACAAGAACAGATGGTGGGTGGAAAAAGCGCAGTAAGTACAGCAACTCACCAAGTGCCACCACATGTGTGAATTCTTCAGTGTAGTGCAGATCTACAGATCAAGCACCCAAGTTCCCACTCCATTGAGAGAACAGAATGCCACTCATCAAGGACAGAAAGACAGACAATCAGCAGTTAAAGGAAGGAGGACTTCAAGGATCTTCTTAAGAATGACTAAGTTCTTGATATGAGTGCCCTCAAGCACATCTCATTGCATTTTACCTGCTACCAACTCCACAACATAATCCCAAGGACATGAAGCTGAAAAGACCATCTGACAGTTCAGAGCCAACAAGGCCGATAGAATTCTTGCCAAAGTACCAACGGGAGGTGATGGCCTATTGGTATCATCACTGGACTGTTAATTCAGAAACCCACATAGTGAGCTGGAGACCTGGGTTCAAATCCTGCCTTGGCAGATGGTGGAACGTGAATTCAATAAAAATCTGGAATTAAGAGTTTACTGATGAATCGATTGTTGGGGAAAAACCCATCTGGGTCCTTTAGGGAAGGAAACTGCTGGCCTACCTGTAGTTCCAGAAGAACAGCAATGTGGCTGACTGTTAACTGCTCTTGAGGCAATTAGGCATGGGCAATAAATGCTGGCCTAACTAGTGACATGATGCCCTTATCCTCTGAATGAATTAAAAAAAAGAGGTAAAGAATCATTTCTGAAGAAGGGTCTAGGCCTGAAACCTCAGCCTTCCTGCTCCTCTGATGCTGCTTGGCCTGCTGTGTTCATCCAGCTCCATACCTTGTTATCTCAGGTAAAGAATCACCTTGACTCATTTACACATCGTTATGTCCCTCATCTGGAAGGAGCAGAGCATGCTAGTTGGATTTCTATGACGCTGTAATTGTGAACATCTTCATGAAAAGAGACAAGACCAATTATGGTAATCACAGAAGAGTAACTCTACCGTCCATCACAGGGAAGGTCATTGCAAAAAGGCTCCTCAATTACTTCCTCCCTGCAGCTGACAAACTACTATCATCATGCAATGTTGGTTTCGTCCATTCAGAGACTCAGCTAGGCTAGGCAAAGAAAATTGCAGATAGCAGCAGTGTGACCTTCTTTGACTTCACAAAGGGCTACAACACTGTTAACTGGGAGGGACGAAGGAGCATGCTCACAAATTTGGTTGCCTGCAGGAATTCATCACCTTCTTCCAATATGGCTTCACTAGTCTGAAACAAAGCTTTTATGGTCATCAATAAATTCTTGACTTCAGATTTTTTTTTTCAAATTCAAATTCCACCATCTGCCATGGCAGGATTCAAACCTAGGTCCCCAGAATGTTAGCTGAATTTCAGGATTAATAGTCTAACAGTAATACCACTAGGCTATCACCTCCCCAATTGCATTATTGATGACCCATTACTTTACTTCTAATGATTGAGAACAGCTAATGGATTTATCCAACTTCTTGTGTACAAAACATACCTAGACATTTTTTCCTATATTGCCAGGTAAATGTCAATGTTGTAGCTGTACTGGAAAGCTCAACTTGGGGCACAGCCAGTTATGGATCATAGGACTTCAGTCCTATTGATGGATTGTTGTCAGGGCCTATAGCTTTTGCAGTATTTAGTATCTTTTTGATATCACATAGAACAAATCAAATTGTTTGTAATGCAGGGAACCTCAGGAGCAGGCCAAGGTTCATCCACTGGGAACTTATGGCTGAAGATGCATGCAACTTCTTCAGTTTTCCCTTTCGCATTGATGGCTGCCTCAGCATTGAGGATAAGAATTTTTGTGGAGCCGCCTTCACTCGTGAGTTGTTTATTTATCCACCATGATCCACGCTGGATGTGTCAAGAGTGTAGTTCTTAGATCTGATTTGTTGGCTGTGGAATTGCTTAGCTCTGTCTGTTGAATGCTGCAATCTAGCTGTTTTTAATTGAATTGCACAATATACTTGAGGATTTACATATTCTTTGTGGAATTGTCCAATAACAACTACGCTCATTAAGAATGGAGAAAGATGCTACAACAGTACTATAATATATAATCAAGTTATTGCATGTAGCAGTTTGTCTCAATTAACTTAAGGTGAATTTTTGACTAAGGCACTAGAAATGACATGATTCCCTTATTTCTCTTGCAAATTCAGTCAGGCTCAGAAACTTATAACTGAGTCTAAAAAGAACACAGCATTTCACTGTAGTGCTATTAAAACTAAGAGCAACAACTGAGGGTTGCCCACATTATTCTTGGGGGGATCTTATTGCCAGAGAAAGGGCTTTTGTACAGAACATACTATCTAACCACCAGTGATGAAATATAAATTGCAGGAGAAAGGAAAATTCATGAGTGGTATTATGAATAATATCCCCTACAGCAGTTAAGATACTGCAGAAAATCTGTAGGATGTGCTTTTACTTTGAAGTTTTCTCAGAGCACTGGTTATCACATGGAATTGTATCAGATGACTTGTTATATCAGTGGTCAGCTTGTGTTGTCACAATTTGCATTACATTGCAGCAACACAGAAACCATTTTACCCATTTGTAGTTTGCCCACTGAAGCAGCAAGCTATCAAGCATGCTTTCAACTGACAGGCATGTAATGGTCCTTTGGGAGATGCTCAATTGAAATCCATTCACTGTCACTCAAGAGAACTTTACAGAATGTCACTCGATAATTTGTTCATTTCAGCCTGTTACTCCTCAAAATAAATGTATACAAAAGTGTGAAACATCAATTACTCTGTTTGCTTAGATATTTATGAAATAAATATGCTTTAAGATTCTTCTCTGACTGTGATATACAATCTGCGCCACATTTAGCAGGTACATGGTATTGCCTGCTCTGGTCGTGGACAATAAAACAAGTAGTAAGATGGAAGGACATAGATATGTGAGACCAGAGCACTGGCTTTTTATAGAACTGAGTGAAACAGTATCCCAGTGGCACAGCAAGAAAGAAATATGAAAAAAAAAACAAATTATCAAGCAGTTGCTGAAAGAAAAGAAATATATGAGGCTTTTTTTTTCTCTTTATTCTTTAATAGATGCAGGCATCACTGGGCAAGGCCAGCATCTGTTACCTATTCCTAATTGCTTTTGAACTGTATTTTGGCCTGTTAGGCCATTCCAGAGGGTAATTAGCTATCAACCATTCAACCAAAAACAATGTACCGCAAATGACGGAAAAATGAAATTAAAACAGAAAATGCTGGATAAACTCATTAGGTCTGACACCATGTGTATAGAGAGAAATGGAGTTAACATTTCAAGTGCAATATGACTCTTCTTTGGAACTGAAGGGGGTCTGGGAAATGGCAGTTCTTATGCTTTTGGTAAATAATGGAGAAGAAGAAAGTGGAACAAAAGGTAAAGTTATCCAGTGCAAAAGGCAAAGCAGTTTTTTATGTATGTACCAACCATATTGTTGTGTGTCTAAACTCACATGTAGACCAGATCAGGTAACAATGGCAGATTTCCTTTCGTAAAGGTTTTTTATTAACTCAGTTTTTTTTAGTATTTATTTTCATGGTTTCATGATCATTGTTACTGAGATTGGCTTTATAGTGCATATTCATTAACTGAATTAAAATTTTGCTAATGACCATGGTGGGATCTGAACCCATGCTGCCAGAGCATCAACCTGGGTTTCAGGATTATTAGGTCCAGTGACATTTACATTGTCCCACTACCTCCCGCAAGGCCTCCTGTTACTGCGGTAAGAAAATCTGTTGAAAGAATAATTACATTCCAAATTGCTCTCAAAATAATCACAGTGTTTAATGCGTTATAAGTATCACTTGCAATTGGTTCCTATGGTAATATCAAATAGGTCGCACAATTTATCAGATTTAGCTAGCTGCCCACAATAAGCCTGAATTTTTAATATGGTGGAGTTTAAGAATCAAGAAATACAGATATAGATAGGATTCTGAAAGAAGCAAAGAACCAAATAATATAGGAGTTTGTAAAAGGAAGATCACTTCACAACACAACTAAATACAAAAATATAAATGTTCCCTTTCTTACCTCACCCTTCTACCACCATAGCTACTTCACTTCACTTATCTCATCTACCCTACCCAGATACCCATTTGTCGTACCCATCTACCCACCCTACCACCTTACCTATTCACTTACTTATCCTCTCATCCATTCATCAACTTTCAAGCTGGAGACATATACTTACCAGATGGCAGCTCGTACCAAAACAAAAAGGTGTATCTTCTGTGTTGATCCTCTTTGCAAGTTTCTGCATGAATTCCTGCACTGAGGGAGTTCTCCAGGATAACGCATTGCGTATGAAACCATTTAAAAGTAACAAGATAAGTGAACAGTTTCCTGATGGATGAGTGTTAGACACAATGGTTCCAAAGTTGATCAGAAGACTTGGGTAAATATAACTTCTGTCTCTCGTGAGACCATTCAATGTGATATTTTTGTTATGTTCCTGGGCTACCTTTTCAGAGAGATCCTTGACAATCAGTTTTATAGTTTCAAAGATCTTGTTCTGTATTTTGAGTCCATGAAAACTAGTCAGTTCTTGTGACTACAGCTAGTATCAATATGGAAGATTTTCCTTTCTGGCAGAATATTTTCAGAGCAAAACAATCTTATTGCATTTTACTCATTTGAGATTTTAATTTGAAATATAGAATTGTTATGCTGGAAATCCAGAATAATCAATTTAGTAGCCATGAATAAGTCACAATGGTTTAACCTCAATAAATCTGGTATTTTGCGGGCTATGAAAACTGCTGAATTGCTGTGTAAATGTATTGCTTCACTGTTGCCCTTCAAGGTATGAAATCTGAAATATGAAGCAGCACTACTGATCAACCTGGTCAAGCATAAGGAACATAGCTGCTAGACTGGGTCTGGGGCAGGTGGTGAGTGAATCAACAAGAGAGAAAAATATACTTGACCTCATCCTTACCAATCTGCCGGCTGCAGATACATCTATCCATGACAGTATTGGTAAGAGTGACCACCATACACTGGTCCTTGTCGAGATGAAGTCCTGATTTCACACTGAGAATACCTTCCATCATGTTGTGTGACCTTCTAAATGAGACAGACTTCATACATATCTAATAACTCAAGACTGGGCATCCATGAGGTGCTGTGGGCCATCAACAGCAGCAGGACCATCCCCCAGCACACTCTGCAATCTCATGGACTGCTATATTCCCCACTCAACCAAGCCAAAGGATCAGTCCTGGTTCAATGGCCAGTTACTACCTATCAGTCTACTCTTGATCATCTGTAAAGTGATGGAGATTTTAATAATGATGTTATCAAGCAGAACCTGCTTAGTAACACCCAGTTTGGGTTCCACCAGGGCCACTCAGCTCCTAACCTCATTACAGCCTTGATTCAAATATGGATTGAATGTGGCATCAAGGAGCCCTAGCAAAACAAACAAATGGGCATCAGGGACAAACTCTCCACTGGTTGGAGTCATACCTGCCACATGGGAAGATGGTTGTGGTTGTTTGAGTAAGTCATTTCAGCTCCAGGACATCTTTGCAGGATTTCCTCAGGGTGGTCTCCAAGGTCCAACCATCTTCAGCTGCTTCATCATTGACCTTCCCTCCATCATAAGGTTAGAAGTGGGGATGTTCGCGTATGATTACACAATGTTCAGTGCCATTCGCGAGTCCTCAGATACTGAAGCAGTCCATGTTCACATGCAATGAGATCTAGATAATATCCAGGCTTGGGCTGACAAATGACAAGTAAAATTTGTGCCACACAATGCCAGGCAATGACCATCTCCAATAAGAGGCAATCTAACCATCACCCCTTGACATTTAATGGTGTTACCATCACTGATACCCTCACTTGTCAAAATCCTTGGGGTTACCAGTGAGCAGAAACTCAACTAGACTTGCAGCATAAACACAGTAGTTACAAGAGCAGGTCAGAGACTAGGAATACTGCAGCAAGTATCTCACCTCCTGTCTTCCCGAAGCCTGTCTACCATCTACAAGGCACAAATCTGGAGTGCGATGGAATACTCCTCACATGTCTGGATGGGTGTGTAGTGATTGTAATGAGGTCATCCAGATGGACATCATAGAATATGAGTTCCCTGATTGAGTCTATTAACCTTGTCCAATCAAGGAGCCCTGGCTGACAGATGTAAATAGGTGTGTCAGAGGTTCTGTTCACTCTGAGGAAGCTGGACCACTGTCAAGTACTATGCATATGTAAATAAAGAGTAACTTGATGATGGGATACCGGCCTCAGTGGAGTTATTTCAAGAAACTTGACACTATTTAGGACAAAACAGCCTGGTTGGTTGGCACTACATTCACAAACATCCACTCCTCCACTGCTGTTCAGTAGCAGCAATGTGTACTATCTATAAAATGCATCAAAGAAATTCACCAAAGATCCTTACACAGTACCTTCCAAACCTATGAGGACTTCCATCTAGGAGGACAAGGGCAGCAAATACATGGGAACACCACCACCTTCAAGTTCCCCTCCAAGCCACCCACAATCCTGACTTGGAATATACATTGCCGCTCTTTCAGTTTGCTGTGTCAAATTCCAGAATTTCCTTTCTATGGACATTAAGGGTCTATCTACAGCATGTTCAAGAAGGCAGCTCACCATCACCTTCTCAAGAGCAAATGGAGACTGGCAATAAATCTCCCAGCTAGCAACACCCACATCCCATAAGTGATGAAAAAAAGAATGGATTATTGAATCCGGACCAAGGAACAAGATGCACGCTTAAATAATCAATTTAATTCCTCACAAAGGAAATATGTAAGCCTTTATATTCTGCCACAGGTCTGAAAGATACCTGAGATAACAAGGTGTAGAGCTGGATGAACACAGC
>NC_063338.1:51421082-51442097 GCF_021869965.1 Rhincodon typus
TGACCTGTCCGTCCTCCCTGGACTGACCTATCCCCTTCCTAACTCCCTACCTACACTCACCTTTCCTGGCCCCATCCCCGCCTCTTCGACCTGTTTGTTTCTTCTCCACCTATCCTCTCCTCCATCCCTCTTCTATCCGCCTCCCACTCTCTCCCTATTTATTTCAAAACCCCCTTCCCCTCCCCCTTTTCTGATGAAGGGTCTAGGCCCGAAACGTCAGCCTCTCTGCTCCTATGATGCTGCTTGGCCTGCTGTGTTCATCCAGCCCTGCACCTTGTTGTCTCGGATTCTCCAGCATCTGCAGTTCCTACTATCTCTAGTTGCTTTCCATATCCAGACACAAAGGCATTAAAGCTAACAAGTGCAACATGGTGTGAGAAATGTTCAGCTGAAATCGTACGGATTTGAAGAGCTGTTAAGAAAGCTAACTACTGCAAGAAACACCAGAGGATAATTTAAAAAGAGCAGTTAGCAAATCTGTTCTACTTGGTGAATCAGTATAACTGAGTTTTCTATTACCAGGGATTCTGCTTTTGTCGATTTGGAAAGTGATTTGAGTCAGAATTGCAATTTCTTCCAGTCTTAATGGGAATGCTATAGATACCATGACATCAGGGAGCCCTAACAAAACTAGAGTCAATGGGAATCAGGGGAAAACACTCTGCTAGTTGGAAACATACCAAGCACAAAGGAAGATGGTTGTGGTTGATGGAAGTCAGATGTCTCAGCTCCAGGATTTCTCTGCAGGTATTCTTCATGGTAGTGACCTAGGTGCAATCATCTTCTGTTGTTTCATCATTAACTTCCTGCCATCATTCTGCCTGCTGATGACTGCATGATGTTCTACACCATTTACAACTCCTCAGATACCAGGGCGGTCCATGTCAAAATGCAGCAAAGCCTAGACAATATCCACATTTGGGCTGACAAGAACCATCTCCAACAAGAAAACATCAAACCATCACCCCTTGACATTTGTTACCATCACTGAATCATCCACTATCACCATCCTACAAGTTATTATTGACCAGAAATGGAACTAGGCTTGTCATATAGAGAAATAGAGTCATACAGAATGGTAACAGAACCTTTGGTCCAACCAGTTCATACTGACCATGTTCACAAACTAAACTAGTCCACCCTGTCTGCACTTAGCCCATTTCCCTCCAAACATTTTTTTTTATTTCTGTACTTACCTGAATGTCTTTTAAATATTGTAACTGTACCTGCATGCACCACTTCCTCTGGAAGTTCATTCCACACACAGACAACAGATGGTGATTGGGCCTAGGTCACAACCATCAGGAATACCTGCAGAGAAATTCTGGAGCTGAGGTGTCTGACTTTCAACAACCGCAGTCATCTTCCTTGTGCTTGGTAAGCCTCCAACAAGCAGGGCGTCTTTTTTTCCCCCTCCTGATTCCCATTGACTCCAGTTTTACTAAGGCTCCCTGATGCCACACTCGGTCAAAGGTGGTCTTGATGTCAAGGCTACTCACTGTCACCTGACCTCTGGAATTCATCTCTTTTGTCTACGTTTGAACCAAAGGTCTAATGAGTTGAGGAACTGAATGATTCTTGCAGGACCCAATGGAGTGTCAGTAAGTGTGTTATTGCTGAGCAGGTGCTGCTTGATAGCACTTTTGATGGCACCTTCCATCACTTCACTGTTGATCAAAAGTAAACTGATGAGTTGGCACTGCGCTCATTTCAATTCAACAAAAAGGTTAAAGTCATTCAATTGTTCATTTTTCAGGGCAACCTACTGACAAATCAAGATCAACTATCTGTTTTAACAAGTTAAAGAAAGCCTGGCTGATAACTCTCAATCACCATTAATGTATGTGTTTTCCATGGCAATGCCTCTACAAATCAGTGTCCGCTTGCCAATCAATCAGTACTCTCCTCTCATGCAGTATAAATGACTGTTTTCCCCTTGAATTGGTGTTTTTGTGTATTGTCCTGATGAGTGCAAGACAAAAGATTTGGCAAAATGACTCATATTTCAGCAATACTCAAGTTCTGTACTGCCACATGACTATTTGGATCCTACAATCTGTTGCCCAAGCAGGAAAGAAGCAAGTTTTACCATGATTTGCGATATCAAGGAATTTGTGGTGATTACCTTTGATGTGAATAAAAATACTTGATAACAAACAAGAGGAGCCCATTGGTGGCATTTTTAACCATTTATATTTGTTTGGTGTTATTCATAAAGCAAGAGTGCATAATGGTCCAACAAATTACATTGAAAACGTCCCTACAGCACTCCAGACTTCCAGTTCACCCTCTGTATGAATGTTTACACTTCCATCAATGGAAAAATTTGAATCAAATATCTTAGTTTCTAGCAGAAGCCTCTGACTTCCCAGTACTCCAACATCCTGCATTCAGTTTATTCATTATGATGAAAAAAACCGCCTGTGACTGGTACAACAATAAACCTTTGAGATTCTGAAGCCAGATTTTTTTTTTGGTTCTCATCCTTATAAAATATTTTAGAAAGTCAAATGATTCTACTTTTGACACAGAATTTAGATTTCTTGTCAGGAAAGAACCACAGGGTGTCTATAACTTGTGCATAGTAACTAACATAGAGGCTGCCTTTGAAAACCAAAGAAAAAGGGTTTCATGTTAATAGGGAAGTTAACATTCATTATGGTTAACAGAAAAGCACTCATGTTCCTGTCAATTAATTTGAATACAGAAAGCGTGACAAAACTGACAATGTTGAACAATAGACATGTGGTGAGGTGAAATCAGTCACCCAGGATAATGTAAAACAGGCAATAGTAAATTGGCAAGCCTTTTCACACCTCACATGGTTTTCATTTTTTCTCAAATTCAATCCAAAAGAAAATCAGATGGGATGTAAAACAACCTGTCAATCTATTAGTGAATATTTTAAGTACAAGACTAATTTTACCTCCGCAATTTGCTTTTGACTTTGCTATAACGTTGATGTGGTACTCTGAAAATAAACTTTGTGTAAAACCTATTTTCCCCTTGTTAAAATTCAAATTTATGAATTAGTATTCAAATCATATTTTAGTAGAAAACAATGTTTGATTGTCTCTTAGGTTTTGTAAGTAGAAATAGCAATATTAGATTTTCATCAATGTCAAATTTGTTGTGTAAGATTCAGCAATTCAGAAAATTTGGAGAATTATATTTCAATTAGATGTAAGTGAACATTGAAATGTCAATAATTTTAGGAAGGACAACTTTTTTGGAGGAGTTTTGTTTTTCTCCAATAGTCTAGTGTATATAGTATAACAGCCTCTGACTTTTTTTTGATTTGTATCAAAATTTTTGCCAAACTATGACTCAATAGTTGAACAAGCATGAAGATTTTATCGTTCAAGTGGTGTTGTATGGATTAGAACTTTATGTTAATCAGATTGTTTTTGCTTACAGTAAATTACAAAAAAGAACAGAAACAGAAATCAATTTTTAAAAGTAAATATTTAATTATGAAGGACTAAATGAAAGAAACAAAACTGCTCATAAGTTTCATTGTTTTGTTTGTGCATATTCAGCTTTGACCTTATGTATACATTTCAAAGGTCGAAATTAATATGAATATGTGAGAAGCAGGTACAACTTCTACTGACGTAGTGGGACAATCTGTGCAGGTGTTGGGCCTGCAACCAAATCCTTGGGGCCTCGTCTAGGAATTCTCAGTGGATAGCTAAAGTAAGCATGAAGGCTTTAATATCTTTAATATGTTCTGTCATCTGCTAAAGATCCCTTCAGAAAATCTGTCAACTCATTGGTTTTAATTATTTATTCAAGCAACAATAATTTTCAACAGTTACAGTGGAAAAATGAGAATTTCTTTTTCATAGCATATTATTAATAGTCTAGAATGCAGTGCCTGAAACAATGGTGTAGACAGAATCAACCACAACTTATAAAAGGGATTTGGATAAATACTTGAAAGCAAACATTTATTGGCCTTTATGGAAAGAACAGAAGAATGGGGCTAACTGGGCGACTCTAAAGGCACCATTGACTACATTCACACTCTCTGTACTATATCATGCAATGATTCTATGATCTGTAACATCTTTTTGTGGAACAAAGAGCAACAGTAATTATCCATTTCCATAGAAAGCACAATTGCTTGTACTTCCACTGCCCCTACCAGTAGCTTACTTCAACCCCATTTACTGAAGATATCAGGGAAGCAGCAGTGATGAAACTGATGTGTCCTGTTGGGCTTACTTTGGAGGAATGGCCCAATCCTGTCAAGCCAATTTTTCAGATGAGGCACACGACCAAATTCTGTCAACGCACAAGTGTAGTGCCTTGGACTTGTGCTGGCTTCACAGCTTCACAGCCAGGGGCCCAGAACATGATCAGACCCTGTTTATCCACAACAAGCAGAGTTTGAAGCTGACATGATTGTAGCTTATTTGTCAGTTTGTCTACAATTTACAAACAAAATAATTTTTCTTAGAAGTTGGAAGGAGTTCAAATCAACCAATCATATTGGTTGAATAATAAAAGTAAATACTGTTAGAAATGACCAGTCAGATATGACTTTTTCACCTTGTTCATTTAAAACAATGTGAAGTAGAAATGGTTTTGGGCCATACACATCCCTCTGAAGTTAATGTAAAACTTTAAGTATTTGGATCAATGTGATGTAACCAATTTAAAGTCATTAAATCAGTGGAGCTGGCATGGATTGTGATAGGGTCAGTTCTGTTCTGTCCATTGTTACTTTGGATTGTAAGGACCAGATCTTCCTGTCTTGAATTCATTCGGAAATAAAATGGTGGCCAAGCAGAACAGCAAGAGGTCCCACCTTTGTTTTCAGTGTCAGCCACATGGCTTAGTGTGAGAAAGAATGTAGATGGTGTACCAGACCCATACGTATGAGACTTCAATGATATACACAGCGACTGCAAAACAGAAGGCTCAAGTTAGATACCAATGAAGTCTTTTGCCAGGTGCCCAGGAATAAGGAACCCTTAGCAGTTACATCCAATGAATGGAGGTGTGTACAATATCATGGTGGTATCAAAAGGCAAGGAAATCTTTGGAACTTTGATGGGATTGTTTGGGAATCTGAAAGTCAGACTGTATGCACTGTAAAGTTAAGGGCATGGAAGGACGAAAGAAAGGTATGGGTGAGATGCTGTCACCTCAGGAGCCTGGAACGTAACTGCCATCACTTGGGTGTCAGGACATTGAATGAGGCTGTCTGGAAATCACTTGAACAACAAAAAGGATGCACTTGAAAATGCATCAACATACTTAGAGGCCATGGAAACATTGCAGTGGGTCTTTGAGCATCAGAGGTACATAACTGCAGAGGAGAAGGAGGGAGCGCTCAACAAAGTGGGATCCAATGGAACAATTGAAACTACCAGCGGACATGTCAGAAAGCTAGCACTGACGGAGATTGTCTCTCTCCAGGAAGATGATCACAACTTTTTAACTTGTCAATGAGATGTCATACCTCCCTTCCACTCAAGGTAACTGTGACCTTTGGTTTCTTTGCCTCTGGAACATTTCAGGACTCGCTTGTGGACCTCCGCCACATTTCAGAGTCAGCTGCACAAAGCTGATGGTTGTAGGTGTCCTCATTTGCAAACTGGAAACTACATCAAATTCCCAGCTGATGGGGCCTCCCAAACTCAGAGATATTTCAATTTGCTGTAAGTACTGGACTCCCACAAGCCTAGCACATCATGGGTTGTACCCATGTCAGGGCACCTAGTGACTTGCCGGAAAGTTGATTAATAGGAAAGTATAGGAGATGGGATGTCATGTTGAGATTGTACAGGACATTGGTGAGGCTGCTTCTGGAGTATTGTGTCCAGTTCTGGTTGCCCTGTATAGATAGGACATTATTAAAACCGGAGAGGGTTCAGAAAATACTTGGATGTTGCCAGGAATGGAGGTTTGAATTATAAAAATAGGCTGGATTTTTTTTTCATTGGAGCATAGGAGGTTGAGGAGTGACATTATAGAGGTTCATAAAATCATGAGGGACAAAGTCAAGGTGAATAGCAATGATCAAAACTAGGTGGCATATTGTTATGGTGAGGAGAAAGATTTAAAAAGGATAGGAGGAGCAACTTATTTTACACAGAGAGGTTTGTGTGTGTAATGGACTGCCAGAGGAAGTGATTGATACAGGTACAGTTACAATGTTTAAAAGATAGGTAGGATGAGCTTTATTTGGTTACATGATCTGCATGGACTGGTTGGACCAAAGTGTCTGTTTCCATACAGTATGACTCCATGGCTCTGAGAACGTTCTCAGGACTGTGGATGCATTTTAGGGGACAAGGGCTACATTCTGAGGTGATAATCCCACAGCCATGCACATGTACAATGAAATGAGCCCCAAAGACAGTATATTGACAACCATCTGTTGACAAGAACCTTTCATCAAGCACTCTATCAGCATTCTTCAAGATGAGGTTTCATTGCCTGGATTCCCCAGATAGTGCCTTGCAATACTTAGCTGCCAGAGGTACTCCATAATCATGATTTACATTTCACAACAGGAGTCAGCAAAGGGAAGTAAAAGCTTTGAAGAAATGGAGGCAAAAGAAGGTACAACAGCATAAGCAGGCTGAGGGAGAGGATGGGGCCGTGGTGTTGTAGGGACAGCCTTCTGCATGTGCTCAAGATATCTCAAGTTTTGTCCAGGAATCAATCATTGCAATGGGCAATCAGATCCTACAAAGTTTCAGCTAATGAACTCTGAGGCCTGCAGGAGCATGCACTGTTGCAGCAAAGACAACAACGTGTTCAGTGTATGCAATCTCCCTGTCACTGAGAGATGCAAAACTGCATCCAGCTCATCTAACCTCTACCAGTGAGAAGTTTCTTTTTTTTTTGTTTACAAGTTGTTATAACTATTTCACACAATGCATTGCATTCCATTGGAGATAAAAAGAGAATTTATTTATATCGTGAGTAAACGTAATACTGGTAGGCAATATATTATAATACACCACAGTGATTCACTGAATGATCTACCTGATATTGTGCCTCTGTTCAGACTCTCCTACATTGTGCTCCCTGCTCACTCTAGAGATGGCTTTGTCAATATGAAGACTATAGCAGCCAACTTCATCTTGGAGGAACTGATTAACCCTTCTCTGGGTCTGGTCTGCCTGCATCTCTGTGGCCATTGTCACTGGACCTGGAATGAAGCTGGTCATTAGGAGGTAAAGAAGCTATGGATGAAAAGGGTTCTGCTAACAGTGTGGGACTCTCATTGTCCTCTGACACATCCTCAGCCCTGAGTAAGCTTTCCCATTGGCTTGGGGGAGTCTGATGCTGAGGTGCAGCTGGCACCCTCACCAGCCAATGTTGGGCCACCTGTGCAAATGCCCAAATTGCAGCTGGCCCATCTCAGTAAATTCAATGTTTTTGATCAACAATTATGACAAAAATTCCTAATTTTCAAAAAAACCCCAATAGTGATGGGGTGGGCCTGGCCCAGAACCGAACCAGCCCATGTCTGGTTCAGGTATGGTGGCATGCCCAACAGAGCAGACTGGCAGCCAAGGCAATTAAGGCTGCGCGTACCTTGCTGGCAATCTGCAGTCTGACACAGGGCCACTTCATGAGATTGGTCCCACCTTCGGATTCCTGTGTCCTCCAGGAAATTCTAGCCCCTAATATGTTGTTAAAGATTATAGTCCACAAAATTGACATTACTCCCACTGGGCTGAGTAAAGCTGTACTGAATTTGCATAAACAATCTTTATTTACTATTAAATAATCTCTATCATTTGAAGAAAGAAAATGGTTTTAAACATCCATGACAGGAAGAAGAATGAGAGTCAATTCAAAATAATTTTAAAGATGGTTAAATCGCATTAAACTGTAAGCTGTGAAAAAGAAATATAGAGAAACATTTAACACATTTAGTTGACAAACAAGCGCTTCTATATTAGTTTGAAAGGGTTGATACTGAGGAGTGCCATTGTGCTGATGTCACATGAACTTGTGGGCTGAACAGCTTCAGATCTCAAAGAAGTGAGACCTAACATCTGGCCTTCCTCAAAGTCACAGTAACAACATATATCATATATACTAGTTACAGGTTGCCTTGATAATGTGCACTAATCCAAAAGAAACTCTTCTAGTTAGAGCAAGAGGCGTTTTCCTTTGCTCTCCTAGACCAAGCAGATTCTGTGGTTTATTACATTCAAAGAGGACGGTGACAGCAATCTCCCTCATGAGCAATTGTTCATTCAGTGTAGTGAGCCTGTTCGTACAACAGCTCGTAACTAAGGAAACCTTGTGTTCATAGAATCCGCACAACTGGCTGGTATTCTCTTTAATTTCACAAGTGCATTGCATTAGTGAGGTAACTTCACTAAACCTTGAACCAACCATCATCAACAAGCATAGGGAAATGCACTTGAAAATCATAAAGTAATGTAAGCATAATGAATCTAAGAACATACAAGTACCAAGTTCCTTTAGTGCAGCCAGTTAAGGCAAATATATTATAGTTTACTGGAAAGAAGGTATCTAAAGGTTCAACAGATTTCTGGTAATTGCTACTTTGTTACCATTGAGGACTTCAGGCTTTTTCCATTTGTGTTTTTTTAAAATCACTGGGAGAGACAGAGGGTGGTTTGCCAGGGTTTGAGACCCTGATGTTGGGACAAAATGGGGATCCCAAGCCTCCACTATACAACAGTCCAGGCAGTGGGACTAATTTGGCAACTGCTTGTCTAACATGCCTGCCGTGGAAGTAAGGCGGGGGGTGGGTGGGTGGGGGTTGGGGCGGGGAAGGGGGCTGGATACCGGAAGCCTGGCTGTATCAGAGGATGGGCAACTCTGAACCTTTGGTAACTCTGAACCTTTAGCAACCCAACCAGAAGTAGGTGCCAATGTAACAGACAGGTAAGCATTAGGTGCCTCAAATTGGAGGTGCCACTGAAATGCTATTTGAAAATTATAATTTAGGATGGACAAGAAGCAATAAACCCTACAAGACAGAGGGAAAACACCTTCAAGCGAGATTATTGTGGCTACAGAACCTAGCATTCTTTCTGGACCTCCATCTTTCAGCTGTGAAGCCTCCCAAAATCTGATGGTCTCCTTGGCTGCCACAGGAAGGTTGTTTCCATGAACCTGATGTCTTTGCCCTGTGATGCTGTGGAGGAAGTGGCCGGGGTGGGGGGGTGTGGAGGTGGGGTCAGGGGTGGGAGTGGGAGATTGCAATCAACTATTGGCAATTATTGACAGTTCCGTAAAATGATCCCTTCATGTAGCAAATTGACTATCACCTCTGTGGAGTAGCTATTCTGATCCACTGACTCCCGCCTGTAGCTGGGAAACCTCCCTGGCAGAGGGACAGCGGCCATTGATTTCTGTTCCCTGCCCATTTCCTAACTGTCGTCCACCGTGACTGGTAATGTTCAGGCCAGTGTGTTGTTACAATGGATTCAGATCCAAAAGTCACACTCCAACAACTGATGTGGGAGGTGAGAAAGCCAGAATTATTACAATACTTCCACGGAGAAACTATTTTTTTGTTTGAAAGGAAGAATTACTGCAGGTGCCTGTACGTCAGACAAAGCACAAAATAGAATGGATAATTTTAGTTTTCCTTAAAAAACACATCACACACGTCCTGTCAAATTTCCCTTCAGTTCTATATGCAACAGTTGCCAAACTGCATTTTGGTCTTTCTTTTTTTTTCCCCTACAATGTCTGGGTGCACAGTTTACTCTTTAAGCTGAATCTTATTTTTTTTTGTCAGTTCACTGTCAGTTTTGTTGAGTTTCCTGGAGATTTTGTCACCATGGGTCCCCATGTGCTCTCTCGCCATATCTTATCAAACCTATTTCATTAACTACCTATCCTGCCACATGGTGTCCACCTTTCCCAATTCTTGAACAACTTAACAAGTCCTATTCCCAGAACAATCCACCATTCACTGGCTATTTGCTGAATGACCAGCAACCCAGGCACCTGTACCATCTTTGAAGGGCCACTGTGTACTTGAACAGATGTTGGCAATATGGCATTGCCCCTCACTAGCAAGATAATGGCACAGCAAACTCAAAGCAAAGCAAGCTTGACTGATACTCGTTCGCACATAGTGCCTTATTCTTTCACCCTAGCCACTTTTAACCCACCAGGCTACAGAGTGGTACATGTCCTTAATTGCATCCTGTCTAAACACCTTCTCTAATTCACTGCTACTCTGCCCTCAATGGCCACTGTAGACCCACAACATGTCATTGTCCCTTAAGGGAACATCCATACAGGCAAGCAACTGGACAAATCCAAAGATACGCTTTTATTTACAGCCAGCAAAAGTAAATACAAACTGCAGTTTACCCCCATAATGTAAGCCAAATCCTTCCATGGTGATCAGTGATTATTTTACATTCCACAATGGTCTGTTGGATCCAGCTGTGATCTACAGAAACTGGGTGCCAATGAGGTCCACTCTGGCTTGTAGCAACCAATGTAGCTGCTCTCTGTTATGCACAAGGAGAGCTTCCTCCTCTGCAATGTCCTCGAACCTCTCCTTGGAAGACTGTCTCCGTTTCACCATGCCTTAGCATCCAACACATTGCCTCATTGTTTGCTCTGATTGTGCAGAGCACAGAATGCTAGAATGATGCAGACTCCAGACTGCATGTAGATATACGGAAGGAACCCCCAGACCAGTTCTGGCAGCAAAACTGCATCTTCAGCTATCCTATGCTGCTCCACCACAGCTCTGGTCGAAGCATGAGCAATATAGAATCTATGCTCAACATTTGTCATGGAGTTCTGAAATGGGGTCATCAACTATAGTCTCAGTGGGTGGCCTTTGCTCCCCAGTAACAAACCTTGTAAGGGTCTTGGACCCTCAAATACACCAGATACAAGAGAATGCTCCAGAGCGTAGGGGTCATGGTAGCTTCCCGGGATAGTGAGCGCACACCTCCATGAAAGGCGTTAACAGTGAGCAAAAATCACCCGATCATTAATGGAATGAAATGTCTGCTTATTGGTGAATTCTGCAGCATTGTAAAATGGCCCTTTCATCCCACGTATGCAGTCGATGGCACTCTGCACCTGGGGGCAGCCAGCCAGTAGTTCCTGAATCCTACATCCTGGACTATGGCACAGAGCTCATCAACGACAAACAAAACAGACCAAGTGATCTTGTATAAATGGCATAGAACACTATCCTGATGCATTTGTGGGTACACGACTGAGAGGGTGCTGTTGTTCCTCATGGTTATTCCTCTACTACAGCAAACAAGCTAGGTCCTTAGACCCAATTAACAGAAAAAGGATTGGTAACAGCATCTTTCTCCCCACAAAAGGCCACAGAGAGATCAATCAATTATAACTTAAAGGGCTTTGAACAGACCTACAGTTTCCATGGTGCTTTTCACTACCACCTTTCTCATGGTCCAGCCATACGTTTCTACCGGCAATGAAGTGAAGAAATGAAGCAAGAAAACCATCTTTAATTCAATAATAGACAATCATGGAGCTCTGCCAGGACAAAGGTAGCAGGCTATTAAGCATAGCGTTCATTACCATTGGTGAACTTCTGTGATGACTGCATTTGCTGGTCTGCGCAGACGGACGCTCTTTTCATTGGTGAAGACATTGTCATCAAGGCCTGTGACATCATGGCACTCATTCTTGAGACAGACTTCCCAATCCCTCTACAATTATGCATGGTGTGACTGGAATACCTACCAGAATGTATTACATTTAGTGCTTCTATAGCAGAAGTTTCTTGTTCATTAATGACTCTTGAGGAATGGCGTCTGCTTCCAGTTGATCAGAGCCTGGAATGTTCTGCGTCCTCTAACACAGATATTCCATGCTGTTCCCACCTCCACTATCCCCTCTTGACCTCCTCACCTGTGACATATCAGCATGAAAATGTAACTGGCTGCTTTAGTGGTCTTACTGTAAGTGTCTGAACTGATGTATTGTTTGCATTAGTCCTGTGATGGAATATTCCCACAAGAAGTAAGCCCCTTAAACAATATTAGGACTACCTGTTGTGGGATGCTTGATGATTCTATAGGGGACAGAAGACATGAGTGAGTAGTATCAAAATAAGATGCCTGAAGTTACCATTATGCAGACATTTCAGTCAGTACTAACAACAAGTCAAGGATGTTGGTGACATGCTATTGTTGTGACCTTTCTACCGTGCTTATTTAACTTAACCATTTTCAGCATTGTATCTACACTCTTGTTTTGATGTCTGTGTCACCTCCAGTCATTTCTTCTTGATGCTCCTAGCCAATTTCTAACACCTGTCACCAGGGTGCATTAGATTCCTCCAGTTCTCCCAGCCCACAGTATTGCATTGAAAGAGGAGTCACTTAAGCAGAGCAGGACTCTGTGCTAGGTTACATTTCATAGCATCACTTGCCATTTTTTCATTCCTATCTTTAACTCTTCAATTTAAATGTTGAAATATCACTTTGAATAATGAAGTTGAAATTGTGTTGAAAGCAGGTCATTAGCACATCTTTTGATATGAATTGATTTTGCAACCTGGAAATTATGTTAGTCCAGTGGCTAGAATCAAATCACAGTCAACAGACATGCTACATTTTCTTCTGAAGTTCCTACATTCTCTACTACAACCTGCCACTAACTTAAATTTAAATAATTGTGCATAATCATTACAGATCCAACAATTTAATAAAGGGATGCCCCACTTCAACATTTCTTTTACTTTATTTTCTCCAATATAAGTGAAGGATGGATAAGAACCCCCTTTCCTAGTCTAAATGTTTTGGCCAGGAATCAATGGCAGACAACAACTTGGATTCTGTACCACTAAATGTGATGCACCTTTATTAAACTAGGAAGCAATGTACGTACTCACAGTGACACTGGTTGCTAAGAAGTTCTGTGTGCTATGATCTGTCACACCTCAGGGAGGTGATAGCATAGTGGTATTATCGCTGGACTGTTAATCCAGAGACCCAGATAACATTTTAGGGACCTGCGTTCAAATCCTGCCATGGCAGATGGTGGAATTTGAATTCAATACATATCTGGAATTAAGAGCTTAATGATGACCATGAATCCATTGCCAACTGTTGGGGAAAAACCCATCTGGTTTACTAATATCACATAGGGAGGGAAACTGCTAGTCTGGCCTACGTGTGACTCGAGACCCACAACAATGTGGTTGTCTCTTAACTGCCCACTGACAATTAGAGATGGGCAATAAAATGCTGCATGGCCAGCAATGCCCTCATCCTGTGAATGAATAAATAGAAATCAAAGCTACTTAATCAATGGACAGATCTCCAAGCATCTCTTTGGAGCAGCTGACCAAATTATTCTACTCACTACAGAAACAAACCTTTTTGAAAGCTTCCTTCATGACAGTAGAGGAGATAGCCTAGTGGCTTTATCACTAGGCAATTCATCCAGAAGGGTGGCCCTGTGTTTAAATCCCACCTCCCAACCCCCATATGGCAGATGGTGAAATTGGAATTTGATTAAAAAATCTGGAAAAAGGAGTCTAATGATGATCATTGTTGGTTGCTGGGAGAGGAAAAGAAATGGTTCATTCATGTCCTTCCTTTAGGGAAGGAAACTGATGTTCTTCTCTAGTCTGGCCTACACATGACTGCACACCCACACCAATGTGGTTGATTGTCAACTACCCTCTGGGTATTTTATGCTGGCCTAGCCAGTAATGCCCACATTATGAGAATGAATATGAAAAAGTTGCTTCCTTGTCTGCTATATATGGCACATATTTGTATGTATTTGGCCAAAATTGTTGGTTTCTAAATAATTGAAGTAATTGTTTTTTAATTGTTTTTTTTCCCTGATTAGCTGTACCTCAAGGGCCTCAACCTCTGACACTTTATCAATCTTCAATGCGAGTGAAAGAGGTAGGTTTATGATCTTAACAAGGCACGTTTATGGTCTTATGGCTCCAGCACAGGTTTAAATCAGTTAACAGGCTTTTACATCCTAGAAAGTCATGGAAGTTCACAGTAACCTTTAGACCAAAGTGAACAAACAATCCTTGTCGGGTTCATTCACTTCTAGCAGGTTGTGATTCTATTAGATAAATTCATATGTTTTTAGTTCAAAAAATATTTAAAACAAATTTTGAGGCCCAATCACAAACTCTGTACATGCTCACCCTAGCTGTTGTAACTCTTGCTGCACTCCTGTTAACTTTACATAAATACTTTACGCTATAAGGAAGTTAGGACTGAAAGGACAACTCTTTTCAACATGAACATCTGAAGTCTTGACTGAACTTCCCATCAGGGTACCATTCTTCAATCAGAGTACTATTTCTCCTTTAAAGTTCCATTCCACTGCCATGAAACAAACTCACCACAATCAGCTTACATTCATTTAAATGAGAGAAAGATAAGAATGGTTACATGATTCAAAGTGATCGAGTTGATACAAAAACAATTAACACACCGGCTAAAAAGTAAGGTACAAACTGCCTGTAATCACTTGTTTTCACATGTCAAAGGTTTATCATTATGGGTCTGGTTGAGTTGGTATTGATTTGGGCAGCAGTATTAGATTTTTGAAAAGCACTTTAAGTTAGTATTTGCATGCCAGCTGATTGACATTTATATTATATATTTACATGAAATGGTTCTAACTGATTAGTTATCTTCTGTTTCACAATACCCTTTAGAACAAAGTGAACAAAAAATCCTTGTCAGGTTCATTCACTTCTAGCAGTTTGTGAGTCTATTAGATAAATTCATAAGTTTTTAGTTGAAGAAATATTTAAAACAAATTTTGAGGTCCAATCACAAACTCTGTACATGCTCACCCAAGCTGTTGTAATTCTTGCTGCACTTCTGTTAACTTAACATAAATACTTTATGCTATAAGGAAGTTAGGACTGAAAAGGACAACTTTTTTTAACATGAACATCTGAAGTGGAAATTATCTTTTTCCCTGCAGTAGAAAGTCTTAAATGCCATTTTTTGAAATCTTGAAAGTATTATGCAATGATTTTGGCCGGCAGATTTTTAGTTACAAGGGTTATACATAAACATACAAGGAACTGCACTGGCACCCAATTTGATCATGGCTGATTCATGATATCAACATCTCATACATAAGAAGGAACATAGGAGCAGGAGTAGGCCATTCAGCCTCAAAAGCCTGCTCTACCATTCCAGAACATGGCTGATCATCTATCTCAACACCATATCCCCTGATGTCATTTATCTCAGAAGAACCTGATAAAGTTTCCAAGCTGTTTTGACTACCTAGGTAACATCTGACGTAGTGAACTATGATCAATTGTCAATAACACAAATTCCAAGTTGATTGGAATCAGAATTGAATATTCATCATTAATATGCAGCTTCTGTTAACAATTCAGCTTCACTGAAAGGAAATTCATGAGAAGTCGCCATATGTTAAATCTTTTCTAATCAACCTGTTCAGAGATGGTATTACATACCTCTGGAGTAGTTGGGGCTTGACCTCAGGCCCTTTGGCCAAGAGGTAGGGACACTACCACAATGTCACAGCAACAGCCCTTGGCCCACAGGGATTGTATTTTTCTCTCTTTTGTCTTTTTTTTAATATAAAACCATCATCTCTGCAGAGATTTTCCTTTGTGAGTATGTCTGTGCGTAGGATTAAAGGGATATAGTTTTGTTTCTGGATCATAGTTCAGGAATTGCTACATCAAGAATACGTCTAGTTCATAATAATGAATTATTTTCAGTTTTTTTTTACTAGTAATACTAAAAAGAAGCCATTTTGCTTAATGAATCAACAAATTCACACAAATGGTGTTATTGATGAAGTGGTGGGGCTTGATTATCACCACATTTATCCCATAACAGTTATAACACTCCAAAAAAGACATATCTGAATGAAGCTAATAAATCCAATCATAGTAAGACATATGTCATTTGTTTAAAATATAGCAAGAACAAGCATTAAAACATTATTATTTGCATAAAACTCAATTTAACTAAGGCTCTATGGACTGTCTAATACAGAGGAGCCCTCAAGCTCCAAAATGTTGATTTTAAAGCATAGAGATAACAAGGTGTAGAGCTGGATGAACACAGCAGGCCAAGCAGCATCAGAGGAGCAAAAAGGCTGACGTTTCGGGCCTAGACCCTTCTTCAGAAATGGGGGAGGGGAAGGGGGTTCTGAAATAAATAGGGAGAGAGGGAGAGGCGGATAGAAGATGGATAGAGGAGAAGATAGATGGAGAGGAGACAGACAGGTCGAAGAGGTGGGGATGGAGCCAGAAAAGGTGAGTGCAGGTGGGGAGTTAGGGAGGGGATAGGTCAGTCCAGGGAGGACGGACAGGTCAAGGGGGCGGGGTTAGTAGGTAGGAGATGGGGGTGCAGCTTGAGGTGGGAGGAGGGGATAGGTGGGAGGAAGAACAGGTTAGGGAGGCGGGGACGAGCTGGGCCAGTTTTGGGATGCGGTGGGGGGAAGGGAGATTTTGAAGCTTGTGAAATCCACATTGATACCATTGGGCTGCAGGGTTCCCAAGCGGAATATAGGGTGCAGTTCCTGCAACCTTTGGGTGGCACCGTTGTGGCACTGCAGGAAGCCCAGGATGGACATGTCGTCTGAGGAATGGGAGGGGGAGTTGAAATGGGTCGCGACTGGGAGGTGCTGTTGTTTAGTGTGAACCGAGCGTAGGTGTTCCGCAAAGCGGTCAAGCCTCCGCTTGGTTTCCCCGACGTAGAGGAGGCCACAACGGGAACTGCGGATGCAGTATACCACATTAGCAGATGTGCAGGTGAACATCTGCTTGATGTGGAAAGTCTTCTTGGGGCCTGGGATGGAGGTGAGGGGGGAGGTGTAGGGGCAGGTGTAGCACTTCCTGCAGTTGCAGGGAAAAGTGCTGGGTGAGGTGGGGCTGGAGGGGAGTGTGGAGTGGACAAGGGAGTCACGGAGAGAGTGGTCCCTCCAGAAAGCAGAAAAGGGTGGGGAGGGAAAATTGTCTTTGGTGGTGGGGTCGGATTGCAGATGGCGGAAGTGTCGGAGGATGATGCGTTGGATCCGGAGGTTGGTGGGGTGGTACGTGAGGACGAGGGGGATTCTGTTTTGGTTGTTATTGTGGGGAGGGGGTGTGAGGGCGTTCTCAACCACTGAGGGGAGGAAGTTGCAGTCCTTGAAAAACAAGGACATCTGATGTACGGGAGTGGAATGCCTCATCCTGGGAGCAGATGCGGTGGAGGCATAGGAATTGGGAATAGGGGATGGAATTTTTGCAGGAAGGTGGGTGGGAGGAGGTGTATTCTAGGTAGCTGTGGGAGTCGGTGGGCTTGAAATGGATATCAGTTTCCAGGTGGTTGCCAGAGATGGAGACAGAGAGGTCCAGGAAGGAGAGAGAGGTGTTAGAGATGGTCCAGGTGAACTTAGGGTTGGGGTGGAAGGTGTTGGTGAAGTGGATGAACTGTTTGAGCTCCTCGTGGGAGCACGAGGCGGCACCGATACAGTCATCAATGTAATGGAAGAAGAGGTGGGGTTTAGGGCCAGTGTAGCTATGGAAGAGGGATTGTTCCACGTAACCTACAAAGAGGCAGGCGTAGCTTGGGCCCATGCGGGTACCCATGGCCACCCCCTTTGTCTGTAGGAAGTGGGAGGAATTGAAAGAGAAGTTGTTGAGGGTGAGGATGAGTTCGGCTAAGCGGATGAGGGTGTCAGTGGAGGGGGAACTGGTCTGGCCTGCGGGACAGGAAGAAGCGGAGGGCCTTTAGGCCATCTGTATTGGGAATGCAGGTGTATAGGGACAGGACGTCCATGGTAAAGGTGAGGTGTTGGGGGCCGGGGAATTGCTCCCATTCCTCAGACGACATTTCCATCCTGGGCCTCCTGCAGTACCACAACGATGCCACTCAAAGGTTGCAGGAACAGCAACTCATATTCCGCTTGGGAACCCTGCAGCCCAATGGTATCAATGTGGACTTCACAAGCTTCAAAATCTCCCCTCCCCCTACCACATCCCAAAACCAGCCCAGCTCGTCCCTGCCTCCCTAACCTGTCCTTCCTCCCATCTATCCCCTCCTCCCACCTCAAGCCGCAACCCCATCTCCTACCTACTAGCCTCATCCCATCCCCTTGACCTGTCCGTCCTCCCTGGACTGACCTATCTCCTCCCTACCTCCCCACCTACACTCACCTTTACTGGCTCCATCCCCGCCTCTTTGACCTGTCTGTCTCCTCTCCACCTATCTTCTCCTCCATCCATCTTCTATCCACCTCCCCCTCTCTCCCTATTTATTTCAGGACCCCCTTCCCCTCCCCCATTTCTGAAGAAGGGTCTAGGCCCGAAACGTCAGCTTTCCTGCTCCTCTGATGCTGCTTGGCCTGCTGTGTTCATCCAGCTCTACACCTCGTTATCTCAGATTCTCCAGCATTTGCAGTTCCTACTATCTCTGATATTAAAAAATAGTAAGCTTATACTGCCCTCCGGTGACCATTATGAGCATTACTTTATGAGCAGCAAGTTTTCACTATTCTCGCCTTATTTTTATTTATTTTGCAAATCATTAAATTAGTGTAAAATCACACAATTGAAATTGATCATTGCAGATTAAAAGAAATGATGATTAAGGTTAACCTGTATTGTATTGTAAAAATATGACTAGGGATAAGTAAAATGGATAATTATTCAAGTTTCAGCAGGTATTTCAATGCCAGCCTGATGCTGAGAACATTAACGAGTTGCCCTTCTGACGCAGGCATGACCCTGAAGTTTCCAATTTATATCAAAAACTGCAGCTGAAAATGTTGCAGAAAAGATACAAGGGTCTGAAAAGGTTAATGCAGAGGACTGGCTGAACACCACCATTATATAGGTAACACAGTGTGGAGCTGGAGGAGCACAGCAGGCCAGGCAGCATTAGAGGAGCAGGAAAGTTGATGTTTCACGTTGGGATCCTTCTTCAGAAGAAGAATATTCATAAGAAGGATCCCGACCCGAAACATCAACTTTTCTGCTCCTCTAATGCTACCTGGCCTGCTGTCCTCCTCCGGCTCCACACTCTTATCTCTGACTCCAGCATCAGCAGTTCTTACTATCTCTGACTACCATTATATACACCTGATGGGAGAAGAGCTTACCATCTGGCAGACTATCCACCCTCACTATCCTTGGGCATACCCTGTCCTACCAGGACTGAACCCACCAGAGGTTACAGCACACTGGTATTTCATCTGGAGGGAGTTTCCCTGGAAATCTTCAACATTGACACTAGACCCCATGAAGTGTCATCACAGCAGGTCAAACATGGACAAGGAAATTTGTTAATTTCCATACGCCAAGCCCATTCAGTTGTTGAATAAGTATTTCCCCATGGTGAACACCACTTGGAAGAAGCACCAAAGTTGGCAAGATCACAAAATGTACTCTGGTTGGTGGACCTCAATGTCTATCAGCAAGAATGAGCACCATGACTAACCAAGTTGGTAAAATCTTAAAGGATATTAGGTGCTAGACTAGTTCTGTAGCAAGTACCTAATGCAAATCCATCTGTCTGTGACTGTACAGGTTGATGTGATCACCGTGTTGGGGAGATGAAGTCCCAAGTTCACATTGAAGATAGTTTTCATTGTATTGTGCAGCACTACCCCATGCTAAATGATGCAAACTTCGAACAGATCTAGCAACTCAAAACCAGGCATCTATTGGCTGCTTTAGGCCATTATCAGCACAAACATTACATTTAACATTTCTCATGGCCCAGCATAATCCCCACTGTAATTATTGTCAAGGAGGTAGATCAACTCTGATTCAAGGAATGCAAAAGGGCATGCTACAGCAGCACCAAGCTTACCTTAAGATAAAGCATTAACCTCGTGAAGGTATAACATTGGACTATTTGCATGTCAAACAGCATAGGCAGTATGCAATAGACAGTGCCTACAACCAATGGATAAGATCTAAGCACTACAGACTTGTCATGTCCAATTCACTATGGTGGTGGAAAATTAAACAACTCATCGAAGGAGACAGTTCCACAAATATCCCCATCCTTGATGATGGGCACCCCAGCATGCCAGTGCAAAAGAAAAGGCTGTTGAATTTGCTTACACCTTCAGTGAAAACTGTTCAATGTTATCGAGAAACAGCTGAAAGTTTCAGTATTTACGTGTCTCATGAATGAATAAAAATAAGCCTTATTTCAATAGACTAGCAAGTAGTTTTCCCCTACCACAACCAGACCAAGCAGGACCTGTAGATCTCTACGCTAAAAGAGGATGTGACAGCAAATCTATCCCATGGTGAGACATAGTGCAGACTGCCTCGCACAGTGTGATGGTCTGCACTGGTGATTACTCATACAACAGGAAGAGCATATCAAACTCATCATAGAATCCCTACAGTGTGGAAGCAGGCCATTCAGCCCATCAAGTCCAAACTGATCCTCTGAAGAGCATCCCACTCAGATTCACCCCCTCCCCTATCGTGTAACCCTGTATTTCCCAAGGCCAATCCACCTAACCTGCACGACTTTGGACTGTGGCAGGAAATTGGATCAGTTGGAGGAAACCCATGCAGACACAGAGAGTATGTGCAAACTCCACTCAGTCATCCAAGGGTGGAATTGAACCCAAATCCCTGGTGCTGTGAGGCAGATGTGCTAACCACTGTGTCCCTGTGCTGCCCCACTGCATAATTACATGATCATGATCAATATATCTGCTGTCCTGAGTTCTTTTACAATGCTGCTCAATTCATGATATTTTAAAATAAAGTATAGAGTAGCATTACAAATGGGAGCAACAATTGTGATGCTACATTCGGGTGATTAAGACAGATAATTGTGCCAGTGATAGTGAGTGTTTTGCTTTGATATCTCCTTTAGGTTTGTGAGTTGGGGTTGAGTTTATGTTTCATCTTCTGTTTTGGATGACCACTGTTTGAGATAGGAAGATGGTGAGGGAGCCATTATCCATTAGATTAGTATCCTAGAGTTCTAGAAGCCTAGGCTAATGTTGTGGGCTGCATAGCAAGCAAGATAACAAGATGCAGAGCTGGATGAATGCAGC
>NC_063338.1:51442497-51472786 GCF_021869965.1 Rhincodon typus
CAGCATCTACAGTTCCTACTTTCTCTGCATAGCAAGCAAGTTGGTTTAAGGGCAATTAGCAATAGGCAAAAAAATGCTGATCTTTCCAAAGATCTCCATGTTCCATTAGTGAAAAACAACCACAACAGCATTTTTAAATTTACCTCATGTATCAGGTACTGTGTCTGCCCTCATTTATGTAGGTCAGTATCAAGCTCACTTGTCTCAAAATATTAATTCTGATTTTTCTCTTCACAAATGCTGTCAAACCTGTTGAGTTTCTCCAGAAATTTCTCTTTTAGCTTGTTTCAGATCTCCAGCATTCACAGTTCTTTGTTTTAGTTTAGGATAGCTCCTAAGATTTTCATAAGATTAAAGTCCGAGACTTTCTGCATTCAATTTGTCACAAGGTATCTATTGAGAACTTTTATGAATCCATTCAGCTTACCAAGGACCATTAAAATTGAAGTAATCACCTTGTCAATGATCACAGCCGCACCATTTATATTGAGTCCACAGGGTATTTAACTATTTAACTTGCATAAGGTCATTGTTCCCGCATGTGTGTTTGTAGGTAAACGTACACATTGTTGCTTGACATATAATGTCCAAAGAGTTGGTAATCCAAATTGGGAGCAACTAGATCTTGCAGAAGACACGTGTTTATCTATTGTAGAGTGATTACTGAACAGTCCTACTCCTAAGGTTACTTCCCTCGGATTTGACAACTGAGTTGTTTGTCAAGTGTGACTCTATTTTACAGATTCAGTTCCATTTTTCAAATTTGAACAACACACTTAAGCACCTTTCTGTTCATTGCTTTACATCCCAAAAAGCATAACTTCCTGGTTCTCCACATTAAATTGAAGATTTCCCTTGTCTAACCATTACATGAATCTGTCTAAATCCTCTTGAAATCTATTACGGTCTTTTTGGCTGTTTGTGTTTATCCCCATCAGATACAGGAGGTTCGTTGATGGCAACACAATTTGAACATTATACACACTGGAGGATGTAATCAAGACAGCCATGGAGTAACAAAAGCTTCCCCACTTACATGACTTTGATAATCTTTTCTCCTGTTCGCTGTTAATTCTAAGCATTTTCTCCCATTGAATTGATTTATCTGTTAAACCAGATGATTCCAGCAATACTGTTACTGTTTTACTTACACTTGGTGAAATTCTTCCAAGAGACCCTTGAACTGTACTAATTCTATTAATTTGTATCTTTCATTTGTTGCTTTACTGTTCTAAAATGTCAGCTTCACTGATAGTTAAAAGAGACTCAACAGTCTGTGATCCCAAAACTGCATGGACATTACTAAGTAAACATTACTAATTAAATGATGACTCTATAACATTATTGACAAAACAAATCCATTCATATTGTGGAACAGTGGCAGGGTACTGTGCACCTCAAAAAATCCAGATAATCTAAATCGAACAACCACAACTGTATTCCTCGGTTATAGATGTAATGCTACGAGTGGATTATTCTCCCCTGTTTTTCAATTATTTCAATTTTTAATGGGTCAAATGTTACTTTGATATCAAATGCAGTCACTGTCATCTCCCCTCTGAAATTCAGCTGTTTTATGCATGTTTGGACCATGGCTGAAACATGATCAGGAGTTAAGTGGCCCTGGCAAAATCCAAACCAAATATAAATAAGCAGGATATAACTGTGTTGTGCCACTTGACAGCACTCCCATCATCTTGTTGATGGTTAGGTGTATTTGGGGCAGTAATTCACCAGATTGGATTTGCCCAGCTTTTCGTGAACAGGTTATACCTGGACAATTTGCCACATTGTTGGGTAGACACTTGTTTTGTAGGTCTACTAGAACAGCTTAACAAGGAGTGTAACTAGTTTGAGAGTGAGAGGTTTTAGTACTACAGGATGTTGTCAGGCCCTACAGTCTTTTCTGTTTCCAGTGCTTTCAGTTGTTTCTTTGTACTGATATTGCCAAAGACTGCAATCTGTGATGTTGGGCACCACAGGAGGAAGCTGAGACGGATCACACACTCCACGCTTTTAACTGAAAAAGCTTGTAAGCACTTCAGGCTGAACTTTTGTATTTAATTATTGAGCTAGACATCACTGAGGATGAGAGGTTTGCAGAGTCTCCTCTTCTGATTAGTTATTGAATTGCCTTTCATCATGAGAGGTTTCAGAAAAGATTTACCAGGATGTTGCTGGGAATGAAAGGTTTGAGATACAAAATTAGACTGGAAAGACTGGAACTTCTTTCACTGGAGCATAGGAGGTTGAGAGGAGACCTTTTTGAGGTTTATAAAATCATGAGGGGCATAGATAATGGAATGAAATGGCCTTTTCCCTAGGGAGTTCAAAACTAAGGGGCATATTTTTTAAGATGAGAAGAGTAAGATTTTGAAAGTACATGAGGGCAACTTTTTTTACACAGAGAGTGGTTCATGTGTAGAATGACCTGCCAGAGAAAGTGGTGGACGCAGGTACAGTTGTAACATTTAAAAGACATGTGGAAACATTCATGAATAGGAAAGGTTTAAAGGGATACGGGCCAAGTGTAGGCAGGTGGGATTAGTTTAGTTTGGGAACATGGTCAGCATGGGCTATTTATACCAAAGGGTCTGTTTCCACGCTGTATGACTCTATGACTGGATTGTAGAACTTTGATCTCATCCATGATTGTTACTATTTCTATATTATGCTGCTTCTGCTACCAAACATACGTGTAATTCTGTGTTGTGACTTCACTAAATTGAGTCTCATTATTAGATATTCCTGATGCTGCTCTGGCGCGCTCTTCCATAGATGTAATTGAACCAGGGTTGGTCTCCTGGCTTGATGAATGAATGATGTGACAGATCATGAGGCTGCAGATTATAATGAAATACAATTCTGCAGCTGCTATGGCCCACAGTGCTTCCCAGCTCTGAATGATATGGGCCATGTTTCGTCAGTTGGTAAAATATGATGAGATCAGAAATGAATTTCCTAACATTGAGGAAAAAAAAAGTTCAATTCTCCAACCATGTTTCGAACAATGAAATGAGACTCACACCACAAGACCTATACAAATCCATTTGCAAGTATTATCATGCTATTATTACCTAATCTCAAATCATTGGTTTGCACTTTCCTATTCTCCCAATCACAGAATGGCATTGTGCGGGGAAGGTCGTGCCTCTCAAACTTGATTGAGTTTATTGAGGATGTGACAAAAATGGTTGATGAGGGAAGGGTGGTAGATGTTGTCCATATAGACATTAGCAAGGCCTTTGACATGGTATCTCATGGCAGGCTGATACAAAGGTAAAGTCATATGGGAAACATGATGATCTGGTAAGATGGATACTGAACTGGTTCAGTCATAGAAGACAGAGAGTAGTGTTGAAAGTGTGTATTCATGACTGGAGATCAGTGACCAGTGGGGATCAACAGGGATCAAATCTGGGACCTCTATTGTTTGTTTATGTAATATATACATTTTTAATGATTTGGAGGAGAATGTAGGTGGTCTGATTAGTAAGTTTGCAAATGACACAAAGATTGGGGGAAGCTGTGGATAGTGAGTAGGATTGCCAGAGGACACAGCAGGATTTAGATAGGCTGGAGACTTGGGCAGAGAAATGGCAGATGGAGTTTAATCCAGGCAAATGCTAGGTGATGCATTTTGGAAGATCTAATGCAAGAGGGAAGTATACAGTAAATGGAAAAACCCTTAGTAGCATAAACATACAGAGGAATCTAGGCAGTACACCATCAGCTGCTCAAGGGCTTTTAGGCATGGCCCAGCCAGCAACATTCACAGCCAGTGAACAAATCTAAGAAAAAGGCCAAAGCACACCAGTAACTTGTTTTACTGATGAAATTGTTGAACATTCAAGAAAATCCTATCATGTTCTTGCACTTTTTCTACAATGTAAAGGTATCTATATGTACACAGTTGATTTAAGTTCTGCCACTTGGAAGAGAAATGAAAACTTCAAAATCATGCATGATTACTTCAGATGCAGCATTACAACAGAAATCTAGCAGAACCAAAGAATAATTTTGAGCTTAGATGATTATGTCAACTTTAGTAAATTGATAATAAAAGATGACTAAGCATATGACAAACTTGCAGCTTAATTGATAAATTCTGAGATCCTAACACTCAAAAGTCAAACTGAAACAATTTGTGTAGTGATTGGAATCTAATTTCTCAAACCTCACAAAAAAGAAATAAAATATATATTTTCTTACGTCTTTAGAAATGTATACAAAAATCTTCCTGCACAATCAAATATTTTGAAATATTGTAACTCCTATTATTGTTAGCACTTGTAAATTATTCTCTTTTCGGTATGAAATTCACAGGCTAATAATTTCTAGATTTTATTCCATAGTTGTTTTTCCTTCTCGGTTTTACAAGTAATCACTTGGTAGCACAGAACTTAAACGTTGCTTAAAAACAGACAAATTCAAACTTTATTGTCATGCGTTCCGCAGTCCTGGAACACAAGAAAGCAAACTCCAAAAGGGAGAAATAATTTTACAGTAGGACAAAAATGATGGCTTGTTGATTGGACAAAGATTAACATGGAGATGCAGCAGGAACTGTTAACTGCCAACCTTATTTAGATGAATAAAATCAGACCAGGCAAGTAAACTTGATTGGACAGGATATTGCCATGAGGAATGTAACTGGGATTGCTAGCTCTATAATTGCTCACTGATTGTATAGGCATATTCTTCTTACCTTCAAAAGCAATGTTTATGGCTTTCCTCTCCTACAATGAGACTGCATCAAAGTAATTGTTAGTTAAAATCGGGAACAGCAATATAGAAAAATCAGACATAAGTTATCAGTGTCATTTTTAATGTGATAACAACAAGCTATGTGGACAAATAGGCTGCTAGAAAGAAAGAAGTAAGCATCATTTTCAGCTCCTTGGCAGTGATAAGAGAGGTAGGAAGAAGATGAAATAATTGGGTGAGTTAGAGACTCATCCACTTCTCATCACTTAATTAATTAAGTACTGAGCAGGAAGGTACAGAGTGTACCTTCTTGACTCATCACCAATTAAGACACTTAAGTGGTAAATTAATGACCACATAAAAGCACCAATTCACCATCTCCCCAAAAAGCTGTTTCCGTAGTTGGTGAGAAACGTGGCTAGTTTCCTGACTGAGAAATCATGGCAGCCTGACTGTTGTGTTAAAGGGTGGATAGCAGCTTAAACGAAATGACTGGTGGGTTTTTATGATGGTGAGGGTGATATGTTACTTGCCACCCACCATTGTCACCCTCACACCTAAACAAAAAATGGGAAAATTACACTTGTAGCTATCAAATATTGAGTTCAAGGAAATTGGAAAAGGTTGTATATTTGTTTGGATAGTTCAAACTCATTTCTTAGATATCAATTAATTTATTTATACGAGCGAATACCATTCTTAAATCTTCTAATGCCAATGTGCCATCAAAGATCACAGCCTAGCAAATAAAGTTTGTTGTAGAAGAGGTACAAGGGTGTCAAACCTTAAAGACTCAAATCCAATACTAGGTTGTGTTACACTTCAAGGGTTGCACAATAGAAATCAAGCCCCAAAATTTGGAGCCATCACAAAAGTTAAACATTTTAAAAAGTTGCAGAAGTCCTCAGTTTATTTGATTTTTCAGATCCAGGTTGATAGAAATTGTTAATTAGTTTATTGTTCTTAATAAGAATTACTCCTTATTACAAATAAAAACACTGAAGCTAAAGATAAATAATTATGAATTGTCAGCATATAACACTATTAGTTAGGATTCTAACCACCTGAAAAACTTCCACTCAACTCACACCTACAGACAGGAAATAAAGAACCATGGATGTTATTGATGGAGAGAAATCTGGGAAAGCTATCAATGGTCCCTCTTCACAAGACGCGCTGAGATGGTTAGAATCTGCTTCTCAATCTTCTTTCTCTGGATATTTTCACTAGTCTACAAGCGTTACAAGGTGACTACTTGACACGTAAAGTCTCAGACTTGTTAATTAAAAAGACATCTTAAAGCAACTGCTGACGGAAAAATAAATTGGTTTTCTTCAAGCTTAAAGAGAACAAAGACAGCTCTTAAGCTTGCAGAGATCTGATGTCTCCTCACTATCTTTTTCACAGCCCCAATCTGTTAGCTGCTAGAGAGTGAATCGCATATTTGTTTGTAGGCAGAAGGCGTATATCATTGATATCTGGCTGCTAGACCAATCAGCTATTTGCTGCCAGCTGAATTTCTAATAGTACACAGCTCTTGGCTTCAGTTTGTCAATAAATATTCCCCTTTTGCTGCTTGAATAAGTGTGTGAACAGCACTTACAACGTGTCAGGTAATTTTCTTTCAAAAAGTGCAACAATCCCTCAATAATCCTTGGCTTTTAAAACAGTTCTTGCCCTGTTTTAGTCCACAATCAAAATTACAGAAAAATAAGACAACATCTTTACAGTTGGGACATTTTCAGATATTCAGGGTGGCTACTGAGGAGCCCATTGCCTTTTGACAATGTTACTGTCAAGTTCCATTTGGGTTATAAAACCTGCAGCATTTTTCTTTAGATGTAACATCTGACTAAACCTAGGGTATGTCTAGCATCATCAGTTTTCAGACATCCATTTCCAAAATGACAAAATTTTAAAAATGCCCTTATTCACAACTGAAATATATTTGCTTCAAATTGTGAGGTAAGACTTAACAGACACACAAAAAACACCCTCCAAATTAGACTGAATCTAGCTAGAATGGGTAGTGTTCTAGTCATGTACAATATTTGGAAAAAGCTGTAATGGAGTCAAGGTTGAATGGAAAATCTATCTGCAGGGATTATATGAACAGATGAAGTTGTAATCTAATGTGACAGTTGCCAATACAAATTACATTAACAATTTAATCAGAAAGCTGAAATTGAAGCCTGTGAATTTGCTTCCGATTTGAGAATTAGATACGCAAAAACATAAGCCTAATAAAATTAGCTAGTCCAGTGCCAATTGATTATTTTACTGAAATCACAGTAGCATCAGAAATCATTCGCTGTTGTTATACTATAAAGATAATAATGGCTAGGTGAGGAAACAATTTTTCTGTTTTGACCATCTTACAATGGAAGGATGAAAATAATCATTGAAGCGGGTCTTCTATCGAGAAGCGTTGCATAAATGCTAGTAGATCAAATTTCCAAAAAATGTACAGCTTTGTTTCCTTTTAGAATGTATTTATTCACTGAATATATTCATCGCTGGAAGACAACAATGATTGCTGTTGAGAAGTGGTGGTGAGCTGCCTTCTTCAACTGCTACAGACTCCTGGATGTTAGTATTTTTGTGGATACAATCAAGTGACTTGCTGGATCAGTTCAGATAATAGTTAAGACTCCCTGGAGTGAGTCCAAAGTCATGTATAAACAAGACTGGACAAGGATGAGAGGTTTCCTTCCCCAATATACATTAGTGAGTAAGTTCTTTCTTTTTCTGACAATCCAGGAATGCCATGGTCACTATTACTGATGCTATCTTTTTAATTCCAGATTTGTTTAATAAACTTGTTTAAATTTCTCAGCTGTCACAGTAGGGTTTTAACTTGTGTCTCATGTTCATTACTCAAGATGTCCAGAACACTGATATTGTAACAAAACCACTTCCAAATTTACTCAGCTGCCTCGCAACTGTACAGCATTGATCAGCTTTGGCAAATAAAAAGTTATATTTCAACACCCATGAATTAAGTTTCAATTATTGGCTCAGCTGTACTGATTTGGTGGTTTCATAACTTCTTTTTCAGTTGGCAAATAACTTGGTAATCAAACTACTACACACTTCTCATGATACAGTTTTAATCTATAATACTACCTTTGCAGTGTCCAGTGATGAAACATTCAACAATGCAAGTAAAATTAGTACAGATAACAGAACCTGGTGTGCCTTTTACAATTCATAAAAAAAAGTGTCCTTCATAAATGACAAAGATATTGCGCTGCAAACCTATACATAGCAAAGAGGATTCAAAAGTATTTGCATCAAGAAGATGCGAGCACAGGAGCAAGGATGTCTTGCCGCAATTCTACAGGACTTTGGTGAAACCTGGAGTATTGTGTGCAATTTTGGTCTCCTTATCTGAGGAAGGATGTTCTGGCTACAGCGGGAGGTTTACCAGACTGATTCCTGGGATGGCAGGACTGACATATGAAGAAAGACTGGATCATTTAGGACTATATTCACTGGAGTTTAGAATAATAATGAGGGGATTTCATAGAAATGTATAACATTCTGAAATTGGTATAGAGTGGATGTAATCAGGAATGAGATTTAATACATATCTGAGAAACATCTACTTTTAAAGTTCTTGAATGATTTCCATGAGAACATCATTGGCAGTGACTCTGGTAGAGACAAACTGAGTAAACATGAAGAGGTTTGAATCGGGTTGTACATTGTACATTACCAGCTTTGGACATCAGATATTCCAACCAAAAAAAAACTTAGTTTTCAGTTTTTCTTACAAGTGCTTTCTTAACATAGAGATCAATTTGCATTTTATGGTAAACAGCCTTCTGGTTCAGAAAATTCAAAATATGCACAGCTTTAAACAGACCCAATTATTGGGGGGTGAAAAAAAGCAAAATACTCTAAAGGCTGGAAATCTGAATGAAACATCTAAAGTTTTGGTAATACTTAGTAGGTCTGGTGTATATATGGAGAGCAAATTGGACAATATATGAGAACTAGACCAGAATAGACTAGAAAAAATATACTTTGCTTACACTGAGCTGTATTGGAATAGTTTAGGAGGCCAAAGACAGAGGTCAGAATGAAAATGGAGTGGAGAGACTTCAGCAAGCAATTCTCTTAACCCTCACCCAGAATCAAATTTTGAGTTATCTTTGATTCACAAAAGAGGTTGGATGGCAATCTGCCAACGAATGCAGCCACAACTCCCAGCAAGGTAAAGTCAGCATTGCCTGTAGCTGAGAAACTGCCTGTGGCTCTTTGTTGCAGCAAAAGTTTTCACCAAGAGGGTGGTAGAAATAAGGAACATGCTGCCTGAGAGGGTGGTAGAGGCAGATACTCTCGTTTAAGAAGCATCTGGATGAGTACTTAAAATGCTAGGGCAATGACCAGGTGCAGATCAATGGGATTCTGGTATTTGGTGTTTGTTGGTTGGCATAAACATGGTTGGCTGAAGGGCCCATTTCTATGTTGTATGACTCTATGACTTTATCTGCCTGGTTCCTTCCAGGCTGCTATTAAAAATATAAGCAACATCTTGCAGTTTAGTACAAACACTACATAAGGGTGTCACTGAGGTTCACTCTACAAACAGAAACAAATTAACCTTATTCTGTTCATGCCAGAGATTTACAGTGATTGCAGGCTGTCCCCTAGTTTAGGTAAATTGCAACTGACTATACATACATTGGCCCAGATCTTCCAGTCAGTATAGATGTTGAGTAACATACTGCTAAGCACGATTAAATAGGAACCTCCGTTTCCATTTCCTTTTCCCAGTCGAAAGTTAGGACCTTCGGATCCCATGAACCTTCAATGAAGACACAGAACCATGTGATGTGCATTTTACAATATTGTCAGTATAACATAGTAAAATGGAGCAATGTAATTGGTTACTGAACATGGCAGAGCAGAAGGTTAATGAGAAGACACAATATCATAACAGAAACCTCAGCATTCTGCACAAGGAGGTAGAAGTGAGGCATCGTGGTATTATTGGAACACAATAATGGAAGTAAAACCTGAAAGAACTGCGGTAAATCAGTAACAAAAACAGAAGTTACTGGAAAAGCTCAGCAGGTCTGGCAGCATCTGTGAAGGAAAAAACAGAGTTAACGTTTCGGGTCCGGTGACCCTTCATCAGAAGTGATGGTAGCTAGGAAAACGTCAGTTTATATGCAAGAATAAAAGGGTGGTAGGGTAGGGAGTAAATGATAGGATAGAGCCCAAAGAGAGAGAAGAACAGTTGGACAGACAAAATTTGATAATGATAGTTGACAATGATGGAAGTGCCCAACAAAGTAGCTCAAGCAATGTCTGTAAAAAGCAGTTTGCCATGTACAGTAGAACAGTATCATTAAAAATCTCAACAGCTGGGGGTGTTCTGCCAGGGACATACAATTCCATCACACCTTTAAAATTTAAATCTTAGTTTAAGAGTTGAGAGTTTAAAAGGTCTTGGAAGGTAGGTGGTTCCTCACTTAATAACTTGTCATAAAATTCAGTTGCCTTGGAGATATTGCTGACTTTGTCATTAATTGTTATCTCTAAACTTCACCCCCACAGTGTAGGCCTGGCAGTTTGCTTTTAGTATAATTAATGCTGTCTCCAGTATTTGTAAAAATGTGTCACATGACAGGATAGCAAGGAACACAGAGTGTTACTTTGCATTTGTCTCGTTACAGAAAGTGGACCCATCATGTTTGGGAACATTATCTGAATGGGATGGTATTCCATTTCTAAAGGTAACCACCAAGAACTGGCCAATCAACTGCTGGAGATCACTAACCCCAGAGTAACCACTGGCCACTCCAATATTGGGAAGCGCAAAAGTGATGCCAACAGCCGATGCTCAAATCATGAAGTGCAGTAAGGTTTATTTAATGCAACAAATAATTGTATTTTCCTCTGATAAGTTGACAGGTGTGCCGAACAACTGTTGATGGTTAGTCAGTAAAAGTAGCTGAAGGTCTTAAAAGGTGTGATATTGTAGGAATAAAGGGGAAAGGAAGGCAATATGGAAACTGTGCCAAAGGAATAGGGGAATTCCATCCAATTGGGCAAAAGGCTGCTCAATCTGATTGAGAGAGTAGATCTAACTCAACAAGAACAAGCTCCATGGTTTTCCCAACTACAAAGGGGCCACAATCAACCCATGATGAGAATTTAGAAAAACAGGCATTTTTGATCGAGTGAATGATGCCTTGGGCATTAAAAGCAGCGAACATTTAGGCATTTTTTTAATTCATTGAACAGGAGTTAAGGGATTTTAGGCCTCTTGACTCAAAATTTGGCAATTTTGTTCTGGGCAGACAACATTGATGTGTGCTTGATCTGGCAGGAATAGATACAAGAGAAGAAAAAGTACAGGTTCATGAGGCAGTGGCTGACCTTTTAATGGCTGCAACCTATGGCCCTCAGCAACCCAGCACTTTCTGAGTTGTGTATTGTTGGGCATGCCTCTGACACAGAAAGGTCAGGTCATGATGTTGTGACCAAATTCAGATGGCTGAATAAATCCTTCTCTTTCCACTTCTGAGTTTGGTATATTAGAAGGGTGATTTTTTTTTGTCCCAGTACATGTTCTGTTGAGTTTTTTGAATTATTCTCATTGCAAGGCCCAGCAAGATTTCTCACCATATCTTACTAAATTCACCTCACTAAACTTACCTGGCCCTTTTGTGTCCCTTACATCTGATTCTATCCCCATCTCACCTTGCACCATGCCTCGAACAATTCACCATTTAGCTGAAAGAAGCTTGAATCCTTGCAGCCACACCATCTTTGATACTGCTCAGTGCTCGGATAAACATTAACAATCTTTGTCCCTCACAAACAGCATAATGTCCATTAGACACAAAGCCATGTTGCTCATGGCTCACAGTGACATGTCTGACACTCCCTCGCACATATAAACCCACTGTCTCACCCTAATCGCCATTTAACCAGAAGGCCACATAGTTTACCTGTCCTTAGCAACTTCCTGTCTGAATCTTCAAATTACCATTACTCAGTCCCAGTGCTCACTGTAGATCCACATTTTGTCATTGTCCAGTAGGGGAACATCACAAACAGGCAAGCATTCAATAAAGTTCAAACATGACAGCCAGAAAAACAGAACACAAATTAAACAAGTACAGGCTCCAATTCATAGTCATAATGCGAACCAAATGCTAACACCTTGACCTCAACATTCCACAATAGCTTTCTACCCCCAGCTAGCATCTACCCAAACTGGGTGTCAGTCAGGGCCTGTCTGCCTTGTAGGGCCTCAGATAGCTGCACTCTGTCATCTACAAAGAGAACTTCCTCCCACTCAATGTCCTCATTCTTTTCTCTGGACGACTGCTCCCATTCCTCTCATTCCTCATCATTAATTATATTGTTTTGATGCCTCTTCTAAATTAGCAGAAGACAACACACCAGGATGGTGAGGCACAATCTGTCTGAACTATACTAAAGGGACCTGCTAGCCCTGTCATCTGCTCCACCACAGGCCTAGTCGCAGCATGTTCACCAATTTGATGAAGTTGTTTTATCGGCTGAATGACTAACACATTGCATTCAAAAAGGAGTTCATGGTTGCACGCTGACCTTTTTCCCATCTTACAGCCACTTTCCATTACACTCGTTAGAGTCAATCATTCTACTTAGCTAACACCTTTATGTGGATTGCCAACTTGCTGTGGTGGAGATGCTTGAATTTTCTATTGATTCTAAGAGTGATGCTGGCAGGAGTTCTCAACAATTTGTATCATCCTACAGCCATGTCTGCAATGTCTGTCAGAACATATTTATTTAATTCTATTTGAGCTATTAGTTCATCTGTTTTGTTTCAAATATTATGTACAGTGGATATAGAAATTTAGTTTTGTCCTTGTATTATTTTCATAACTTCCAGCTTTAGCTGTTGAGTTACTTTTAGATTTGTACTCTCCATCCCTCCTTGTCATAATCTGCTTATTTCCCACTAATACTTAACTTTCTTGCCCTGCCTCTATTTCTTAATTTACCACATCTTCTCACATTTTATCCCTTGCCCCCAACATTTAATTTAAAACTCTTGTTACTTCCCTAGTATTTGGCTTGCTAGACCACTAATCCCGGTGTGGTTCAGCCATAGGCACTTCCAACAGTATACAGCCTCCACTTTCCCTGGTGCCAGTGCCCCACAAATTGGAAACCTACTTCTCACACACCCACTTCTTTCATATCAGCCTCCCACGCTGGTACATATGAGGTTCTGTTTCTTAATTTGGTGCCTAGTACATTTATTATACAGAACATCCATTCTTATCCTGCCTGTATCATTGTTACCTACATGGTCTGTGATGACTGGATCAACTCCTCCTGACATAAATTCCTCTTCAACCCTAAGCAAACGTCCTGACTCCTGGCACTAGGCAGGCAACACAGCCTTCTGGACTCTTGCACTTTGCTGCAGTGTCAATCCTTGCCCCCACCACCACTACACTATTCCAACTACCATTAAATTCTGTTTTGCTTCCCCAACTTAACTGGCTTCCTGTACCATGGTGGTAGAATAAAATAGAATATCCTTTGTTATCACTTTACTACAATATAGAAATATGGGAGTACAGTGAAAAATTTTTACAATGGCTGCCTTTTAGTGGTGCCATCTTAAGTACAAGTAGCCAGATACAAATCTTACAAAGTAAAAATAAAATAGTGGTCTCACACAAAGAGGGTTAAAGGAAGGCTTAAGCACTACTTACAAGAGGTAGTTACAACATAGTGAAAAAGTTTTAACTTACAGTCCGATAACAGCAGCTCAGCACGTGGTGCCAGGCCCAAATGTAGCAATTGCTCTGAATGGCTCCAGTCTCCAGTCTGCTTCTCACCAGCACTCAGCAGCAACCAGGTAAGTCACACTGTACTGGGATTCGTACCTTGGCCCCTCCATTGCTGTGGGACTCGGTACACCCAATCCCCGTCGTTCCGGGGATGTGGCGCCCCCTGGCGCTCCAGGCAAGCTAAAGGATCTTCAAATATGTTGGACAATTGCAAAGACAAACCCCTGTACTCTGTGTTACCTTACTTGTCTCAGTTGCATTTACACTTCCCTATCCCTAACCACCAATCAATGAAACATGGCGCAAAGACGAGAGTTCTCACCTCACAATGAGTATTACCATGATCTATATTAGGGTCCACAAGGCACAGCTGAAAGGAAGAGTGAAAGCACCAGAAAATAAATTAGACCAGTGCTATAGCATCAGTAAAACCTCAGAAAATCTGTTAGGCCTTGCTGAAAATGGGAAAGTCTAAAGAATGCAAATGAAAGAGTCAAGCAGAAGGAGAAACAAAATGTGGCAAAATAAACGCTTTAAAAGATCTGGACTCAGTAATTTAACCACAATTTGCGGGAATATTTATAAAAGCTGCAGTCAGAGCACTTGGGTTAAAAACTTCTGTGAAGAAAATGCTTGGTGTTTCTGACTGTTAAAGGTGTGGGAAAAATATTCATTGTTCCCGGCAGAAAGTGAGAAAACTCTATCTTAGCTGCAGAAAAGTGGAAAATTCTAGAAGTAGGCAGCCACCATACTGACCATTAAGAGACAACAAGGTGCAGGGCTGGATGAACACAGCAGGCCAAGCAGCATCATAGGAGCAGAGAGGCTGACGTTTCGGGCCTGGACCCTTCATCAGAAAACCCCTGGTCTTGAAAAACCCTGAAAAACAA
The DNA here is from genome assembly GCF_021869965.1 of Rhincodon typus. Classification (NCBI taxonomy): domain Eukaryota; kingdom Metazoa; phylum Chordata; class Chondrichthyes; order Orectolobiformes; family Rhincodontidae; genus Rhincodon; species Rhincodon typus. The sequence continues at coordinate 51,456,911 of NC_063338.1, forward strand.
CGTGACTCCTGGAAAGTAGTACCATGATACAGTATCGCAAATAAACCAATTTAGAAAGCTTGAAACAGGTAGCAAGACAATTATAAGCTTTACTGAAAACTTCAATACAGTTTCCCAGAAATCCAGAGTTAAAAGGAGACTGCCCAACAAATGAAATATTGAAACCTGCTGTTGTGCAAAGTCTCACAAGGTCTACTGTCAAAGAACAAAAAGAACAAAAGTGAAGTACAGCGCAGGAAAGGCCCTTCGATCCTCTAAGCCTGTGCCGATCATCATGCCCTAACTAAACATAAAACTAACCTCCTGCCCTTATTTGGACCACATCCCCCTATTCCCTCCCTACTCATGTAACCATCCAGATGCCTCTTAAATCTTGCCAACGTGCCTGCTTCTACCAACTCTTCTGGCAGTGCATTCCAGGCTTCTACCAGTCTCTGTGTGAAAAACGTCCTTTGCACATCTCCATTAAACTTTCCTCCTCTCACCTTGAGCCTGTGCCCCCTTGTAATTGAAACCTCAACATTAGGAAACAGCCTCTGACTATCCACAGTATCTATGCCTCTCATAATTTTGTAGACCTCTATGAGGTCTCCTCTCAGCTGCCATCTTTCCAGTGAAAATAATCCTAGTCTTTTTAACCTTTCCTCATAGCCAATGCCCCCATTTAATTTAAAAAATGTCATTTAATTAAAACAGCACTGGTGAATATAACAATACCAACTTAAACAACAGCAGATGTAAAGCAGCAGTGAAATGATACAGATTCAAAATATCTTTAGAGCAGTAAGATTAGCCAGCATAGAGAGAATAAATAGAAAAAAATACATTACTTCCTAGCAGATTCAAGATCAGAAAAGGATCATACAGAACACATGAAAATCGAAAGAACTGCAGATGATGTAAATCAGCAACAAAAACAAAAGTTGCTGGAAGCTCAGCAAGTCTGGCAGCATCTGTGAAGAAAAAAAATTCAGAGTTAACGTTTTGGGTCCGGTGACCAGTTCTGAGAAAGTGTCACTGGACTCGAAACAGTAACTCTGATTTTTTTTCTTTACAGATGCTGCCAGACCTGCTGAGCTTCTAGCAGCTTCTGTTTTTGATACATAACACACGATTGGGGTTAATAGGGACAACTCTTAAGATACAGCACGATCTCAAAATTAAGCACCAAGACTGAAGCTGAGAAAGGGAATACATTCCTATAATCAGTGCATCTGATTGCAGATGATGTTATGAGCTGACAGAACACCACAGAGTCAAACAGCATGGAAAAAAAACCCTTCAGTCCAACCAGTCCACAACGACTATATTCACAAACTAAACTAGTTCCACCTACCTTTGTTTGGCCCATATCACTCCATTCCTTTCCTATCCATGAACTTACCCAAATGTCTTTTAAACGTTGCAACTGTACCTACATCCATTGCTTCCTCTGGCAATTCATTCCACACACTAACCATTCTCTGTGTAAAAAATGTTGCTCCTCATATCCTTCTAAATCTTTCTCCTCTCACCTTAAAAATATGCCTCTTAGTTTTGAACTCCCACACCTTGGGAAATAAAAAAAGCCCTTGTCATTCACTTTACCTATGCCCCTCATAATTTTGTAATCCTCAGTAAGGTCACCCCTCAACCTCCTTTGCTCCAGCCTTTCTAGTCTATTTTTATACCTCAAACCCTCCATTTCTGGCAACATCCTGGTAAATCTTTTCTGAGCCCTCTCCAGTTTAATAATATCCTTCCTATAACAGGGCAACCAAAACTGCATACAGTCCTCCAAAGAGGCCTCACCAACATGATGTACAACTTCAACATGACATCCCAACTCCGATACTTAAAAGTCTGAGCAATAAAGGCAAGTGTACTAAATGCCTTTTTAACCACCCTGTCTACCTGTGACGCAAAGTTCAAAGCATTATGTACCTGAACACTTATGTCTTAGTGTTCTACAACACTAACCAGGGCTCTACCATTAATTGTAAACAATTAATTGTTTGTATTAGCAAAATACAATACCTCACATTTAGAACATAGAACATTACAGCACAATACAGGCCCTTCAGCCCACAATATTGTGCTGACCTATTATCCTACTAAGATCAAACTACCCTGCATACCCTACATTTTACTATCCTCCATGTGCCTATTCAAGAGTCGCTTGAAAGTCTCTAAAGTATCTGACTCCATTATCACTGTCGGCAGCGCATTCCACATGCCCACCACTCTCTGTGTAAAGAACCTTCCTCTGACATCTCCCCATACCTTCCTCCTATCGCCTTAAAATTATGCCCCCTCATAATAGTCATTTCTGTCCTGGGAAAAAGTCTCTGATTATCCATTCTATCTATGCCTCTCATCATCTTGTACACCCCTATCAAGTCACCTCTCATCCTTCTTCACTCCAATGAAAAAAGCCCTAGCTCCCTCAACCTTTCCTCATAAGACCTGCCCTCCAGTCCAGGCAGCATCCTGGTAAATCTCCTTTGCACCCTCTCTAAAGCTTCCACATCTTTCCTATAATGAGATAACCAGAACTGAACACAATATTCCAAGTCTGGTCAAGCCAGAGTTTTATAGAGCTGCAGCATAACCTCACGGCTCTTAAACTCAATTCCCCTGCTAATGAAAGCCAGCACACCATACGCCTTCTTTACAATCCTATCAATTTGGGTAGCAACTTTGAGGGATCTATGGATATGGACCCCAAGATCCCTCTGTTCCTCCACACTGCCAAGAGTCCTGCCATTAACCCTGTATTCTGCATTCAAATTCGACCTTCCAAAATGAATCACTTCACACTTTTCTGGGTTGAATTCCATCTGCCGCTTCTTTGCTCAGCTCTGCCTTCTGTCAATGTCCCTTTGCAACCTACAACAGCCCTCCACGCTGTGCACAACTCCACCAACCTTCGTGTCATCGGCAAACTTACTAGCCCACCCTTCCACTTCCTCTTCCACATCAAATTAAACTCCATCAGCCACTCCTCAGTCCATTGACCCAATTCCATTGAATCCATCGAATCACTACAGTGTGGAAACAGGCCCTTTGGCTCAACAAGTCTACATGACCCTCAGAGCATCCCACCCAGACCCATCCCCCTATAACCCTCCTAATCTACACATCCCTGAACACTACGGGCAATTTAGCATGGCCAATCCACCTATTCTGCACATCTTTGGACTGTGGGAGGAAACTGGAGCACCTGGAGGAAACTTACACAGACACAGGGAGAATGTGCAAACTTCACACAGACAGTTGCCTGAGGGTAATCGAACCCAGGCCCCTGGTGCTATGAGGCAGCAGTGCTAACCACTGAGCCACCATTCAGATCTTTTTGTAATCTTAGACAACCTTCTTCATTGTCCACTATACCACCAATTTTGGTGTCATCTGCAAACTTACTAACCATGCCTCCGAAATTGTCATCCAAATCATTTATTTAAAAGACAAACAAATGTGGACCCAGTACCGATCCCTGCAGAACACCACTGGTAACAGGCCTCCAGTTTGGAAAACAACCCATCACCACCACTTGTTATCTCCTACCATAAAACCAATTTTGTATCCAGTTTGCAAGCTCACCATGAATCCCATGTGATCTAACTTTACTAATTAGTCTATCAAGGAGACATTTGAAGATTTCTTAAAAGTATAGATAATTACTTCAGTATAAGAACAAATAAAATTCTTGATCAAACACGAATTAATGAAGGAGTTCATTTTCCAGGAGAATACGGAGACAATTACATTGATGGTTTCTACAGATCAGTGGACAACTATAAACAAGGAGCTTTGAGATCAGAATTCATAACAGACAGAATTGTTGTTGGAATTCTTGATGAAATATTATAAAATTCCTCTATTCCAAAGAGATTTAACCTTCCAGAAAGCTATTAAAATTGTACTGGAAGGCTTAAAGCCTAATCCTGAGAAAACTAACACTATTTCCCAAAGGTAACAGGGTCTTTTCTTTATATAAAGTATCGACAGTCTAAAGAGCTAACACAAGCCTACACAGGGAACAAGTCAAACAACCTATGCTAAGAATCAATGTTAATGTTGAGGACTGTTCTAAAATATGAGGACTCACGGACACAAACAAGGTTCAGCCATCACTAAAGGAATGTTATATTGGTAAACCTGTGGGTCAGTGCCAGAAGATGTGCAGAAGTAAGACACAGTTTCAAAACTGCAGAAATACCCATGGTTACACAAGTAAAGAGGTCCAAAATATAAAATGTACATCAGCATTTGAAAGGATGTCTGTATTTAATGAGTTATTTCCTTTGGAGAAGATACCCAAGGCATTCCTAGGGGAACTAACTAATCCAGATGAGCTGGAAGACACAGAACTTCTCTACATCAATGGATATCCTATTGGTTTTAAGCTTGATACTGGAACAAGTGTTACTATCCTATTAGACTAGATACCGTTAGCTGTAGAAACAGAAGTTGCTACTCAAAGAAGAAAGGCTACATGGTGCAGGTGGAATAACTGTTAGAAGCGTAGATATGTGACAAGTTACACAACAATGGAAAGCATAAAATGGATTTGAAAATATGCAATGTGTTCACAATCAACCAACTTCACTCTGAGCCTATGTAAATTTCTTTAGCTCAATTTCATCAGAAGTGGTGAACAATTCCAAAGAACAATTGGTCCAGAAGCAAACAGCTGTCCAAACACTGGACAAGGAAAAACATTATTGTCCGACTAGTCAAAGGGCTACCTGTCGAAAACTTCATTGGGTTTTCCAGACTTACAACAAAGCCCAAGCAAAGGAAGTAATTCACTGAAATCACTTATGTTAACAGAAGGGAGCTGTTTAACACTGTCAACATAGAGGAGATCACAGACCTCATGGGACTGGTGGAAATGTTCAATGTCCTGTCTTCCAAAACAGAACAGCCAATGTCTTTGACAGTGATAGAGCTGAGTGAGCAGCAATCTTCAGTAATACAGCTGAGAATCTGATAAAATTTACTTCACCAGTCAAGCAAATCAATGGGTAACTGAAGATGTCCAGCCTGATCATTAAATTGAGTGAGATGAGTTGCAGATAATTCCACGGGAGCCAGAACAATGTCCAGAAATACAGGGCATTGTCAAGCTGAGAAATGTAGATAAAAACAAAATGCTGCAGATGTTGGCAATCTGAAACAAACACAGGGAATGCTGGAGAAACTCAGCTGGTTTGGCAACATCTGTGGAGTGGGAGAAGCAAGATAAGAAGAAGATATTTCCAGGTCTGAGTATTTAGCATACTGTATATAAAAGACTATTTCTTCCAATTAGAGATTGTCTGCTCCAAAAATCTAGGATACTGTAAAGAAGGAAGTAATTATTTCAACTTCTTCTCAAGAAATTGACAGTCCTCTGGATAAGGTAATGGACAGATAATTGTGTCTATAAAAAACATCGACCAGAAGGAACATCCATGAGATAAAAGATCTTCCAGTGGAGGAATGATCCACACCTCAGGGCCAGGGTCAACAGTCCTCAAGCAAAAGTGCTACAATTTTTCCAAAGCCTATGGAGATTGCATTCTGAGGAAAGTGCAAAACAACCAGACCACCTGCATTTATGAAGTCAGAAACTTTGGGGGTGGTGGTGGGTTGGGGGGTGTGTGTATTGGGAGATGGGCTAGTGGTAAGTGTAATATAGCCATATATTGTATAATGGGTAAACTCTGAAGAAAAAGTTAGAAGAGATATTGTGTGAAGTAATGCTTCTGAAGGGGCTAATGGTCATGTTACATTGCCTTCAGCCTTTCATACTGATGTTACACATACACTGTAGTTGGAGACAGGGAGCTCAACTCTAGCTTTAGAGAGACTGGATGTATCTACACCAGCTCCTGAAGATCCTAGTAACTGTGTCTGACCAAACCTGTTTGTATTTATTGCTATCATGCAACAAAGGTCCACATTGTGGTAGAGATGGACAAATACTACAAGTTGCCAGCAATGGTCATCTAGGAAAATACTACAGGGCATTGTTGGAGCTGTCCTTATCCAGTTCAAGTGTTATGTCATATCCCTGACTTGTAGATGGTGGATGGGATCCAAGTCAGCAATTGTATTGGCCACCTATGGCTATACTTGTTGGATCTTGGAAGCTAAGCAGACTCTAATCTGGTTAGTATGTGGATGGGAGATTGAGTGGGAATACCAACTGCAGTAGGTCTTTGGGGGTTGGTTAGCTGGATGGCAGGCCTGTGATGGACAGTGATACCAACAGTATGGATTAAATTCTCAAATTGCCCGAGTTCATCATGAAGGTCCCACCTTTTCAGTCTCGGTCCTCACCTGAAATATGGTTACCGTCAGGTCAAGCTCATCTCCAGTTGTCTCTCTCTGTAATGAGAAATCAGCCCCATGGTATTCTGTGACTATGGCAGCTTTACTCACTGCAGAATTTGTAACTTCTGACCTGCTCCATAGCAAAAGTATTTAATAGGGTGGTCTTGTTCGGTTTCTAGTGAATGGTCACTCTCCCCACATTCACCACCCCCCCACCAAAGAAAATGTGCATTTCACATTTCACACACTCGTTTTCAAGTGTGTTTTAGTGACAGTAGTGCCATTGAATGCTAAAGGGAGTTGGTTAGATTCTCCTTTTTTGGAGATGGTCATTGCTTTGGTACAAGTATTATTTTTCATCTATCAGCATAAGACTGAAGCTTGCCCAGACCATTTTGCATTAGGACACAGGACGTTTTCAGTAACTAAATAGTTATGCTTGATACTAACCATTTTGCAATCATTGGCAAATTTCCCTACTACTTAGAAAGGAAGCTCAATCATAGTACAGTTGAACATTGTTGGGCCTAGGATACTACTATGAGGACCACCTAGAATGGTAACCCTGGATTATGATTGGTGTGTAACAATCACAACAATTTTTCTTTTTGCTAGATATGACTCTAACCAGTGGATAACTTCCCCTGTGATTCCCATCGACTCCAGTTTTGCTAGGGCTCTTTGATGACATACTCAGTCAAATGCTGCAAATTCTGTCAAAGCAGTCCCTCTAACCTTTGCTCTTGAGTTCAGCTCTTTTGAACATATTTCAAACAAGGCCTCAGTGAAACCAAGCTGAATGCAAATCAAGGAAAGTAGGGAATCTATGGAGTCCATCCACAGGAATCTATGTCTAATTGGTGTGATAATTAATGATGAAACCATGGACAGATTACCAAATTAAGACAAAAATGTAAAATTGATGCCTAAGGTGAATAGAAACATAACAGAAAGAAGGAATTAGTGTGGCATTATAACTGAACAGTAGAATCATGGACAAGTAGTAATTTGTTAAAAAAAAAGTGGAGAGACTAGCAATTAGATCAGTGGAATACTGAAAAACAAAAATAAATGATACCGGAAATAGGCTGATCAACATCTGTGAAAGAACAGACAACGCAAGACCCATGGTTAGGCTTATAAACAGGAAAAACACACATTCTTTATATAGCATTGGAACAAAGAGAAGAAAAACAAATTCAAGAGTGAATGTAAGTAGAATGATTTTAAATGCTTGAAGAAAATGGGAAATCATTAAACAATTGAGTTAATAGGAATAAAATGAAATGTTTGAAAGAAGTATAGACACTTTCCAAACCACTGGTCTTTTTATTGCCTCTAAAATGCATAAAGTAATGAAATTGTCCTTATATAGCAACTTTCACAAAACGAGGTAGTCTAACAAAGTTTCAGAGACAAAGAATTACTTTTTTTAAGAAACGTTATGATTATTTTTACATGAGAAAATGTGACATTCAATTTGCACACATGCTAAGAGCAAATTAAATATGATCAGCTCATTTGTGTTTTGGTGCTGTTTGAGAAATTGTGGCTGCAGCTCTGGCCCTGTGCCATAATTTGCCCAAAGGGTCTTGGAATTTCGAATGTAGGAAGCTTCACAGGTGTCAGGCCCTGCCTCAGAGAGGCAACTTCCAGGACTTGCTAGACCAATATAATTCCAGCAGCATCTGCAGTATTGCTCGAATTGTCCAGGCAATTTTCATTAACTGGCTACCTACCACAGACCCTTCACACTCTCAACTTAAATGAGAGGAGTCAGAAAAGGCTCTGCAGGAGTTCCTCAGGGTAGTGTTTTGGACCCAACCATCTTCATTTGCTTTATCAATGGCCTTTCATTTATCATTAGGTCAGAATCAGGGTGTTCACTTCATATTTCAGTGTTCAGTACTATTCTCAGCTCCTTCTTTGTTTCATGAGATATGAGCATCATTGTCAAACCCATCATTTGTTGCCCATCTGTAACTTGAACTGAGTAGTTTCCTTAGTTTTCTAAGAGGGGAGTTAAGACACAGCCACATTGCAGGAATTATACATGGGTCACACCTGGTAAGGATGGCCAACTTCCTTCCTTAACCAGATGAGCTTTTACATCAGTTGTCATGGTCACCATTATTTGGTCCAGTCTTGTTATTTCTAGTGTTATTCATTGAATTTAAATTTCATTAGTTGGTGTGAAGCCACTTCCCTGGATAGTTAGCCCAGAGCTCTTGACTATTAGTCTATTAACATTACCATGATGCCACCAACTCACCTGTTCAGACAATGAAGCAATGCATGCCATATGTGGACAATCTGAACAACATCTAGTCTTGGGCTGATAAATAGCAAGTAACATCCATGCTATACAAATTCCAGGCAATGATCATCTCCAACAAGAGACAATCTGATCACCTCAGCTTGACAGTCAGCAGCATTATCATCATTCAATCCTTTACTATCAGTATCTAGGGGTTAACACTAACCAGATACTTAATAGGAGGAGTCATTTAAATACTATGGCTACAAGAGCATGTCAAAGGCTGGGAATTCTTCAGTGAGTATGTCACCTTCCGACTCCACAAAGCCTGCTCTAACTAGGAGGAAAATTTAACACTGTGATGGAAAACTCTTCACTTGTTTGAATGAGTGCAGCACCAAAAACAGTCAACACGTTCAGAACAAAAAAAAAAATGCCTTTTCGATCAACAGCCCTTTAATCACCTTAAATTTTCACTTCCTCCACCATCAATGTACAGTGACAGAGTACCATCTATAACATGCATTGCAGAAACTCATCAAGACTGTTTTGACAGCACCTTTCAAATCCACAACCTCTACAACCTAGAAGGGCAAGAGGAGTAGATGCATGTGAACACCACCACCTGAAAATTCACCCTACAAGGTACACACTATCACATTCCCTTTCAGTCCCTCCACTTGACTGGCATCCTGCAGCATTGTGCCATGGTCAGTTTGCTTATGCACTTTTGATCTCATTGATCAATCCTAAAGTTCTACTTAACCTAAAATATCTGAGTGCCTACCGGAATAAAGCGTCTACAAACTGTCTCCTCCGCTCTGATGTCCCATGACATCTGCAGATCAAACTTCAGCTCAATAATTCCAAGGCAAATTTAGTTATCCAGACTAAGGGGCACTCCTCAAACTCTCATATAATGCAATCACAGCACACTACCTGCATCAGATGTTTCTCACTTAATTTATTTATTTGAATACTTCGCTAAGTTAATGATTACATAGTAAAAATAAAGTTTCCTAGATTGGAAACTAAAGAAGAGTACTCACCAGCTACTGGATTTTGAAATAAGGAATATAAAGCAGCACCTCTGTCTCCGGGTTTGTGCTTGCAATAATTTCCTGACTTAGCACTTGATACATGGAGCGAGCCATTCCTGGTTTATCACCACTTCAACACAGAATGCAAAATATTGTAGTGAAGGGATGTTACCCATTGTGGCAAAAGGTAAGAATTGATCCTCCAGAAAGAACACTACTGGACTGCTGTCGTTGGCAATTTGTATTAACAATGTAGACTATGGAATCAAAATGCAATTCAAAATTTGTAGGTTATTACAAATTGAGGAAATTGTCAATACTAAGGAGAATTGAAACAAATTACAAAAAAGATACTAACAAACACAGCCAGACATATAATTGCCAAGTAATTTTGAAATAGACAAATATGGACTATCACATTTTGGCACTAGTAAGTCCATCATTAGCAAATGCAAGAAGAAAATTGTCTGCAATTGGATAAGGACCATGTCCCAAGGAAATAAATCACAGTGACCAGTTTTCAGTTTCCAGAACACTAAGCACGGCATGAATCTGCAGAGATGGGTGGAGAATAGTAAGTCCTTCCAGAGCATGATGAAATGCAGGGGCTTGGGGAAACAAGGCTCTCGACCACTCGACCAACCTGATGGACTATGGTCAAGATCATGGAGTAGCTGCTTGGGCTCAGGCAATGTGAATGAGAGAGTCTGTCGTGAGTGGGTCTGGCTCTGTGAGTGAGTTAGTCAGTTAGTTTATTTGTCTGTCTGTCCATCCATGAGTGAATGAGAATCTGTCTGCCTGTGAATGACTTTGTCTATGAGTAAGTGAATCTGTGTGTGCATTGTCTGTGAATGATCCAGTCTGTCTGCGAGTGATTGTGTCCAACTATCAGTGTGGAAGTAAATGGTTGCGTGCGAATGAACTTGCAGGAAAGAGTCTGCCTGTCTTGTGAGTCAGTGAGTGTACAAGGCCATGTGTAACGTGTAAATGAATGACAGAGTCTGGGAATTTAAGAAGTTGTGTGTGAGTCTGCCTGTCTTTTTGTAAGGCAGTCTGTTTGTGTTGTGTATGTGTGATTCTGTCTGTCTTGGTGTATGTCTGAGTCTGTAAGACGGACACGCAAACTCAAACTCTTCTCCTGCTCCCTCCCAAAAATCTATTGACACACTTGGGCAGGAAAGGAAGAATATCCAGGCTAAAAGGCAACCTTTATTTGACACCAGCTCTGGTCAGAATTCCACTGAGGCCAGCTTGGAGCGTGTCCCACAAGAGGTGTGCATAAACTTAGTGTTAGTTCAACATAACTCATTTGATTGGCTCCAGTCCCTTCCCTTTATTTTCTCTAGCTCTAATGGATGTCACTCAAGTGTAAAAGCCATAAAGGTTTTATTACTTAGTTTTGCTACTTGGGACTTTGCAATGGTCATGTTTATTAACTCTTGGTTCAAGAAAAAAATTGAAGTGGGACCCTGTGTGAAAAGCTTTAACAACACTGATATACACAAATAATTCATCATGTATATGTAGCTTACCAATTAGAGAATGTCAGTAAGCTGTTCGTCCTCAAAGAGAAGTGTGCTGATGTGAGTCCTACGCAAGGTGTTTAGAAAATGTAGCTGTCATACCATCACCCAAGCCATTTACATAAATTGTCAACAGTTGAGGCCCCAGCACCAACCCCTGTCACCCATCAATTGTGACATCCTGCCTGCCTGAAAAACACCCACTTATTCCTACACTCTGCTTCCGGTTAGCAAGCCAATCTTCTATCCATGCAAATATGGTACCGCCACACCAGCAGCACTTATTTTCCACAATAACCTTTAATGTGGCAACTTATCAAATGCTACAGAATTGAATAAATTCTTGGATAAATCAAAGAAACATCTTTGCTGTCAGTACTGGGGAAAGAGCGCGACAAGTTGTGCTATATTAAAGGTCTCCCTGAGAAGTAACAAAACGAAGCTGAAGAAAATTTGAAGACACTGAAGCCATACTTTACATGTTTTATTAAAGTTAGATATCAATGGTATGTCTTCAATATAAGAGACCAGAAGGGAAGGGAGAATATTAGTTAGTGTGTAATGATACTAATACAACTAGCTTATATCAATAATTTTGAACAAATGGAAGTTAATCGCATTAAAGATAGGACTGTCTTTGGCTGAAGAGATCTGGTCACGAGTCTTAAGAAAGCAATCAACATGTGCAGGAGTTCTAAACTTGTCAAATAATTACTGGAGATTATGAATGAGACAACAGACAAGACTTTGTATTATATTTAGACATACCAGGCAAAATTAGATCAATGTGTTATTTGGTACTACTTCTGTGGTAAATGGGATAGATTTTGAATTTTTTTTTCTTTATTCATTTGCAGGATGAGGCCGTCACTGACCAGGCAGCATTTATTGCACATTCCTAATTGCCCAGAGGGCAGTTTACAGTCAACTGTATTGCTGTGGGTCTGGAGTCGTATGTAGGCCAGACCACGTAAGGATGGCAGTTTCCTTCCCTAAAGGACATCAGTGAACCAGATGGATTTTTCCTGACAATTGACAATGGATTCGTGGTCATCATGAGATTCTTATTTCCAGATATTTTATTGAATTCAAATTCCACCATTTGCCATGATGGGATTTGAACCAGTGTCCTCAGAATGCTATCTGGGACTCTGGATTAACAGTCCAGTTAATACCACTAGGCCATTGCCTCCCCTGTAATGATCCAACAACTTAAGACTGGGCATTCATGAGGTGCTGTCAGCCATCAGCAGAATCATAATTGTACTCCAACACAACATGAAACCTCATGCCCAAGCATATCTCCCACTCTGTCATTACTATCAATCCATTGGTTCAGCACTGACTCATTGAAGAGTGCAAGAGGGTATGACAGGAGCAGTATCAGCCATGTCTAAAAATAAGGTATCAACCTGGTGAAGAGATAACACAGGATTATTTATGTGCCAAATAGCATAAATCACTGGCAATAGAACTAATGTATTCCACAACCAATGAATCAAGTCTAAGCTCTGCTGTCCTACCACATCCAGTTGTGAATTATGGTGAACAATTAAACAACTCATTGGAGGGAGCTGGACAAATATCCCCATCCTCAGTGATGACGTAGCCTAGCACAACAGGGTGACTGATAAGGCTAAAGTAGTTGCAATAACGTTCAGCCAGAGAGGATGATTCATCCCAGTCTCCTCCATGTGCATTTTTTTTCCTCATCTCTTTGTTTTCTTTTGGGGTGGTCACCTAGACGCCAAATCCTCTGGGAGCGGGTCGGAAGGCAAAGCCGGAGTCTGTTTGAGTATACAACGAAGTAAACTTACTGGTGCAGAGAACACTGGGAAACTAAAAAAAAACTAATTAATTTTAAATAATTAACTATGTAGAGATGGCAGGCCAGGTGATGTATTGTAGCTGTATGAGAACAGCAGTGACAACATCTGCAGCAAGTGTTGGCTGCTTGAGGAGCTCCGGCTCAAAATTGATGAGCTGGAATCCGAACTCCAAACACTGCGGCACATCCGGGAGGGGGAGAAATACCTGGATGCTGTGTTCCAGGAGGCAGTCACACCTGGTAGATTAACTAATGTTAATTCGATCGGCGGGCAGGGACAGCAGTGTGTGACTGCGAGTGAGGCAGGTAGACGGACCCTGCAGACAGGAACACAGGAGCCGCAGCCCTTGACATTGTCCCACAGGTATGAGGCACTTGCTCCCTGTGTGGATGAGGAACAGGGCTGCAGGAAGGATGAGTCAACTGACCATGGCACCATGGTCCAGGAGGCCATTCAAGAGGGTGGAGCAAAAAGACAGATTGTAGTTGTAGGTGATTCCATCATCAGGGGGATAGACAGTATCCTTTGTGAGCAGGATAGAGAATCCTGCATGGTGTGTTACCTGCCCGGTGCCAGTGTGCGAGACATCTCTGACCGGCTTGAGAGGATACTAGAGAGGGACGGGGAGGATCCAGTTGTTGTGGTCCACGTAGGTACCAACAACATAGGCAGGACTAGGAAAAAAGACCTGTTTCGGGATTATGAAAAGCTAGGAACAAAATTAAAGAGATATACTAGCACTGGAGGGGGTGCAGAGGAGATTCACTTGGTTGATTCCAGATTTGAGACGATTGGATTATGAGGAAAGACTGAGCAGACTGGGATTATACTCATTAGAATTCAGAAGAATGAGGGGAGATCTTATAGAAACATATAAGATTATGAAGGGAATAGATAAGGTGGAGGCAGGGAGGTTGTTTCCGCTAGCAGGTGAAACTAGGACTAGAGGGCATTGCCTCAAAATAAAGGGAAGCAGATGTAGGACTGAAGTCAGGAGGAACTTCTTCACCCAAAGGGTTGTGAATCTGTGGAATTCCCTGCCTAGTGAAGCGGTTGAAGCTACCTTGCTGAACATTTATAAGGCAAGGGTAGATAAATTTTTGAACAGTAAAGGAATTAAGGGTTATGGTGAGTGGGCGGGTAAGTGGAGCTGAGTCTCAAAAAGATCAGCCATGATCTTATTAAATGGCGGGGCAGGTTCGAGGGGCCGGATGGCCTACTCCTGCTCCTAGTTCATATGTTCTTATGTGCCCCCAGCATCACCGATGTCAGTTTTCAGCCAGTTCAATCACTTTATTATGATATCAAGAAATGGCTGAAATCCTTGTCATTGCATTTGTTATTATTGACCCTAACAATATTCTGGCAATGGTACTGATAACTTACAATTTCAAACTTGTCATGTTGCTAGCCAGGCTATTCCAACATAGCTGCAACACTGGCATCTACTCGACAATGTGGACATACAAAGATGAAGTGATAGCCTAAGGTTACATCTTGTATAAAGGAAATAGACTCATTACTTCTAAGGAGATGAGAAAAGAGATACCGAAGACCATCCATGAAAACTGTCAAGGAACTAGGTCTAGTCTGAGGAAGGCAAGAGAAGTGCTCTACAGACCAAATATGAGCAATGAGATTAAGGACACATCAGCCAGTGCAATGTTTGTAAAAAAAACAAGCTAAGCAAGATAAAGATCTACTTATGACAAATGATATCCTAAACAGACCGTTGATGAAGCTTGGAATACACCCCTTCACTTTCATAGGAACTGATTATCTTGTCACCATCAGCTACTTTTGTTTTTATATTCCAGAAGTGCTCTTACATACAACTGGACATTTTTTCTCCCATCACCAAATCACCCATGGTATCTTTCTATCATGGTAGTAGCCACCATCAGAAAATCACCCATGTTTCTAATTGAATAATTTACATGCAAATTGGGCAATGCAAACAATCAACTATGAGGGAGATGTAGGAAAGGGAGAGTGGGGCTAAGTTAAAATAAATAGAAAGCAGTCAATTCCAACATTGAATGTCATGCCACACCCAAACAACTCTTCTAATAGTGATAAAACAACTAGTAATTATGTAGTAATTGGAGTGAGTGATAAAATCATAGTGAATCAACAGAGAGCCAAATTTCACTTTGATACACTTACCAAATCTTTGGTAGAACTGAGCATTTGAGAGCTAGTCAGATTGCAAACATTCAACGGCCTAAACTGTCAGCTCACATTACAACTTGCACCAGTGTATGTGGTAAATGTGAATGGCCAGATCTTGTTACAACTGCAGATATATATCTAAATTTTGAGAAGATCTTTCTTCAGTACAGGCAATTGATCTTGAAAATGTGATCTCACTAGCATGTGCACAATACAGGATGACCATCCATCCCCCAGCAATGGAAATGGATCAGGTACAACAGTTACCATATCAACAGCAATTGTCACAGGAATGATAGCCCTAGAGAAGTAACATTATCCCAAGAATGAGCAGATATCAGGCGAACAGTCACTGATAATGTGCACATGTACCATTTAAGGACCTACGTTATTAGGAAACTGAAAAAAAAAATGGCTGACTGGAATACCAGACACTTTTGTTAGTGACTGACAATTTTCCTTGCGACCCATGGATAATGAATGACTTGGGTAATTAGTTGAAAATTATCATGCATTGTCTTTGCTTGTTTTTATGAACAGGGCCATATTTGGGGAAATGAAATTGTCCAAACTATATTCGCTGTTTCTCCTATTCGTGCAATCTCTGCCATAGTTGCAGATGCTTTCAAGTTAGTCTGTAGTAGCCATTAAAACACATTGCATGAAATAGACAGGGTTGGTTCTAAGACAACAAGGTGCAGGGCTGGATGAACACAGCAGGCCAAGCAGCATCATAGGAGCAGAGAGGCTGA
>NC_063338.1:51477786-51502499 GCF_021869965.1 Rhincodon typus
GAGGGCGTGGGTGGTGTCACGGACATAGGTAGGGAGTTCCTGGACCAAGGGGGAGAAAATTGGTTCTAAGTTGTTGTTTACCCTGTTACAGAGTGTATTTTCAGGTTGATGATTTATGACTGAAAGGAGAGATTTCCTCACTCAGAGGTGTGAACTTTTGGAATTTTCTTAGATAGAGTGTTGTTTAGATGCTGGGTTCTGGCACATATTCAAACTCTTGGGGATTCAAGGGATATGAGGAACAGCTAGGAAAGTGAAGTTGAAGTTGAAGATCAGCCATGATCTTGATGAATGGTAGATCAGCTTAGTGGGGCAGTACAACCGATGCCTTTTGTTATTTTTATGTTCTTTCAGAAAATAAATCAAACACTCGTGCGGTGGTTTGGATTTGTTAGTTAAGTTAAATAAGATAGATCATTTTATAGGTTGAATGTTGTAACAAATTTCATCTGGCAACTCTTAAAGGCTGTATAATGTGGTGAAGAACTGTGATAAACTACTTACCTTCACTGTTCTTTTGAGGTTATTTTCCAGTTGCATCTGTGGAGAAGTTTAAGGGGGTTCTGAGGTCAATTCCAGGTTTATTGATATTGGAGAAAAAGATCCAGCAAGTTATTTGTTGTAAAAATATGCCACTGGCCAATTTATAAAGTTTCCTCCTTTACAGAGATTGTCCTGTAATAGCCTTCAATAGAAAACAATTTACTTACTTTTTAATATTCCTCTGACACATTGTAATTAACTCTGACACTTTGTAATTAACTCTGACATGAGATGGATGCTATCTAGATTCTGTATAGCTTAGTACATCTTGGGATTTTTTTCAAAGAAACCCCTCAAATTTCTGACTGAGGGTTTGGCATGAAGTTTTAATTCATAGAATATTTCAAGAATACATGGAAGAAATGATGTTACTAAACATCATAATGACAATAATTGGATATAACTAGCTAAGAAAACCACAGCTGGGTAAAAAAATAGCAGGCAAAGAACTTAACTAATGGTTGCTCACAAATTGGAGAACTAAGTATAGCCAAAATTTATTGTTTATGATATTAGCAGATAGATGTTTAACATATCTGCCTGATTGCTAAAACAGGAGCAGGTAAAAAGGCAGGGTGTGAATGCATTTATTTCAAATTAGTGAATATCTTTTCAAATGCAGCAGATAAGTTAAATATTTTTCAATCATATAATGTAGCAATAAGTATATAAGATTACTGTTGGCAATGTCAGCACATTCTAGGTTTGTGAGGAAGTCTGTATGAGTCACAGAGTAAGTAGGCAGGATATCTGAACATGAGTGCAATTTGAGTCATTCTGAAATGGGACAGCAGATGTAAGAGAGTTGAAAAGAGCACCTTGAGTCCCAAGATAAGGTAATATTAACAATTTCTCTTGCCACAGAGATTGCCTGGCTTGCTTAATGTTTCATCACTTTACATTATTATTTTGGATTCCCAGGTCTGCAGTATGTTTTTTAAACCAGCCTTGATTAGAGCTGGATGAGTACAGATGAGTGTGGAACACAACCAAAAAGGGTTTAAATGCATACCAGACTGCAGATGACCAGTTAAAGTAGCCCTGCTACTTAATCAAAACAACAGCTGTTTTATATAAAATATATGAGAATAGTTTCTTGAACATGAAAATGTTTCAGGTTGTCTCAAAGGCATAAAGATAAAGAACATTGTGTCAGACAGAGACACATTAGAAAGAATGATTGAAAATTTTGTGAAAAAGATGGAAAATGGGAAAACCCATGAGGACACAGGAATGGAGAAGACAGAGAAAAAGGCTGTAAAAGTTCAAGGAGTAAATTCCAGACAGTGGGATTGGGACAGGTGAAGGCCTTTCTACCAAAAGTGGGCTAAAATTAGGTGGAGTTATACAAAAAAAAACCAAAGGCAGTGGAAGAGATCTTTTAAAAAGTTAAATAACACAAAAGTTTGCTCAACAATATTTAAGTCTTTTTCCCTAACAGATGTGTATTTCTCAATCTTTCTTTATTTATCTGTATAATGAATTAAAGGTGGTTTATTTCCTTCTTTCCTATTTGTGATAGTTCTTCAGTGTGATTGCCTGCTGATTGCTTTGCTGTCAGATGCCATGGAAATACTTGCTGAAATCAGCATATTCAGCTTCTCTAAATAAGTTGTTAATAAAGCAAGTTTTCCGAATAAGAACCTGATTTTTTTTTATATAGAAAAGTAAATATGATGCATTCAGATTGAGGAAAAAATAATATTTGTAGGCAAATATTCCAAAGTCTAAATCCTGGCATCATTCTAAAAAATCTACTTTTGCCCCTTTCCTTTCCTCATTGAAGGAGAAAGTGAGACATAACTGACAATCACAAATATCTTATAATCATAGAATCCCTATAGTGCAGAAGAGGCCAATCAGCCCATCAAGTCTGCTCCAGCCTCCTGCCAAAGAGCATCCCTCCCAGACTACCCTTCACCTCTTTTAATATTCCAACTGCTTGTTTGTAATCTAGCATTGCATGAGTCACAGCTACTTCCTCAACTCCCTGTTCAATATTGAGAAAAGCACTGATTTTTGACTCCAACCACAAATCCTGGTCTGTTACCATTGATTCCATCCTCCCTCAACTTAGGCTGAAAACTCTTTTAATGTTTGAAATTTAAAAGTGAGAGACTGTTCTTACCCCACAGAGCAAGAAATCTGGCAGAATCATGGGAGAAGTCCAGCAAGGCCTAACTTGACATCAATAAAAACTCGCTATGTCTTTTAACTAAGTTTGAGGTGTCAAGCAACGGTGAGTTGCCTCTTGCTCTCTTAAGTACTCTCTCACTCAGTGCCTACCTGCATGTTTGTAGCATCCCTCCCTAACCTATCCCTGCTTGCCTGGTAAACTGGATGACTGGTGAAGAATCATTTAGACTCAAAACATTAGCTTGTTCTCTGTCCACGGATGCTGCCTGACTCACTGTGATTTTCAACATTTTTATTTCCAGTACAGATTCCAACATCTGCAGTAATTTGGTCCTACGTCCTTCCTAAGGTGTGGTGCCCAGATCTACTCACAGTAAGGTCTGTATAACTACAGCATAACATCTGCATCCTTAAACTCCATGTAAAGGCAGGCCAGCCTTCCATTAGCTTCCTTGATTATTTTCTGCACCAGTTTGTCCCATATTAAAGTTCTATACACCTGAACTCCTAAGTGTCTTTGGATACCAATTGTATTTAACTTCATACTATTCCCCTGTCCGCTACCTTAGTCATCCATCAAAAAAATCAATGAGATTTGTCAGGCAAGGCCTACCTATTATGAATCCATGCTAGCTCTCCCTGATGAATGGAAAATTTCCAAAGTGTTCAGTTACCCTTTCCTTGTTAATACCTTCCAACAATTTCCCCACAATGGATGCTAGTCTAACTTAGTTTTTTCCTTAGTTTTCCTTTTGCCCTTCTTAAAAAGCAGAGTGACATGTGCAATTTTCCATTCACAGGGACAACCCCGGTATCTAAGGAACTCTGAAAGATTATAATTAGGGCATCTACAATGTGCTCCCTACTTCCGTTATCACCTTCGGATGGAAACTGTCAGGTCCTGAGAATATGACGCTCTTTAATTTTATTAGTTTTCTCATTACAGTTGTGTTACCTATTTTAATTTAATTCTGTCCCTATTCCCAATCCATTATTAATTTCCTCATGACTTCTGGCAAGCTTTCTTCCTTTTCTACTGTAAATACTGAGGCAAAGTATTATTCAACACATCTGCCACTTCCCCATAGTCATTGAAAATATCTTCACTTGCAGCCTTTCAGTGAGCCAACAATGCATCTGACCACCCAGTTTCCCTTTCTGTAACTATAAAATTTCTTCTTACTGATTTTGATGTACCTGGCAAGTTTCCTTTCATAATTCTGTTTAGTAGCCCTTATAAACTGCTTTGGGACCCTTTTGTTGATCTTTGCAAGTTTCCCATTCAGCAGGATCTTTGCAGTTTTTTGAATTGTTTAACCCCTTTCTTTTAGTTTTATACTGTCCCTTAGCTCTTTAGTTGTCCACAACTGTTCTTTCTGTGAAGTAGAGCCTATTTTCCATTTCAGAGATATTAACTGGTTGTGTGTTGTTTTCTCTACTTGTTTCACCCATGAGCAGATTTTCCCAGTTTACTGTAGATAGTCTCTGTCTCAGTAAGGTGGCAGTGGAGCAGAGCTTCTGAGTCCGATGCTTGTCTGCTCCATCTGCTTTTCTTTTTGTTACTTTTCTTTCTTTTCTCTCTTTTCTCATTTCTTTTTCTATTTTATCTATTTACCACTTGTTGTAGAGCTCGGCCATGGTGATGGCATTAGCGGTGGTGAGTGGGACCAGCAGCGCGGACTCATGGCTGCAGCATTGGTGGTGGCAAAGTCAAGTTTGGGCTGATGTGGAACCTGGCAGCATCGGTGGTGTCTGCATTGGCGAGGTCCTTCGAGGACTCAGAGTGGGGTGTGAGGGCGTCAATGGAGGTGAGATGGCACCAGTGAGTGGTGACTTTCATTCAAGAACTGGCTAGAAGGAGACTCATGCCTGGCCAACAAGCCCATGACCCATGATGGAGCACATAACAAGAACGGCTGTAAAGTTGGACGCTTTTTCTTTATTTCTTCATTGTTCTGCCTTTGCATTCTGTGTTTTAGTTTATTTTTCTGTCTTTTAAGATGCATCAGAAAGTGGTGACACTATACAATATTTTTCACCGTATTTTGTAACAAAATACATATAACCATAAGTAAATAAACAAATAAATCTTGTTAATGTCAGTCTTAGCTAAATCTAAAACTCAGAAGTTGTTTCATGCTTTTTCCATTCAAGCACTACATTGAACTTGATCATGTTATGATCACTATTCCATTAATGTTCATGCTCAATTAGGACACTAATTAAAACCAGTTCATCACTCACTACTAAATACAATATTGCTTGTGCCGTTATCGCTTCCAGGACATTCTGCTGTAGGAAACAATCCTGGGCACAGTCCAGAAATTCACTATCTTTCTGACAGGTGTTTATCTGCCTTTCTCAATCTGTGTTAAAGTTGAAATTCCCCATTAATATTATGCTGGCTTGCAACACGCTTGCCTAATTCCTGCATTTATACAATTTACCAATTCAGAGCTGTTTCAGAGTTTTAGATCCTTTAATATTCATCAGTTCCACCCATACAGTCTCTACTGAATGCTTTGCCCTCATTACGTCCTCCCTCACCATTGACAAAATTTTGTTTCTAATCAGTAAGACTACTCTACCTCCTCTGCAGTTGTCCCTGTCTGTCCTGTAAACTTTATAAGCTGATGTATTCAGTTCCCATCCTGCAGCCATATCCCAGTAATGGCTACTATGTCATATTCCATTCTGTTTCTATTTCTTTAAAACAAAGTGATTTTCAAAATGAGTTAAAATATTTTACACACTGCCTTCAAATTAGAAGAAATTTCTGCCAAATCTGACATATCAAAACATTATTCAACTTCTGAAAGTATTCACATTTCAGATTTTCTTAGTTATGAGACATTGTCAGCAAAGCAACTATGCATTTCCCCTCTAGCAGCAATTAAAATATGTGTTTCCTCATTGGGTCATCACCTTGACAGCCATGTAAAAAGACTCAGAAGCTACTTGAATTTAGTACTGTCTCCTTTAGATTAGTCTCATCTTCTTTGTTCATAAGCCCAGAACATTTTTATTAATACTTTTGACAGGAGACAAAGTATACTTTCTTATTTTGCCAGAGTGATATGCTCTTTCTGTATATGGAAATAAAACTTACAGTGAAGCGTGACAATCCTGTCAGAAAGAAAAGTACAATAAGAGTACCATGCATTATTTATCCATTACTCACATGTATTCATATGTAACTAATGAATTGGGGTTTTTTTGGCAGCTTTCAAAATATGCTCTGGTTTGCTGCAATGTTACAGCTGCAAAAATAATATTCTCAGTCTATCACTGATTGTTGTTAAGTAAAAGATGTATTCAGCCATGGAAGCTATTTGTTAACTCCCTCAATATAAGAACATAAGAAACTGAAGCATGAATTCTCCATTTGGCCCTTGTACTAACTCTGCCTTTCAATAAGACCAAAACTGATTGTTGCTTCAAAATTAGTTACGTACCAGTTCCTCATAAACCTTAACTGCTTTGTAGATCAAAAATCCAACAAAGTGTTAAATGTATTCAATGAAGCAGCCTTCCAGAAATTATGTATTTTATATAATTGTCCTTTACTCTCTCAAGGCAGAGGGAGAGTAATTTTACCTGGAAGAGTGCACAGATTTAGAACATGTGGGAAAGGAAAATTTGTGAAAATATAAGTGCAACAAAAGCTGCCTTAATGTTGCTAACATCAAGGTTTAGATCAAAAACATTTGACTACATGTGCAGAGTTTACCTTACGATTTTTTTAAAAATGGTGATGGAATGCATACATCACAGGCAAAACCAGCTTTTAATTATTGTACATCCCTAATTGCCTAATTCTTGAACCCTGTATTCCATGTGATACACCTGCAGACACTGATACAACTTTTCCATAGGTCACAACATAAAGTAAAAACTCTTCCTCCAGTTACCAAGATGACCAATTAAGTACCTTATCCATATTAGGTTTTAATCCTCAAGATCTATTCACAAAATTCCTTAATAAACACAGTTGTTGGTTTATTGTCAAAGTAAAACAATTCAATGCAGATAAAATAATTGCGTAGCATACACATTAGTGATGTAGAAGTATAAATGCTTATCCCTCTAAAAATCCCCAAAACACACATGCAAATACATATGCACACATAATCTGCAGGGAATCTCTGCACAGATTTGCTTTGTGAAATAAAACAAAGCACTTTGGCAAATTTAATTGTTGAAGTAAATGGATAAAGCATTGCATCATCCCAGGAGTCTGTCGCTCTGATTTACTTACATGTGTGCTCATGTCAATAATCATGCATTTTGAACACAGCAAGCCAGGCAGCATCTGGAGGAAAGGAGAAGTCAACCTTTTGAGTATTATCCTTCTTCAGGATTGGATGTGGGGGTACGGGGAGCTGCAGATAAAGAGAGGGGGGAAGGGTGGAGATGGAATGGTGGTGATACGTGGACATGTAGAAGGTACAATCTGGTCTCCTCCACTGTGCCTCCTCCATTCCTCACTCCACAGCTCTTAACCACACACCCCCTCTCTGAACATACTAAAGATAGGGTCCCCTTTGTCCTCACTTTCCACCCCACCAGTCTCCACATCCAATGTATCATCCTCAAACACTTCCAGCAACTCCAATTAGACCCCACCACCCGGAACACCTTCCACTCTCCACCCCTCTCTGCCTTCCGCAAGGACCATTCCCTTCGCCACTCCTTAGCTCTCACCATATTCCCGACCAACCACTGCAAACCACCAGGTACCTTTCTCTGTAACCATAAAAGATGCAACGCCTGCCCACACACCACCTCCCTCACCTCCATTCAGGGCCCTAAACAGTCCTCCCAAGGGGGAGAGAGCTTCACCTGCATCTCCCCCAACCTAATCAAATATATCTGGTGCTCCCGATGTGGCCTTCTCTACGTCGGTGAGTCCAAACGTAGACTAGGTGACCATTTCACTGAACCTATTCACCTGGCCCGTAATGGCTAACCCAACCTCCCATTTACAGCTCATTTCAACTCCCTGCCCCACTCCCTCTCCGACATGTCAGTCCTCAGCCTCCTCCAGTGTTGCAGTGATTAGCAACGCTAATTTGAAGAACAACACCTTATCTTCTGCCTGGGCACCCTACAGCACAGAGGATTCAACATTGAATTCTCCAATTTCAAATTAGCTTCCCATCCATCCCCCAGCTCCCCATCCAGCCCCACCTCCTCCCTTCCATTCCACTTTCTAACCCTCCCTTCCAGCCACCAACCAGATTCGTCCCTCCCATCGACCAACTAGGTCATACCTCTGACCAGTTTCCACCAATCACCACCATTCTTCCTCCAGTCCTCCCCCCCCACCCTTTATCTGCAGCTCCCCCTATCTCCACATCCAGTCCTGAAGAAGGGTAATAGCTGAAACGTTGACTGCTCCTTTCCTCCAGATGCTGCCTGGCCTGCTGTGTTCTTCCAGTCTTCTGTTTGTCTACCTGGATTCCAGCATCTGCAGTTTTCTTATCTCTAATCATGCATATTTATTTCTAAAATCTTGCAGACACAGTTTGCTCAAGAGCTGCAAAATTGAGATGTGGTTCAATCAGTCTTTCAAAAGGACGGAAAGGTTTCACCCTAAACGTAACAAGAGGATTTTCTTAGCAAGCTTTCCTCCAATTCAAATTACTTTAGTAGGCTTTCTTCCACTGATCAAATAAATCAAGAACCTTCCCAAACCAGTCACTAATCAAAAACATTCCAAGCTGGGTTCTACAGCAAAGCTGTCAATTATTGTGAGATTTTCAGGGAGCCTTGCTAAAAGAAAATCTCACAATATCCGCATTAAACTTTCAATATGCTCTTTTAGAGAAACCACAAAACTTGAAATAAATCCATTTTCCACAGTCTTTCAATACTTAAGTCCTCTGAGTAACATTAAGCATGAAGCATCTGATGTGGTCCTCAAACCAGATTTTAGGGTGTTCGAAAGAAGAGTTGAAAGCAGGACCTCAAAAGCTCTAATCTTCGTATTACTCCCAGTGCCACAGGCGAGTGAGAGTAAGAACAGGAGGATTGATTAATTGAACATACAGCTGGAAAACTGGTGTAAAAGTGAGGGCATCAGATTTCTGATTCTGGGGAAGGTGGGATCTGTATAAGCTGAATGGGTTACACTGTAATGAGAATAGGACTGATATCCTCACAGGGAGAATTGTTAGTGCTTTTGGGGTGAATTAAGCTAGCTTTCTGGGGGAATGGGAGCATGAGGGATAATCCAAATTGGAAGGAAGTAAGATTAGTACAGCAAGTCAAAAAGATGCTCGGGAGACTAGAAGACAGAAAACACATAACTGAGCATTGAGTACGCTTTGAATGTGAAATTATGTACAAAAGACAAAATAAAAGGCACTCTCCCTGAATATACAAAGTGTGTACAGCAAGGTAGACATTTCAAATGTATAAA
This sequence comes from Rhincodon typus, assembly GCF_021869965.1. NCBI lineage: Eukaryota > Metazoa > Chordata > Chondrichthyes > Orectolobiformes > Rhincodontidae > Rhincodon > Rhincodon typus. The sequence goes on from NC_063338.1 coordinate 51,486,890, forward strand.
CTAGAGGTTAACAGCTATAATCAAATTGTCATTACAGAAACATGGATGCACGATGACTAAGATCAAAAACTGAATATGCAAGGATACTTTATGTATAGGAAGGTTGGACAAGAGCTAATAATATGAAATGGACATCAGTATATTAGTAAGAGAGAATCTCAGATCAGAAATGAGTCTCAGTTTGGGTGCAATGAAGAAACAACAAAGGATGGTAGGCTTTGAAGTTATTTGTAGGCCACCAAATGGTAGTGGTAGTATGGAACAGGTACTAATCAGAAGATGAGAGAAATGTGTCGCATGGAAAGCACAATTATCATGGGTAATTTCAATCTGCATACAGGCTGGGTAAATTGGGATGAAGCATGTAGACATCGTGTTTCTAGAGTTTATTAGGAATTGTTTTCTAGAACAGTATGTTGAGGACTCAACTAGAGGACATGCTTTTTAGATTTTGTACTATGGAATGAAAAAGGGCCAATTAACACACTGGTTGAAAAGGAGGCTTATGGATGAGTAACCACTATTTGATAGAATTTTCTAATATCTTTGAAAGGAAGATGGTTCAATCTGAAGCAAGGATGTTAAATTTGAATAAAGGGAATTATGAAGATTTGAGGCACAAATTAGCTGATGTACATTGGGAAAGTACATTACATGGCTTAACTATACATATAGACAATGGATAGTCTTTCAGTACCTGTTACATGGCTCACAACAACTATTCAATTCTTAATTGTAAAAACTCAAGAAAAAATTAGCCAACCATAACCGACAAAAGAAATTCAGAATCATATAAGACTAAAAGAAAAGACCAATAAATTTTCCCAAAACAGTAGTAAATCTGGGGATTGGGAGATAGTGAAAGAACATAATAATGAACTGTAAAAAGTCTCTAAAAGTACACAAAAAGTTTCAGATGTACGTGAGACCATTACAGGCAAAGTCAAGGGAATTTATAATGGGCAGTAGAGAAATATCGGATAAGCTTACTGATTACTTTGTGTGTTTTTTCTCAGAGGAATGTATGAGAAATCTTTCAGAATTAGAAATCCAAGAGCCTGAGGAGGATGTGGAGTAGAAAGACATTAGTATTAGAATGAAAGTTGTACTGGAGAAATTAACGGGGCTGAGAGGTCCCCAGAACAGGATAATTCTACAAATGGTGTTGAAGAATGTCGATTTAGAGATAGTCAACTCATTGGTGATTACCTCCCAAAGTTCTGTAGATTCTGGAATGATTTCTCCAGATGAGAAGCTAATAAATGCACTCCACTATTTAAGAAGAGAACAAGCAAGAAAATTTGTCTTCTTTCTTTCAGATGTAAGTAAAATGCTAGAAACTGTTTTAAAAGATATGACCAATAGACACCTGGATAAAAATGATCTGATTCGGCAGGGGCAGTGTGGATTTGTGAATGGTAATTCATATTTGAAAATCTTGTTGGAGCATTTTGAGGATGTTCTAAACAGAATAGATAACGGGAAGTTGATGGACATAATGTAGTTGTATTGCAGAAGGCTTTTGATTAGGTCCCTCCATTTGGCAAAATTAAAGCACATGAAATGAGAGGTAATGGACTGGCATGGATTAAGTTACGGCTAATAGGCAGAAAACTGAGAAGTAGGAAAAAAAAGTCATTCTTGCATCGGCAGGTATGACCAATGTAGTATTGTGAGGATCAGTACTTAGGCACCAGTTGTTGATAATGTACGTCAATGATTTGGATGTGGGGACTAAACGTAATATTTCCAAATTTGTAGGTGATACAAAACTAATGGAAATGTGTGTTGTGAGGAAGACGCAAAGTACTATTTGAAACAAAACCAGAAAATGCTGAGCAAGTTCAGCAGGTTTGGCAGCATCTATGGAGACAAATCAGAGTTAACGTTTCGGGTGGAATGATCCTTCCTCAGATTCTTATTCAGTATTATTTGGCCAGGCTTAGTGATTGAGTAAGAACAATGCAGATGGAATATCATTTGGAAATATGTGACCTTACCCACTTGGTTGGAGAAATAAATATGCACATTATTTCTTAAATTATAGGAGGTTGAAATGTGTAGATGTACAAAGGGACTTAGGTATCCTTGTCGATAAGTCACTAAAGTCTGAAAAGCAGATGTAGCCATCTATTGGGAAGGCGAATAGAACGTGAGCCTTTATGCAAGAGGATTTGCGCACAGGGGTAGTGAAATCTTACTGCAATTATATAGAAGCTTAGTCTGATTACACCTGGAGAAAAGTGTGCATTTTTCATCTCCTTATCTTGAGAAGGATTTTATTGCCATAGAAAATTCATCAAAGGTTCACCACTTATTCCCTGGATGGCAGGACTGTCCCACGATGGGATAAAGAACATAGAACTGTACAGCATAGGAATGGGCCCTTTAGCCCATGATGTTGTACCAAACATAATGTCAAATGAAATTCATCCCTTCTGCCTGCCAACAGTCCATATCCCTCCATTCCTTGCATATTCATGTGCTTATCTAAAAGTCTTTCAAATGCCCCTATTGTATCTGCCTCCACCACCACCCCTGGCAGTACGTTCCAGACTTCTACCACTCTCTGACTCTCACATCTCTGTTGAACTTTCCCCCTCTAACCTTAAATATATGCCCCCCTAGTATTAGACATTTCAACTCTGGGAAAAAGATTCTGACCATCAACCCTATCTGTGCATCTCAACAATTTTATAGACTTCAATCAAGTCTCCCCTCAGCCTGCGCTGCTCAAGAGAAAACAACCTGAGTTTTTCTAGCCTCTCCTTATAGCTCATACACTCTAATCCAGGCAACATCCTGGTAAACCTCTTCTGCACCCTCTCCAAAGCCTCCACATCCTTCCTGTAATGTGGTGACCAGAATTGAACGCAATGTGGCCTAACCAGAGTCTTATAAAGCTGCAAAATGACATCCTGTCTCTTGCACTAAATTCCTCTACCTATAAAGGCAAGCATGCCATATGTCTTCTTTACCACCTTATCTACTTGTGTGGCTACTTTCAGGGAGCTATGGACTTAAAGCCCAAATCTCTCTGTACTTGTTCAGGATCCTGCCATTAACTGTATACTTTTCCTTAACATTTGATCTCCCAACATGCAACACCTCACACTTACCTGGATTAATTTCCATCTGCTATTCCTCTGCCCATCTGCAACTGATCTATATCCCACGCTTCTTTGACACGCTTCTACATTATTCATAACTCCACTGACCTTTGTATCATCTGCAAATTTAATAACCCACCCATCTACATTTTCATCTAAGTCATTTATATCTATCACAAACAGCAGAAGTCCCAGTACGGATCCCTGCGGAATATCACTAGTCACAGACCTCCAGCCTGAGAAACACCTTTCCACCAATACCTTCTGGCTTCTATGGGCGAGGCAATTCTGAATCCGTGTGGCCAAGTCACCATGGATCCCATGTATCTTAATCTTCTGGATGAGCCTACCATGAGGGCCTTTGTCAAAAACCTTACTAAAATCCAGGCAAACAACATCCACTGCTCTACCCTCATCAATCACCTTCATCACCTCCTCAAAAAATTCAATCAAGTTATTAAGACATGACCCGCCCTTCACAAAGCTATGCTGACTATCTCTGATCAGGCCATGCTTTTTCAAATGTGCATAAATCCTATCCCTAAGAATTCTCCCCAATAGCTTCCCAACTGTTGATGACAGACTGTAGTTTCTGGTTATCCCTATTTCCCCTCTTGAACAGAGGAACAATATTAGCTACTCGCCAATCCTCCGGGACCTCTCCAGTGGCTAGAAAGGATACAAAGATCTTGGTCAAGCCCCAGCAATCTCCTCTCTTTCCTCTCTTGATAACCTGGGTAGATACGATTGGGCTCTGGGGTCTTATCCGCCTTAATGCTCTTCAAGAGATCCAACACCATTTCTTTCCTGATCTCAAAATGCCCTAGCATATTAGCATGCTCCACACAAATGTCACTATCCTCCATATCCTTTACCTCGGTGAATACCGATGCAAAGTACTCTATTTATGATCTCACCCACATTCTAAGCCTCCAAGCACAAGCTCCCTCCTTTATCTTTGAGTGGTCCTACCTTCTCCCTCATTATCCTCTTGTTTTTAATGTATCTATAGAATGCCTTCAGATTCTCTTGAACCCTACTTGCCAAGGTCATTTCATGGCTCCTTCTTGCTCTCCTAATTTGCTGCTTAAGTATTTTCTTGCTTCCCTTATATTCCTCACAGGTCTTGTCCAATTTTAGCTTCCTAAACCTTACATATGCTTCTTTTTTCCTTTTGACTAAATTCGTAACCTCCTTCATTATCCAAGGGTTCCTTACCTTGATATCCTTACCCTTCCTCCTTAATGTAACATGCCTTTCTTGAACTCTTCCCAGCAGGTCTTTAAACAGTTCCCACATGTCCAATGTGGACTTGCCTGGTAACAGCTCCTCCCAATTAACATTCCCTAGTTCTTGTCTAATACTGATGTAATTTACCCTCCCCCAATTTAGAAACTTCCCGAAAGGTCCTGACTTATCCTTGTTCATAGCTATCTTAAAACTTAAGAAGTTGTGATCACTGTTACCAAAATGTTCTCCCACTGAAAGGTCAGCCATCTGGCCAGGCTCATTAACCAAATACAAGGCCCAATATGGCCCCTCTTCTAGCTGGACTATCCACATACTGTTTCAAGAAATCCTTTTGCATGCCCCTAACAAATTCTGCCCTGTCTAAGCCTTGTATTCTAAGGGAGTCCCCACTGGGGAAGTTTATGTCACCCACTATGACAACTCTGTTTTCATCACACCTTTCCATAAACTGCCTACATATTTGTTCGTCAGTCTCTCGGTGGCTATTGCGAGGCCTATAGTGTAATCCAGTCAAAGTGATAGCACCTATCTTATTTTTGAGGTCTACCCATATTGCCTCAGTGGATGAGCCCTCCAACATGTCCTTTCTGAGTGCAGATGTAACATTCTCCCTGGTTAGTAACACAACTCCTCCACCTCTTTTACCTTCCTCTCTATCTCAGCTAAAACAACAAAACCCTGGAACGTTGAGCAGCCAGTCCTGTCCCTTTCTCAACCAAATCTCAGTAATGGCCACAACATCATAGTCCCATGTACTGATCCAGGCTCTAAGCTCATCTGCCTTACCTTTAATACTCCTTGCATTGAAATAAACACACTTCAATCCATTAGTACCATCATGTTCATTTACGTGTCTCTGCCTGTTCTTCCTTTTACATTTACTGATCCTAACATCTACCTTCCTCTCAATCCCTCCACTTGTTGACCTGCTGCTCTGGTTCCCAGCCCCCTGCCACTCTAGTTTAAATCCTCCCGAGAAGCACTAGCAAACCCACATGCGAGGATATTGCTTCCCCTCCAGTTTAGGTGCAACACTTCCCTCTTGTACAGGTCACCCCTACCCTAGAAGAGTTCCTATTGATCCAAGAACCTGAAACCCTGCCCCCTGCACCAGGTCCTTAGCCACGCATTCATCTGGCCTATTTTTCTATTCTTTGCCTGACTAGCACCTGGCACTGATAGGAACTCAGAGATTACTACCCTCGGGGTCTTGCTTTTCAGCCTCTTTCCTAACCCCGCAGGACCTCATCCCTCTTTCTACCTATGTCATTGGTATCAATGTGCACCATGACCTCTGGCTGCTCAACCTTCACCTTAAGAATTTTGTGTAACTGCTCACAGACTTCCTTGATTCTGGCACCAGGGAGGCAACACACTATCCTGGAGTCTTGGACATGGTCACAGAAAAGCCTGTCTGTGCCCCTAACTAGTGAGTCTCCAACCACTGTTGCCCACTTGGATCTTGCCCAATCCTGCTCTGCAGCAGAGCCAGTTTTGGTGCCATAGGCCTAGCAGCCGCTCTTATATTCCCCTAAGACGCTATACCCTCCAACAGTATCCAAAACAGTATACAAGTTAGAAATGGGAATAGCCACAGGAGACTCCTGCACTACCTGTCTGCCCCTCCTGGCGGTCACCCATTTGCTTGACTGAACCTCTGGTGTGACCACTTTCCTGTAACTAGAGTCAGTCATACTCTCTGTCCCCTGTATCATGCTCAGTGTGTCAAACTGCAGCTCCAACTGAATAACGCGATCTGTGAGGAGATGCAGCCAGTCACATTTCCTGCAGACATAGTCATCAGGGACACCAGACTGCCCCCCGATCTCCCACATCTGGCAGGAGGAGCACACCACTGCCCCAACTGCCATCTCTGCCCCTTTACACTAAGAAAGATAAAAGAATCTTCCCTTGCCTGACTTACTCAGTGAAGCCCAGTATTCACCTAAGCCCGTACTTACACCAACTAGCTGCACTGACTGGTTCCTTGAATTACAGTGTAATCTTTACAAGCAGACCAAATACCCTGTAGGCTACAACAAACATCCTATCAGTTTCTTTTAATTTCTCTCCCTTTTTTAGGTTAGAGGATGAAGAAAGGATGGAAACACTACAGTAATGTAATTTTTGGGGCTTACCATTCCTTGACAGTGAGTTCTTCCTCATTCCGCTGTAGTGACTGTGCCAACTTCTCCGAGAATGCTCAGCCGAGTCTGTCAGTGTCCTCAGCTGGATGGTCTTCCTGCTGCTTATCACCGCCTATACTATTTCTGAAGACATTAGACCAAATGTACTTACAGTCTCCAGACATTCAAAGAATGAGAGATGATCTCATTGAAACCTACAAAATATTTAAATAGATACACATGATATAGAATCGTAGAATTTTACAGCACGGAGGGAGGCTATTTAACCCATCACATCTGTACCAGCTCCCAGAGGAGCTACACAGCTAGTCCCACTCTTTAGCCCTATCTCTCTAGCCCTCTAACTTCATTACTTCCAAATATATATCCAGCTCTTTTTGAAACTTCCTATTGAATCCGCCTCCACCAGTCTCCCAGGCAGCACATTCCAAATTCTGACAAGTCTCTGAGTAAAGACGTTTCTCCTCATCTCATCCCTAGGTCTCTTTCTAACAATCGTGAAATTGTTAACCCCTGGTTACTGATGTACCAACTAGTAGAAACAGAATATCCATCTTTACCCTGTTAAAATTGTTTGTAATTTTGAACACCTCAATAAAGTCACCTCTTAATCTTCCCTGCAAAAGGAAAATAAGTCCAATCTCTCTAATCTTTCCTTGTGTCTAAAATCCTTCATTCCTGGTATCATTCTAGTAAATCTCCTTTGAACTCTCTCCAGGGCTTTAAAATCCTCTTTTAAATAAGGTGCCTAGACAGAACACAATACCCGAAATATGATCTGACAAATGATTCGTAGAGGTGTAGCATCATTTCCATGCTCCTACACTCTATGCCTCTATTTATAAACCCAAGGGTCCTACAAGACTTTTTTTTTAACAACAATTTCAACTTGCCTGGCCACCTGCAGAGAATCATGCACATGAACCCCAAGGTTTCTCTGTCCCTGTACTCCCCTCAAATTTGTACTATTGAGCCTGTATTGTCTCTTTATGTTTTTTCTACTGAAATATATTACCTCACATGTCTCTGCATTGAAACTCATCTGCCAGGTGTCTACCCATTTGACCAACTTGTCAATGTCCAGTATCATTCTCATAATTTACTATTCTCCTTAGCTTAGTAAGTTTAAAGTCTTTCCCTCAACAACTATCTTCAAATACTTTACATAATTCAGAAAAAGCAAGGGGACCAACACCAACCCTGGGGAATACCACTTTCAACTCATCTCCAATCTGAAAAATGCCCATCTATACCTACCCTCTGTTTCCTCCTTATCCGCAAAATTCTAATCCATGTTGCTAAGAACCCATCAATCCCAAACATTTGAAATTTGCTAACCAGCCTGCCATATGGCACCATATAAATGTTTTCTGAAAGTCCAAATATATAACATCCAAGCACTACCCTCATTCAGAGCCCATGTCACCTTGTTCAAGAACTCAATTAAATTTGTCAGACATGATCTGCCCTTGACAAAGCCACTCACTAGTATTAACTTATTTTTCTCTAAGTATACATTTATCCTGTATTACGACCTCCATCAATTTTCCCCACCGTTGATATCAAGCTGCCAGATCTGTAGCTTCCTAGGTTATCCTTTGTCCCTTTCTTAAACACTCGCAATCTTCCAGTCCTCCGGGGCTAATCCTGTACTCAGAGAGGCCTGGAAAACCTCTGTCAAAGGCTCTACAATTTGCTATCTCAGCAACCTAGGATGCATCCCAGCTGGGCCTGGCAACTGCTGTACCTGGAGTGCTGCCAGCCTTTGTAGCATCCCTCCTTTATCTATCACTTTAATGCTCAGTTGCTCAACGCTTAGGTTTTCAACCTAGCCGTTATCATCACCTTCTAATTTAGTAAATACAGTGGCCAATTATTCATTTAGTATCTCTGCTGTATCCTTTGCTTCAGTGAGCAGCTTACTCTGCTTGTTTCTTATGGGTCCCATTCTATCCTTCACTAATTGTTTACTTTTAATATGTTTGAAGAGCATTTTACTATTTGTTTTAAAGCTGCCTGCCATCCTTTCCTCATGCTTCCTCTTAGCCTTCCTTGTTCCAGCCTTTCTCCTGTATTTGAGATACTCTTCCTGATTTCTATAGCTGTTATGATTCCGGTATGCATCATATGCCTCCTTTTACATTCTTATTTTCTCATCAATTTTCATCTGATTTCCTCACATATGCAGGTAAAATGTTTCCCCTGGTTGGGGAGTCTAGAAGCAAGCAGAACTATTTAAAAACAGAGAAAAGGAGGTGAGTAGCTGAGTAAAAATACAGGATGATCTAACTGACTTGTCCATTGGAAGCTCAAAGGACTGAGTATCCTTTTCCAATTCCTTATGACTTTAGGCATTGTACTGTGTTAAAGGCACAATACAAAAATATAAATCGTTTTCGTTCCAGTACAGCTATCATCGGTGCTCAGTGATCAGTGCTGAGTCTTTTGTTTACAAAGTAAATAAATAATCTGGAAGTGGGGCCAGAAAATAATCCTCCATGTTTGTGGATAATATCAAACTGGAATAGACTATGAACAAACGAGAACAGACTAATTAAATATCGAAGGAATTTGATAGACTAGAAAGTTGGGCTCATGAGTAGCAGATCTCATTTAATGTGGATAAATGCAAAGTCCTGAGATTGGGAAAGGATAATAAAGAGTGACAATGCAAGCTAAATGGTATTATTGTAAAGGACAAGACACAGGAGACGGATTTGAGCTGCTGGTGGAAATATTGCTGAAGAATATTGTACAGCAGCAAAGATAAGAGCAACTGGCATCTTGTACTGTCATGGCAAAGAAATAGAGCATAACTCTCAAATAATTGAGAATGTACAGAGCACTAATCTGAGCTCACCTGGAATTATTGGTTACCATATTATGAGAAAGAATTGGAAAGGCATTGGAAAGGGTGCAGAGGGCAACTAAATTTATAGCTAGTATTAGGTTTCTGAATTGAGGTGAACTTGCAGAAGCTGGGAACATTTACATTGGGAACAGAAGGCTCAGATATTTAAAACCCTAAAGGGCATAGACAAGATAAATGTCAATATATAATCAGAGATTCTACAACGTGAGGGTTTTAAACTTTAAAAAAAAAAGAGGGTGGAAAGATAGTGCACGTTTATGCATAAGATAGTCAATATATAGGATACACTGCAAAAAACAATATCAGGTAATTCATGAACTATTATGAAGGAACTTAAAAAATATCTGAAAGGAAGGTTTTAGAGTTATTGGGTTGAACATCATATCTACAAGCATTGGAATTATGCAAATAGACCACAATTGTGTTTTGTTTCCCCTGTGCCTAATAGCTTGCTTTACTAGTCTGAGGTGTGGTAGTATGTGGGTGGAGTTGGAGTTCAGTTTATTGTGTTGTTTCATGGATCTGGCAACAGATAAGACAAGCTGGTAGATCTTTCTTGTCTTTGGGAGTGTTCCAGTGGAGGCAGCAACATTGGAAAGAAATGTAAACTTTGGAGGAATGATCTAGATTTCTGTTATTACAGGTAATGAATGTTCTCAAGATGTAACTGATGGTGTAAAGTACTACAGAAAGTCAAAACTCGGATAAAAAGAAAAGGATTCAGTGCAGAGAAAGTGATGGATACAGGTATAGTTACAATATTAAAAAAAAAACTTTTGTTCAGGTACATGAATAAGAAAGATTTACAGGGATATGGGCCAAAGGTAAGTGGGACTAGTTTAGTTTGGGAAACTGGTCAGCATGGACACGGTGGCCAGAAGGGTCTGTTTCCTACTGTATGACTGTGTGACCCTGTAACTCTATGACATTCAGGAATGGAACTCAGCAGCCTTAAAGTATTGGAAACATCCAGTGGTCTGGCAGCATCAAAGTGGCTTTATGGTATAACAAAATATTAAGAAAGTATTGGGTCTGACAGGACAGGAGTGATGCACATGGTACCACACAGGATGTGGCATGTTGAGAAGAAATGATTTGCAATCTGAAGCATGTCAGACCTAGATGTTACTGAGTGGAAATATTTCTGATGTTTATAAGTGTTAAAAAAAGAGTTAGGGCCTGAACACTGGGAGGATGGCACTGTGATTTGAAACAACTTGGAGTGAGGCTCTAATATCTGGGACAAAGAGCCTGGAATCTGGCAGAACTGACAGTAGGATGTTGGCCCATTTCAAAAGATTAATCAGATAATATAAGCTGACTTCTATTGCAATGCAGGTGATGTTGTGGATTTCTGTCATATGTTCTTTTGGATGCAGTGTTAAACAGAAAATCCAACTACATTCCTCAGGTGTACTTAAAACCTCCCATATCACTTTTTGAAGAGCTGGAGAGTTCTCCTAACATCTAGGTCAATACCTACCTCAAATCAATGACATAAAATACAAATTATATGATTGGTTATCTCACCAGTGTTTGGAAACCTTGCCATGCACAAATTGTAGATGTAGTGTTCATAGTACAATATTGATTACACTTTAAAGGAAAGCTGAGAAGTCCTTTGGAATATTCAGCAGTCATGAACTAAGTCACAAAAATGCAAGCTATTTTTATATAAGGTCTGATAACATTGGGAAACATTGAGTTGATCAGCTGTTTGGTGGTGGAAGAGATCCTGGTATATTGCTGCACTGCTGGGGAGTCTGTGTGGCACTGCGGGAAGATAGTGAACTCTCAATGTTTTGGCAGTTCTGCATTAATGGAATAGAGGAAATTAGTGTGCTTGGAAAGTCACCATTGAGACTTGAGGTGAGTGGGTATGAGTGCCTCCTGAACTGCAAAGACAAAATGTCCTGGGAAGACCTGGGATTTGTAAGAATTGGGCAAGCTAATGTGATCTGTTCGTATTGGAGTCATGGTCCTTGAGATATGAGAGACAGGCTGGTACATGGGAAGTAGGTTGGGAGTTTATTTCAATGAGATATCAAAGCGATTCTGCAAATATTAAATGGTTTTGAATTTTAGTAAATCCTGGAACTAGAGTTCTAGAAGCTGGAGGAAAGGATTTCCTCATCCAGCAGTACATTGCAAGGGGTACTCAGCAGATTTTGGAGTATATGGGAGCTCTAGAAAACAATGCAGGTATCTAGTAGAACTTGGAAAGAGGCCATGGGTGGAATCTTACTGGGGTCTGAGCAATGTGGGATATGGTGAGAATTGTAGCAGAATCAAACAAGAAGACCACAATGCCCATCTCAACACTTGGAGGAGCTCAGGCCATCTTTTATGTTTTTGCCAAGCGATGCGATGAGTTTCTTGCTAGCCAGCAGTAAGTTGCTATTTAGGCGCGATTCTAGCTTGTCAAATGCTTAATAACACCACAAATCAACTCATTAATATTGAGCTTCTTATCTTACCAAATATGCCAAACAAGATAGACATTGAGAAATCTCAACGTGAAAAATCAAAGAGTACACGGCATTTCAGCTCCCTGCTGGCTACGAACGACCTCCATAACACCTAGGATCCAACAGCACCCCAGGGAACCAGCCACACATACCCTTCATCGAAGACAATATTTTCCAACCCCTCATGGTCATCATGGTGCCTCTCCAATCTGGATGCACAGGCTTGTTTTGCAGTGCACACTGGCAGCTCGCATTAAAAAGGCTGCAGCTATTACACTTTGTGCGCAAGGACAAGCACCTCTGGGATGCTCACTTGTTCTCTTAATGCTCACTCACTTAGTACCTACCAAAATGCTCATAGCATTCATGCCTTGCCTTGCCTGCTTCTTAGCACGTTGGTGCTTAAGCCAGAGCCAAAGACAATTAGTACTGTTGTATTGATGAGTTTTTCTTGTGCAGACGCACAGACAGAACACTTGTCATGCTTGTCATTAAGAATCTGTCTGGTGGGGGCACAATTTGATGTGCAACAAACTGAGACATTAATCTAACATCTATAGGTTGTGCCAGTGGTCTGTACAGCAAATATACCACACATTTATTCAACCTAATGACCATGTCACAAAGTGAGTGGAGGCCACTCCTTGGTCCAGTCCACCATTGCTCAGGGTGTTCTGGATCTGTCCATCAGGGACATTGGCTGCAAACAATCTAGTGGCATAGACAGGGTCACTCATCTGCTCAGCCTGCTCACTGACAGGGGATCTGTCTGACTGCAGTTCAGGGATTCAACAACAGTCCATCTTGCTGGGTCAAGACCAGCAGTGAGGGGAATTGTATATCATCAAAGTAGCAGTCAAGGACTGGTCAGCCATGTTTAGGGACAACATGTTGAAGTTGGACAGAGATTTGGGATGAATATAGTTCTGAGGGTCTGTCCATTGATCGCTAAATAGGCTGCAAGGGAGTCCTGTAAGGACAGTGGATGATCACTGAAAAAAGAGGTGGGGCCGTCAAGCCTGGTGGGAGAAGGCAGAAGTATTAGTGGAGATGTGAATCAAGGACAGTAACAAGGGCAGGAGAGGAACTGAAATTGTATGGGGAGAAGGTGCAACAGCATCAGAGGACATAGATGGCTACAGGAGGGGGAGTTATTGACAGTGACCACCACATGGTTTCCACAGGGCACGTGTGGAGGAGCAGAGTGGGCATCATTAACTTTTAACATCAGGGTTCAGTGGTAGTGATGATGGTTGGAAGGGAGTTTCAATGTTGTGGGTGTCCACTTTGGAAAGATATGGGGCAGCACAAGGAAAAAGGGAATGTGGTAGCTCAGGGGAGGGTGGGGGTACACCTGGTAACCAGCTGGGCCCAGTGCTGACTGTATCCACCACAAACTGTGTTCTCTGTCACCATGTATGTTCATTAGATGTACAATGCAACTGTAAAGTAGCTTGAACAACATCCAGTGTGGGTCGAGTTCAGTGTCACTTTGATGATCCAAGTCAGCTGAACGTTAGCATGTTGAAGGGGTAAATGCATGAAGCATGGGTTTGCAAACTGCAGCTAAAACATTTCTTCATCCATTTGCAAAGATTGCAGAGTGGATGTGCTCATGTGTCAAATGTTGGTCAAAGACTGCGTGCACCATGTCATTGGTGCTGGCCAAACTAACATTGTCATCTCAGTGATACAAAAGTTAGTGCAGTTTAGACAGAGCAAGCGATTACAGGTGACAGGGATTGATAGGGCCATGAAGGGGCCATCAAAAACAAAGATGAAAATTGTAAAATCATGACATCACTTGTCTGGGTATCAATGCAGGTCAGTGGGCACAGCAGTGATATGAGAAGGTGTAATTTAAGAAGCATGCAGCAAAGTTTTAGATGACCTCAAATTTGCAGAGGTTAAAATGTGTAACACCAGCCAGAGTGTGTTGGAATTGTTGAGTGTAGATGTAGCAATGGCAGGAATAAGGCTTTGATCAGCAGATGAGACGGATATCAAGTTGGGAAATGTCATACAGTTGGAAATTGATGGTCTTCACGAAAGCAATAATTAGAATTCACTAAAATAAGAATAATTGCACGAAGTGGGTAATTGTATTTGCCAGCAGTAGTGCAGCTGGATTCACTCTAAGATGGTAATGGTGAGCAGACAGGGGGCCCAGAAGTGGCATTTTGGAGGTTATTAAGTAGGCACTAAAAGCTAATCATGACAATAGATAACAAGGTGTGGAGCTGGATGAACGCAGCAGGCCAGGCAGCATCAGAGGAGCAGAAAAGCTGACGTTTTGGGTCTGGACTCTTCTTCAGAAATTCTTCAAAGCATTTCTGAAAAAGGGTCCAGACCTGAAATATCAGCTTTCCTGCTCCTCTGATGCTGCCTGGCCTGCTGTGTTCATCCAGCTCTACACCTTGTTATCTCAGACTCCAGTATCAGCAGTTCCTACTATCTCCTAATCATGGAAATGGTTTAATGGCAGTATATGAGCAATTAAGACTGAAAAGGTGACAACAGTGTAGTAGGTACAAAAAGTCTTTTCTCCTAACAGATATTTATTAAGTTCTGAAGAAGGGTCCCGATCTGAAATGTTAGCTTTCCTGCTCCTCTGATGCTGCTTGGCCTGCTGTGTTCCTCCAGCTCCACACTGTGTTGTCTCTGACTCCAGCATTGGCAGTTCTTACTATCTCTGAGATATTTATCAATCTGTCTGAGTTTAGAGTTGAAGATACAACTACAAAATAAAACACTACAACCAAAACAAAAGGCGACAAACCTTTTCTGAAATACAGTGAGAAAACCACCTTTCTCTCTTTTTTTATTAAAAAAAACAGTTAGGAGAGTGGATGTGAGGAATGTTGAATCAGCCATGATCCTATTGAATGATAGAGCAGGTTTAAGAGGCTGAATGGCTTATTCTTGGTTCTGTCAACCTGATTAAATTTTTTAGCAAAGGTCAGTTTTAAATGGCCCTAAAAGACAGGACCAAATCACTCAAAGAAGAAATTAGATCAATAATAACATTATAAACACTTTTTCTATTTTAAAGAGGCCTTACCTGTGTGCAAGTGTTTGTCAGTTCAGCCAATTTGGTTCCAAATTGACGCAAATATTTTTTAAACGCACAAGTCCTACCTGTGTTGCTGTTGCAAGCTTGCAATACTTAGAGAAGCAATGAAACACAACTTTAATAACACAGAAGAACGCAATACTGATATATAGATTCTTACAGTGACATTTTAGAGAGCATAAGGCTGCAAATGAAAAGTGGGAAGCAAATAACGTAGTGATGGATTGGCAGTTAATCAAAGGAAGAATTAATCTGTACTTCATAGATCAGATAGCTGATAAAGAAAATTAGGATGCCTTACTGCAGTTAGACGAGGTCTTGGTGAGACTCCACCAACTGTATTGTGTGCAATTTTGGTCTCCCTACCTATAAAAAAAAATCCTGCCATAGACAGAATGCGGTATATGTTCACTAAGCTTTTTCTGGTGATTTCAGAACTGTCCTATGACAAGAGATTAGTTTAGCTAGGCCTAGCATTCACTAGAGGTTTGAACGATGAGAGGGGATCAGATTGAAACTTTAAATTTCGAACAAGTCTGGACAGACTAGATAAAAACCAAAAGAACTGCGGATGCTGTAAATCAGGAACAAAAATAAAGTTGCCGGAAAAGCTCAGCAGGTCTGGCAGCATCTGTGAAGGAGAAAACAGAGTTAACATTTCGGGTCCGGTGACCCTTCCTCAGAACGTT
>NC_063338.1:51507499-51538404 GCF_021869965.1 Rhincodon typus
TATCCCCTCCTCCCACCTCAAGTTCCACCCCCATCTCCTACCTACTAGCCTCATCCCGCCCCCTTGACCTGTCCGTCCTCCCTGGACTGACCTATCCCCTTCCTAACTCCCTACCTACACTCACCTTTACTGGCTCCACCCCCGCCTCTTTGACCTGTCTGTCTCCTCTCCACCTATCTTCTCCTTTATCCATCTTCTCTCTGCCTCCCCCTCTCTCCCTATTTATTTCAGAACCCCCTTCCTCTCTCCCATTTCTGAAGAAGGGTCTAAGCCCGAAACATCAGCTTTCCTGCTCCTCTGATGCTGCTTGGCCTGCTGTGTTCATCCAGCTGTACACCTTGTTATCCCTGAAAACTGAACAGAATGGTTTAGAATCTGTTTTGAAAGCTGCAAGCTCTGAAACCAGCACCAAAAGAAAGCCCGAGTGTTTCTGATCTCAGCTTTAGAGAAAGACAAGAAAAGTAGTGAATCTAGAATGTATAGAGTGGTATGACAACATATTTCTTCTTAAAATCCCACTTGCGATAATCACTTTTCAAAAGCCAGATGGACTGCCACTAATTATCAAAGGAACTCAGGACAAAGTCAATCAAATCAAATAAATTTCAAAACCTTTGAAACCATCATAAATACTACCCCACAGACCGGACTGCACACACTCCTCGACAGATTTTTAAAAGTGAGGAACTCAAAGATAAATACAATATTTTAATGAAGAACATGAAGAAAACTGGAAGAGAGTTTACAAAATGAGAAAATAGATTGCTTGTAAAGATTGAAAGAAGATGAACCAACCAATAATATAACAAACATCTTTGCAACAGCATTGTAATTTTAAGAATTCAGGCAGATAGAATTTTCAAACCTAATTATTACATTCATTTGGTTTTCTACAAGTTAAGACCTATAATGTAGCCAATGCAATAGGTTTAATTGTAAAATGTGACAATGGGAAATGTTATCAATTTGTGTAATAAAATTGTTCCTAAACTGTTTATAATCTTAAAATGCATTGTAATTTAAAACAGTTGTGGAAAACTCTCGACTTCAGTACAGCTTTTTATCTTTCAAGAGGGGGAAATGTGTAATGACCCATATGCTTTGGCAAAAACCTGTATTTTCTTTTTGAGTCATATCCCCTTTTAAAGCAAACTAAAAGGAGGACTGACTTCTTGATTATGACATCAACTTAATTACAAAGAATGGTCACATTATCTATAACTGTCACGGGGATGAATAGCTAAGAAGCAAATTGTAAATAGGAGTATAATTGCAGTGTTGTCAGGTTTTGGACACTTCTATGTGGCAGACAGTTCAGAACAGAACAGACAGCTGAGAACCACTCGGTTTTGCAGCATAGGGCAGAGACTTTGTCACGATGTGTTCCACAGTTGGAAAGGACAGGGGGCTGAAGACAGGAAGAGCAAGGGCTTGCCAACCAGATGTTTTCCAGTGCTGCTATTTCAGTTTTGCTCAAGTCAACCAAACAATTTTAAAGGGATCAGAGAATGTTTTCTCATCAGGTTTACCTTGACTTCAAAGAGAGAGGTTTCATTGATGGGAACCTTGTCAGTGCTAACCCTATCCAGGAAATTTAGTTGGAATATAGGCACTGATGAATGTGACTGAAGGTTCAATATGAATGACCGGGAGGTAAGAGATCCTACATGACAGAGGTGTGGCAAGTAATGTGAGTGTTTGTAGCTACTTGAAAAATATTTTTGTGATACTGACTATTTAAAGTGAAGTAAACCTGTTTGTTTGAAAGAGATTTTGCTTGTTAATTGGTATTTGAATTATGTTGACACTAGTATAAGTTTTATAAAGTGAGCTCGGCTTTCATGGAAATGGGAACTTTCAAGGAAATTCCTTTATTGTATGGATTATCAGTCTCTACATGGATTATAACACTGAGGGAGGATCTAACCACTTGACTAGTTTCAAGTTTAGTAATTTAGCAGGCATCAATATGATGGATTACTTACCTTGCCACTTGAGGTGTGAGTTTAAATAGAAGATCTCCTAATATTGAAAGGTTAGTATTGGTGGCTGTGCTACCTAGTTCTGTAATTACCTCCTTAAGGGAGGCACTTAAATGGACCCTTTAGGAACAGGACATAAGGCAGGCTTGAAGATGTAATTAGGTGGGTCACAAAATCTGTTTCCCAATGTTGGGTTGAATTTGAGAAGTGAGTCAATGGTGTGTTTGCACTGAAATAACCGTCTTGTGTTCCCCCTGCCACCAAAACCCATGGCAGGAACCTAAATGCCATGTAGATGCATACCATGAGTAACTGGAGGAGGAGACTCCACAAATATCCCCATTCTCAATGATGGAAGAGCCCAGCACATCAGCGCAAAAGATAAGGCTGAAGCATTTGCAGCAATCTTCAGCCAGAAGTGCCAAGTAGTCGATCCATCTCGGCCTCCTCCAGTGGTCCCCAGCATTACAGATACCAGTCTTTAGCCAATCCGATTCACTCCACATGACATCAAGAAATGGCTGGAGACACTGGATACTGCAAAGGCTATGGGTTCCTGACAATATTCCAGCAATAGTACTGAAGACTTGTGCCCCAGAGCTTGCTGCTCCCCCAGCCAAGCTGTTCCAGTACAGCTACAACACCGGTATCTACCCGACAATGTGGAAAATTGCCCAAGTATGTCCTGTACATAAAAAGCAGGACAAATCCAACCCAGTCAGTTACCACCCCATCAGTCTCCTCTCGATCATCAGTAAAGTGATGGAAGGTGTCATCAACAGTGCTATCAAGCAGCACCTGCTCAGCAATAACATGCTCAGGTGACGCCCAGTTTGGGTTCCGCCAGGGCCACTCAGCTCCCGACCTCATTACAGCCTTGGTTCAAACATGGACAAAAGAGCTGAATTTCAGAGGCGAGGTGAGAGTAACAGCCCTTGACATCAAGGCTGCATTTGACCGAGTGTGGCATCAAGGAGCCCTGGCAAAACTGGAATCAATGAGTATCGGGGGCAAATGCTCCGGTGGTTGGAGTCATACCTGACACATAGGAAGATGGTCGTGGTTGTGGGAGGTCAATCATCTCAGCTCCAGGACATCTCTGCAGGAGTTCCTCAGGGTAGTGTCCTAGGCCCAACCATCTTCAGCTGCTTCATCAATGACCTTCCCTCCATCATAAGACCAGAAGTGGCGATGTTCGCCGATGATTGCACAATGTTCAGCACCATTCATGACTCCTCAGATACTGAAGCAGTCCACGTTCACATGTAACAAGATCTGGACAATATCCAGGCTTGGGCTGACAAGTGGCAAGTGACATTCACGCCACACAAATGCCAGGCTATGACCATCACCAATAAGAGACAATCTAACCACCGCCCCTTGATATTCAATGGTGTTACCATCACTGAATCCCCCTCAGATCAACATCCTGGGGGTTACCATTGACCAGAAACTCAACGGGACTCACCACATTAACAGAGTGGCTACAAGAGCAGGCCAGAACTAGGAATACTGCAGCGAGTAACTCACCTCCTGTCTCCTCAAAGCCTGTCCGCCATCTACAAGGCACACGTCAAGAGTGTGATGGAATGCTCCTCCCTTGCCTGGATGATTGCAGCCCCAACAACACTCAAGAAGCTTGACACCATCCAGGACAAACTAGCCCGCTTGATTAGCACTGCATCCACAAGCATTCACTCCCCCCACCACTGACGGTCAGTAGCAGCAGTGTGTACTATCTACAGGATATTCTGCAGAAATTCACCAAAGATCCTCAGACAGCACCTTCCAAACCCACGACCACTTCCATCTAGAACGACAAAGGCAGCAGATATATGGGAACACCACCACCTCCAAGTTACCCTCCAAGTCACTTACCATCCTGACTTGGAAATATATCACCTTTCCTTCACTGTGGCTGGGTCAAAATCCTGGAATTCCCTCCCTAATGGCATTGTGGGTCAACCCACAGCAGGATGAATTCAGCTGTTCAAGAAGGCAGCTCACCACGACCTTTTCAAGGGCAACTAGAGATGGGCAAGAAATGCTGGCCCAGCCAGTGACACCCACATCCCACAAAAAGAATAGAAAAAAAGTACTCTTTACATGCAACCATATGAACAAGGAACAAAAGTAGGTCACTTGGCCATTCAAGCCTGCTCTGCAATGCAATTAGATCATGGCTGAGTGGATAACCTTTCATCCCCTTAATAAGCAAGAATTTATCTACCTCTGCATTAAAAATATTTTAAGAAGTCAGTATCTGCCGTCTTTTGAGGAAGGGAATTCCAAAAGACTCACAACGCTCAGAGAGATCGAATGTTTCCTCATCTTTGTTTTAAATGAGCACCCCCTATTTTAAAATTATGACCTCTCGTTCTAGATTCTCCCACAAGTGAAACATCCTTTCAAAATCCACCTGATCAAGTCCTCTTAGGATCTTATATGTTGCATTTAAGTCACCCCTAACTCTTCTAAACTCCAGACAATACAGGCTTAGCCTGCTTGGCATTTCCTCATTTAATGTTATCGTTTAGTAAACATTCTCTGAATGGCTTCCTCAATTAACATCCATCTATAAATAGGGTGGCCAATACTGTACATAGCGCTCCAGAATAAGTCTCATAAACACCCTGTATAACTGAAGCATAGCCTCCCTACTCTTGCATTCAATTCCCTTTGCAATAACCAAAACAGTCTATTAGCTTTCCTGATTACTTGCTGCAATTGGATACTAACTTCTATGAATCGTACACCCGGAGAGTGATAGGGGACGGTGAGGAGCGGACTGGAGGTTGGTATGATGTGGGACAATTGCTGGACTTGGGCCTGGTGCCACATGCTGAGCTGTTGTTATCAGACTGTAATTTAAAACCTTTTCACGATGTTGTAACTACCTCTGTAAGTAATGCTTAAGCCTTCCTTTAATCCTCTTTGTGTAAGACTATATTTTCTTTTACTCTGTAAGATTTTTACCTTGGCACTTGTACTAAGATGGTGCCATTAAAAGGCAGCCATAGTAAAAACTTTTCATTGTACTCCTATATTTCTGTATTGTAGTACAAGTGACAATCAGGGATATTCTATTCTATTCTATTCTACATGCTTCTTTTTTAAAATGGTACTTCAACAAATTAAAACATACGTTCAAGGTTAAATCAGCAGCACGTAAATAACCCTTATCTTCCAGTTCCTGACAGCTTTAAGATACACCATGCAAGGTTGTCCAAGCTTTGGATTTGAAGTGAGATTTTGTCTGCTGATGGTGGGAGTAAACCCCTTGGCCCCCCCTGTAAGGTAATAGCTTATAGAGCACATGTCCATTATAACCACTTATGATTTGCAATCGATTTGCATGTGTTCCTGCTTCGAACACCTGAGCTGAAGTAGCATCCATTTTTGTATCCTTAAAGGCTATATGAAAATGAAAAATTTCCACAACTTCCTAGGTCTAGGAGGAAATAACTGACCCTCACTTCCTCAGTTCAAACAGATCAAGTTTCCTGACTTTAATTCATATCTTCAATATCTGCCCATGAGCTAGTTACCTTTTCAGCTAAACAGCTTTTGATATTTAAATAATGTTGAAACATAACTCTACTTTTGGATTGTTGTGGGCACTGCTGGCAATACCAGATTATTAAGCACTATCTGCCTTGACAGGCCATGATGTGGACCTGATGGTGTTGGTCTGAGGTGGACAAGGACAGAAACCACACAACACCAGGTTATAGTCCAACAGATTTATTTGAAAGCACAAGCTTTCAGAGTGCAGCCTCTTCGTCAGGTGAGGGGGCTACGCTCTGAAAGCTTGCATTTTCAAATAAACCTTTTGGACTACAACCTGATGTCGTGTGGTTTCTGACCTTGACAGGCAATGACGTTGAATCTTTTGCTTAAACTTCTGCAATCGTATAAAGAGGTAATCCCACATTGGTATTAGATAGGCATTTTGAGTTGGTGATTAAATAGAAAAGATTTTTAGCGAGTAGCTGGGAATTCAATCGTGATATCGCCACTGTCCCAACAATCCAAGCCTGCAGGACTTTGATCAGGCAGAGGTAAAGATGACTTGGAATCAGAATCCATTAGTGGTTTGGAAGGCACCAAACATACAAACTCACATTCTCTTCATAAACTGTTTGATTAAACCTTGTTGAACAGAATTCATTAGAGACTTTGAAGACAGCCATAGGTTTAGACTTCATTCAAAGTTTTGAAATAAACAAATAGGTGGTTGATCTGAACTTCAAGGAAACAATAAAAGCAATGGGCATATTTTGCAATGCAGAATAATAATTTACCCAGTTGATAACCTACTCAAATAAATCTGAAGACTTTTCAACTTTCACACTGCTGACCTGGGAACCATATCATTTAATGGTCAATTACTTTTTCAAATCACAACATTGTCACTCACTTTCTGTAAACTTGATACAACTTAGGCTCAAGCATTTCTTTGGAAGAGAAATAGACAACACCATTTGTACTGACCTTTCATATCATTCTTCTGGTGCTTTTCATATATATCATGGGTCATGAAGGCTCTCTGTTGGGGTGATTTATACCAGCCAGCAAAACTTACCTATCTCGATCAAAATTGTGGAGGTTCCAAAATGGCAGTAGTAGTAGCATGTAGGTTGCCAGCTCACACTCCTCTCCTGTCTTTCTATGCCAATGAAAATTACCACCATAGATTGGGATGGTGTGGTGGTGGGCAATCCTGGGTTTGGGCCCTGGTACCATTTTTAATCTTTAGCCAGCATACTTTTGTCCTGTGTCGGTACAGGAAACCTGGATTTGTATATCTATGTCAAGATGGTATATGGCTTAGGGGTAGAACTTTAAAGTGAATATGTTTCTCCTCTTGCTATACAATCACACAGTACAGAAGGGGCCCTTTGGCCCATCGAGCCTATACTACCAAAACTATGCTAAATCTGCTTTTGTCCCACTTTCTCACACTTGGCCTATTTCAAGGGCTAATCCAAGTACTTTTTAAGGGTTGTGAGGCTACCCCAGCCTCTACTAATCTCCCAGGCAGTGCATGCCAGACACCCAAATCCCTCTGGATGGAAGGACTTTTTCCTCAACTCCTCTCTAAACCTTCCACATTTCACATTAAACTTATGCCTCCTCAATATTGCCTTATTGTCTTTCCTAGTAGTAAAGTCTTTTTGCTGCAGTGCATCTTGAAGATTGTATCTATACTCAATCCAAGATGATCCAAGATGGTGGCGGAGTAGTAGTACAATGTGTGGGCTCCTCAGCCCAGGAGCTCAGAGCTCGTCTATTGCATCTGCTTTACTTTATTTTTGTCTTTTTATGCTTTTCTTTCATGTTTTCATTTATTATGTTACCTTGTCTTCTTTTACGGACTTTGGAGGAAAATGTCTTATCCCAGCCCAGTGCCAGTAACAAGGAGGCGTCCAGGATGCCAGAATGAAGGTATAGGCCTGGCACCTGGCAGAGCAGTCTCCCGGCATGGCAGTCTCCCAGTGTGGCGGTGTAGTCGGACGGGCCACGCAAAATGGCAGAATGGGATATTACACCAAGCATGCTGGGAAATCAAGCCAAGCATTGGCCAAAAGTATCTGTGCAAAGATACCCAAATAAACAAGCTGCAACCCAGACAGGCAGGCTGTAGCTGCAGACAGCACAATACACTGTTGACTAAGAGATAGTAAGAACTGCAGATGTTGGATTCATAGATAACACAGTGTGGAGCTGGAAGAACACAGCAGGCCAGGCAGCATCAGAGGAACAGGAAAGTTGATGTTTCGGGTCGGGACCCTTCTTCAGAAATGGGGGAGGGGTAGGGGGCTCTGAAATAAATAGAGAGGAGGGGTGGGGTTGGGGAAGGTAGGTGGGGTGGTGATAGTGTGTGCAGGTAGGCAATGGTGGGGTTTGGTCGGTGAGGTGGGAGGAGTGGATAGGTGGAAGAGGAGATGGACAGGTCAAGGAGGTGGGGATGAGGCGGGGGCTAGTCTTGGGATGAGGTCGGGGGTGGGGAGATTTTGAAGCTAGTAAAGTCCACATTGAGACCATTGAGTTGTGGGGTTCCAAGGCAGAATATGAGGTGCTGCTCCTCCAGTTTCTGGGTGGCGTCATTGTGACACTGGAGGAGGCCCAGGATGGACATGTCGTCCAGGGAGTGGGAGGGGGAGTTGAAGTGGTTCGCAACTGGAAGGTGTTGTCATTTGTCGCTAACCAAGCGCAGGTGTTCCACAAAGCGGTCTCCGAGCATCCGCTTGGTCTCACTGATGTAGGGGAGGCCACTTCAGGAGCAGCGGATGCAATAGGCCACATTAGTGAATGTACAGGTAAACATCTGTCTGATGTGGAAGCTTTTTTGGTGCCTGATTGGAGGTGAGGGGGGAGGTATAGGGGCAGATGTAATATATCCTTGGTTGTGGGGTCAGATTGCAGGTGGTGGAAGTGGCGGACAATGATGCGTTGAATCCGGAGGTTAGTGGGGTGATACGTGAGGACAAGAGGGATTTTGACTTTATTTTTGTTGCTGGTAGGGGGTGTGAGGGCTGAATGCGAGAAATGCAAGAGACGTGGTCGAGAGCGTTTTTGACCACTGAAGGGGGAATGTTGTGGTCCTGGAAATACGAGGACATCTGGGATGTTTGGGAGAGGAATGCCTCATCTTGGGAGCAGATACAGCGGAGGCGGAGGAATTGGGAGTAGGGGATCGCATTCTTGCAGGAAGGCGGGTGAGAGGAGGTGTAGTCTAGGTAGCTGTGGGAGTGGGTGGGCTTGAAATAGATATTAGTTTCGAGGTGGTCACCAGAGATGGAGACACAGAGGTCCAGGAAGGAGAGAGAGGTATCAGAGATGGTCCAAGTGAACTTGAAGTTGGGGTGAAAGTGTTAGTAAAGTGGATGAACTGGGGCCGATACAATCATCAATATAACGGAGGAAGATGTGGGGGATGGGGCCAGTGTAGCTTTGGAAGAGGGATTGTTCCATGTATCCTACAAAGAGGCAGGCATAGCTTGGGCCCATATGGGTTTCCATGGCCACCCCCTTAGTCTGTAGGAAGTGGGAGGAGTTGAAGGAGAAGTTGTTAAGGGTGAGGACAAGTTCAGTTAAGTGGCTCAGGGTGCCGGTGGAGGGAGACTGGTTGGGCCTATGGGAGAGAAAGAAGCGGAGGGCTTTTAGGCCATCTGCATGGGGAATGCAAGTAACAGGGATTGGGTGTCCATTTTGAAGATGAGGTGTTGGGGGTCAGGGAATTGGAAATCTTGGAGGAGGTGGAGGACGTGGGTGGTGTCCTGGACATAAGTGGGGAGTTCTTGCACCAGGAGGGAGAAAACAGAGTCAAGGTAAGTGGAGATAAGTTCAGTGGGGCAGGAGCAGGCAGAGACAATGGGGCGACCAGGGCAGTCGGGTTTGTGGATTTTGGGAAGGAGATAGAAACGGGCGGTGTAGGGTTGGGGAACGATGAGGTTGGAGGTTGTGGGTGGGAGGTCACCTGAGGTGATGAGGTTATGGATGGCCTGGGAGATGATGTTTTGGTGATCAGGGGTGGAGTCATGATCGAGGGGACGGTAGCTGCTTCCGGAACAAAGGGACACCTCACATTTTTATCTGGGAAGCCTACCTGACTTATGTAGCCCTGACATTTTCAGAAATAGAGGACCAAAGACCACCCACCATCTATATGGTAGTGCCTGATTGGGTCTGGTCAATCAGGTTAATTGATTCCTGATCGATCCAATGGTGGGAATCGAAGATCCTCACAAAGGGGTGCAGAAGCTTCCAAAGATAAGAATCACTGTAACTGCACCCTTGGGAGCAGGAACTTGAGATCAACCACTGTAAGAAGAGACACCCCTGGGACCATCACCATGTGGCTCAAGGCCAATGTCTAGAGTGATGATGTTTGATAATTCCAAGTTAAGTTAATGTACAAGATACTGACTTAGATTTACAGTGTTAATTGTCAGGTTTATAGTATTAATTGTTAGTTTGTAACCTAATCATTATTATAGTATTAATTGTGTTACAACTAATAAAGATTATTTCATATTACTATTGAAGAATTGACTCACAGTCCTTTGTACGTTATTAGGGCTAAACACACTGTGTAGTGAGCACAGCAATGGTCTTGGCCTGGCGTGGCAGTCTTGTCCCAGTGTGGAGGTTTTGTCCCAGTGTGGAGGTCTTCGGTAGCTTCTGGGTATTCCAGCAGCCTGGCATGAAGGTCTAGTCCCATCAAGGAGGTCTCGTCTTGGCGTGGCAGTCTTGACCTTGTTTTCCCAATGTATCCCGAGTCCTGGAGCCGTTAATTGAACTGTGATGAACCTTTACATTTTTTGCTTCTTATTTACGTGGATCTATCATTAATTTGGGTGCCATGGCATGGCAACTTATAAAACTTCTCACCGTGTTTTTTTTGGTAAAAATTCAAGTGACAATAAATTGCTTTTCTATTCTATTCCATTGCTTACCAATAGTGGAGAGATTAGTCGAGCATTGTTGATGATTAAGAGACTTTGATCGTTAGGAGAAGAACCAATCATGACAGGGTATTCTCTTTTAGTCAGTCACAATATTAATTTCTATGGTTCACTCAAACTTCTGGTCAATGGTAATATCCAACTTGTGAATGGGGAGCTTCTGATCATTCTGGTGCCCTTGAAGTGCAAGTAACATAGCTGGATTTTCTCTTGTTTGTTTTGTTGATTACCTGGGATCAAATTGGCTCAATTCAACGTCTTTTGAAGGGATTGCTTGAAGCAGCTATGGGAACAATTTGAAAAATAATTTATTTGGCATTATCTGGGTAGCAGGATGAGTATAACTGCTCTTCATGCATGTTGTTGCTAATCCGCCCTACTTCAATATTGCTCTCCATCATCCACCGACCAGCTGAGTCCTCTCCTTTATTGGATCAGTGGAGACTAGGGCTAGTCTGCCAGATTTCCTGTCCCCTTCAAAAGAGAGCTGCCAATCATCAGTTGGAAGATGTTTTAAGCTCAGTGCAAATAAAGCATGAAGATTAAAATGTTTCAGGCAGTTGGCTGGAATCACTGGGTAGGCGCCATATCTACTCCATATAATGCATGCCAAAGAATATTTTAAAATCCACATTTTGAAAATCAAAAGAGGACTGTGACTTTTCCTGTTATATATTAATGACCTGGGCTTGGGTCTACAGAATAGAAATTTCAAAGTTAGCAGAGAAACTTGGAAGCACAGCAAACTGTGAGAAAGATGGTAATAGATTTCAAGAGCACATAGATTGGTGGATTGGGCAAACATGTGGCAGATGGAATTTAATGCAGAGAAGTGTGAAATAATGCCATTTGGTAGAAATAACAAAGCTGCACATAAGCTAGACAGTACAATAAGGGGTCCAATTCTAAAGGGGAAACAGCATAAGTTGGAAGAATCTATGCACAAATTGTTGAAGGTGACAGAGCAGGTTGAGGAGTTGGAATAGCTGAGTTCTTTCATTGGATGAATTGCTTGCAGAGCGTCAACATGGATACGGCATGTCAAATGGTTCCTTCTGTGCTGTGATCATTGTATAATTGTATATTACTAAGTTACACTTAAAGTATTACTACTTCAGTGTGTATTTCCTCCAAAAATACAGCTGGCCGTCTAAATCCATAGTGAAAACTAAACGAGAACACGTGGCTGCAGGAACTGTGCTATCCCACTGTGTAGCCTGTAAAAGTGAATTCAGCTTGTGTTTGACCATTTCCTTATATATAGTGGTTAAAAACTGGATAAGGTACGAATAATAAGGGTATACTCCTGCTAGGCCAGCATTTGTTGCCTATCTCTAACCTACCGAATACCTGCTGAAAATCCAAAACTGCTGCAGACACTGGTTATCCTTTACCATTCCTGCAAATTACATCCTCACAAACCACTCTCAATATTATCAAAATGATTTCCTTTCAATTAATCACATTTACTTTTCCCAATTATATTATGATTTTAAGTATCCTTTTTGAAAATGTGTTTTTCCTTGGGATGTGAGTGCCACTGATAAGCCAGCATTTGTTCTCATCCCTAATTGCCCTTAAGTGGCTCACTAGATCATTTCAGAGAGTAGTTAAATTTTACTCATATTACTGTGGGTCAGCAATCATATGCAGGGCAGACCAGGTAAGGACAGCAGATTTCCTTCCCTAAATGCAGTTGTGAAGCATATTGCATTTTACATTAATGAGTTAATGACAGCTTAAAAAATGAATGATTGCTATGACTGAGCCTAGCATTCAATTCCAGTTTTTTAAAGAAATTTTTGAATTTGTTAATTAATTTTTTGCAAAGATCACCAACTGCTGTGGGAATCGAAGCTATAGATCGAGAATTACTACTCCATCTCCACCATGGCCTCCTATTATAACAGTATTAATGACAAATACTAGCACTTCCTTTACTGCTGACATTAGGTTAATTGACCTATAATTCATTGTTTCATTTCTCTGTTTTTGGAACAGCGGGGGTACGTTTGTTATTTTGACTACTCTCAAATCTCAAAGGTTCTGGAAACTGATAGCCAATGTATCAACTATTGCTGTAGTCATCTCTTTTTAAACTCAGTATGTAGACCATCATGTCCACACTTGAAGTTTGATCATTCTTTCCAGCACACTTTCTTTCCCAAATTTAAATTAATTTGAGTTCCTCACTCTCATTGGATCCTTAGTTTTTCATATTTCCCTTGTTTTTATGTTCTACTTTGAAGTCAGAATAAAAAGTTGTTTAATGATTCAGTCATTTCCTTATTCTGTATCATAATTTCTTCTGTTCCTCTCTCTTCCATTCGTTTCTGCTGATCTCTTCATTTTTGCCTACTTGTGGATGATCTTACAATCTGTCTTTATATTTTAGCTACTGTGCCTATTTTCATCTTCTTTCTCACTCTCATTGTTTCCCATTGCTGATTTTAAAACCCCACATTTCAGGCTTCGTACTTTCTTAGCAACATTGTAAATCGCTTCTCTTATTTTAATACTATCTTTTTTTTAAATTCGCCATCATTGTATGTAAATTTCCAATAAAGTTTTTAATTCTTCAAAATAATGCATACTCATTGTCAGAAATGTAGAGTGATATCATCGAGGCTTTTAATATATGTATATATAAAAACAGGAAAAAATTTGATGTGCACATGTAGATGAAGAATTCATTGAATATTTTTGAAATAGTTTCTTAGAACAGTGTGTTCTGGAGTCAACTATAGGGCAAGTTATACTATATTTGGCAGCACTAATTAATTACCTCACTGGGAGGATGTCCCAAAGTAGCAGCAATCATTATATGATTGAATTTTAATTCAGTTTGCAAAAGAAATGAGGGTCCAAGACTAGTGTTTTAAGTTTAGATAAGGACAATTATGAAGTCATGAAAACAGTGCTAGCAAAAGTGAAGTAACATGCCCAAGAGAGATGGTGGTGTGGTGATGATATCACTCGGCTCATAAAATAGAGGCCCAAGTTAATTTTTTGGGGAAATAGATTCAAATTCAATCATGGCAGCTGATGGAATTTGAAATAGATTGAAAAATCTGGAATTTAAAACTAGTTTTAGCCATGGTCACCATGATGTAAAAACCCTTCTGTTCACTAATGTGTTTTATTTTCACAATTTAAATAAATGGATTAAGGGACTGAAGATAAAGTTGTTAAATTTACTGATGCATCAAATATATGTAGGAATGTAAGTTATGAAGAAGACATACGAAGCTACAAAAGGATATACATAGTGGCAGCATCGTGGCTCAGTGATTAGCATGCTGCCTCACAATCCCAGGGACCTGAGTTCAGTTCTGTCTGTGTGAAGTTTACACATTCTCCCTGTGTCTGCATGGGCTTCTGCCAGGTGCTCCAGTTACTTCCCACAGTACAAAGATGTGTAGGTTAGGTAGATTGGCCAAGCTAAATTGCCCATAGTGTTCAGGGATGTACAGGCTAGGTGGGTCAGCCATGGGCAATACAGGAATTGGGTAGGGGGTTGGGCCTGGGTGGGATGCTCTTCAGAGGAATCAGTGCAAACCAGTTGGGCCAAATGGCCTGTTTCCACAGTGTAGGAATTCTACTCTGTTCAATGATTAAGTGAGTGGACAGAGATTTTGCAAATAGAATCACGTGAGAAAATGTGAAATTGTTCATTTTGATGGAAACACTTAAAAAGAGCATATTATCTTAATGGTGAAATATTTCAGAGCTCTAAGAAACAACTGGATCTGAGTTTGGTGCAAAATCCAAATAAGGTTAGTATGCAGGTGCAGCAAATAATTAGGAAAGCTAATAGAAGGTTATTATTTATTGGAGATAAATTGAATACAAAAATATAGAGGTTATGCTTCTATAATACAGCACATTTGTGAAACCAAATCTGGAGTACTTCATACAGAATTGATCTCTTTACTTAAAGAAGGATAAAAATACATTTGGAAGCATAACTAACATAAATACCAAGAATTCATGAGTTACCTTAAGAAGAAAGGTTGGAAAGGCTATGTTTGTATCTTCTGGAGCTTTGAAGTGTAAAAGGTGGTTTGATTGAAACTTAAAAGATCCTCATAGGTCTTGACAGGGTAAATATGAACAGGATGTTTCCTCTTATGGAGAATCTAGAACTCAGATCACTATTTCAAAACAAGGGGTGCCCATCCAAGGCAGAGATGAGGAGACACTTTTTCTCACACAAATTTATGCAGCTTTGTAACTTTCTTCCTCATAAGGCTGTAGAAGCAGAGCCTTTGAATATTTATAAGGCAGAGAAAGATGGATTATTGATGAGCAAGGGAGAAAATGTTTATTGGGGGTATGTGCGAATATGAAGTAACCAGATCAGCCACAATCTTATTGAATGGTGGAGTAGACTTGAGGGGCTGAATGGCCTTCTCCTGCTCCTAATTTGTATGATTGTGCATATATTTGTACGAACGTACATATATTCAAATGAGAACTATAAAGACCTTCATCAAACGTTTACTGTTACTTATCTGCTACATACTTTCAATTTAATTTCCTAAGCTACCTTTGCCAACTCACCTCTCATACCTCTGCAATTTGTTGTTCGAATTTCAGACCCAAGTTTTGATTTATTGTCAATTTGGTTTGGAATAACTTGGGCCCTGGGGACGAAAGTTAAAATTGAAGTACTAAACCACATGTGTGATATGGCTCTTCTAATTTGCTAAATGTCTTTGCAACACTATGATTACTTTAGCCATCCTACAAATTATTCCCAACAAATGTTTCTGTCATTCACTATTGCTTACATAAACCATACTAATTTCATTTCCTGATTTCCTGAGCTAAGATTTTTTTCTCAAAACTGTCTTTATCTCATTCTTTAGCATCTCTTTAGCATCTCTTTACCATCTCAATTTCCTCTCTTTTCTATTTTGTTGATCTTTCTCCAAGTCAAGAATCTTATAAAATTTAGTTCCCAACCTTGGTGACCCTGCATTTTTATCTATTTTTATCTCATTGCCAGCATTTTGTACAATCAAATGTAACACATTTAATGCTAATTTTTAACGATACATTTTCTGAAGAAGGGTCACTGGACCTGAAATGTTAACTCTAGCTTCTCTCCACAGCTGCTGAATTTTTCCAGCAATTCCTTTGTTTCAGTTCTATTTTCCACATTTTCTGATCTGGCCTTAATCACTAATATCTTTATTGGTATTATTAAAACCCCATCCCTTCCTGATATTAAATAACTGATTAATTATATGAATATATAAGTTGCACAGAGACTGGCAAATAACAAAAAATGATTCTGAAGAAGGATCACCGCACTCAAAACATTAACTTTGTTTCTCTTTCCACAGATGCTGCCAGGCCTGCTGAATTTCTTCAGCAGAGATAGTAGGAACTGCCGATGCTGGACAATCTGAGACAACAAGGTGTAGAGCTGGATGAACACAGCAGGCCAAGCAGCATCAGAGGCACAGGAAAGCTGACGTTTCGGGTCTGGATGCTTCTGAAGAAGGGTCTAGACCTGAAACATCAGGTTTCCTGCTCCTCTGATGCTGCTTGGCCTGCTGTGTTCATCCAGCTCCACACCTTGTTGTCTCTGAATTTCTTCAGCACTTTGTTTTTGTTTCAGGTTTCCAGCATCCACAGTTCTTTGTTTTATGATAATGAATTAAATTGAATTTAATTCAGTCTAATTTATTGAAATAAAAATGTAATGAATACACTGCAGGATGCTACTATATATAATATAGATATTACGGCTGACAGAAATTATGCACTCTGTTGGCTTGGAACTTGCAGGGTATTAGATACTCATTGTATAAATTACAGCCATGTTGAATTTACGGTATAGTTTCTTTTTTTATGGAAAACATTTAAAAATTAATCACGTAACTAGGCTTGGATAATGCAGTGATGCTTGCTTGGTAGAAAGTGACATTAATGGTTAAGTCATGTGTTCATGCCTTGCAAGTGGAACATGTGGTGTCTGGAAACCCTGTCAGTATTATCTCTGGAGCTTTTTATGTGAAGTCAGAGCATCAGCATTGGAACAGAGTGGATTTTGTTTATCTGCATATTATTATTTGGTCATTGAGGTATTAATTTGGGTGTACATTTATTATGATTTCTAGAAAAAATATTTTTTGAATTGGAATGCTAAACACAAATTATGTGTATTTTTTTACTTAGATAACTAGCATTCATATCAGATGATGGTTTCTGATTTATTATTTGTTATTATTTATTTGCTTGAAGCCTTCCTGTAAATTATTGGAACACTGTTTAATTTATTTTCTCATGTTGTTAGTGTCAGAATTATATTGTCACCTGATTGTGCACTGTATGCAATCTACTGATTGGTTAGTTGTTGTCATGGTAACAACAGAAAAAGACTGGTTCTGAAATGTTTAGCTATTTCTGGGAATAATAACGGTTCAGTTAGTTCACTTAAATTAGTCTCCTAATAGACCAAAAGCATGTGCCATGGAAATGGTGAAAGGAATAATCATATCAAACATATCTTGCGTGTTTTAAACTGCAAGAAATTGCATTTATTTCCTACTTTTTAACAGAAAAATTATCTTGAAGCACCTCATAGAGACAAAAGAAAATAAATGGGTATCCAACCTAAGTAGCAGATTTAGGGACAGTTGAACAAAAGCTTGCTTAAAGAGGTATAGGTCAGAAGAGGTTTTAAAAAAGAGAGACAGCCAAGGGATTTCAGAATGTGAGAAGCACCTAGCAGGCAGATATGTGAATGATGAAAGATCGGGTAATTGCACAAAAATCAGATAAATAGAGACTTAGGGATGTGGGGAGGGTGGAGTGCATTGTAGGTCTTGAGGAGCTTTTAGAGAAAGGGCAGGAGAAGACCATTTAAGGATATAAACATGTGTATGAGCATTTTAAGTTGAGACATCAAGGGACTAAGGAATGATATAAGCCAGTAAGGGCATGAATGATGGGATAATGAAATCTGGTGTGGGAAATGATATGGGCAGGCAAGTTTTGAATAAACTGCAGTTTATGCATAGCTTTGGAATAACCAAGTATGGATGCTATAGAATGAAGGGATTAATTTTCAGAGGTAGAAGCATCTTTTAGGCTCTTATAAGCCAATGGGTGCTAGGGATTTGTCAATTTTTATTCCATGCAATTCTTCACTCTTGTTAGCCTCTTCATTACCCTCCATTTCTAATGTATAATTTGTATCATCCACTGTGAAGACACACCCAAACTAATTGTCCAATATGCCAGCCATTAGCCCATTCCCTCTGGAAATTTTAGGACATTGTAGCAGGAATATGCCAATCAGCCCATTGAGTCTGCTTTATCAATGATTACGATCATGGTCAATCATCCACTTCAATGTCTTTTTCCCAGTAAACCCATGTCCATTAACAAAGTTGGTATTACAGTCATAGAGTTATACAGACCCTTCGGTCCAACTCATCCATGATGACCAGGTTTGCTACATCCCGCTAAACTCTTCCTATTCATATACCCATCCACATGCCTTTTAAATGTTGTAATTGTACCAGCCTTCACCACTTCCTCTGGCAATTCATTCCATACATGCACCGCCCTCTGTGTGAAAAAGTTGTTCCTTAGGTCCCTTTTAAATCTTACCCCTCTCACCTTAAACCTATGCCCTTTAATTTCGGACTGCCCAACCCTGGGAATAAGACCGTGACTATTCACCCTATCCCTGACCCTCATGATTTTATGAACTTCTATAAGATCACCTCTCAGCCTCCAATGCTCCAGAAAAAATAGCCCCAGCCTATTCAGCCTCTTCCTATAGCTCAAACCCTCCAACGCAGGCAAAATCCTTGTAAATCTTTTTCTGAACCCTTACAAATTTAGCATCTTTCCTATAGTAGGGAAAACAGAATTGAATGCAGTATTCCAAAATTGGCCTAACCAATGTCCTGTACAGCCGCAACATGACCTCCCAACTCCTACACTCAATGCACTGACCAATAAAGGCTAGTGTACCAAATGCCTTCTTCACTATCCTGTGCACCTGCGACTCCACTTTCAAGGAACTATGAACTTGCACTTCAAGGTCTCTTTGTTCAGCAACAATCCCCAGTACCTTACCATTAAGTGTATATGTCCTGCCCTGATTTGCCCTACCAAAACATAGCACCTCATATTTAGTAATACTAAACTCCATCTGCCACTCCTCAGCCCATCGACCCATCTAATCAAGGTCCCATTGTACTCTGAGGTAACCTTCTTCATTGTTAACTACACCTCCAATATGGTGTCATCTGCAAACTTACTAACCATACCTCTTATATTCGTATCCAAATTATTTATATAAATGACAAAAACAGTGGACTCAGCATTGATCCTTGCAGCGCACCGCTGATCACAGGCTTTAGCGTGAAAAGCAACATTCCACTTTCACCCTCTGAATCCGACCTTCGAGCCAATTTTGTATCCAGATTGCTAGTTCTCCCTGTATTCAAGGTAATCTAACCTTGTTAACCACTCTGCCATGTGGAACCATTAGAAATCTATCAATCTACCTTTAATATACTAAATGACAGAGCTTCCACAGCTCTCTGAGGTATAGAATTCCAAAGATTTACAATGATCTGAGTTAAAAAAAGAAAAAACCCTCATCTTGGTCCTAAATGTCTTCTCCCTTATTTTAAAATTGTGTTTCTGGTTCTAGATTCTCCAATCTGGGGACACATCTTACCCACATTAAGCCTATCTATCACTTCAGATATTTTTCAGATTTACATGGAATTAATGCAATTTCCTCAATCTCTCTTCACAGGGCAGCCCTACCATCGCAGGAACAAGTCTGGTGAATCTTTTTTCCACTTTTTCCATGGCAACAATATCCATCTAAGATGAGGGGACCAAAACTGCTCACAGTCCTCCAGATGTAGTCTAACAAAGACTCTTAACAATTAAAGTAAGACTTCACTACTGTCATCCTCAAATCCTCTTGCATAATAGCTTGCTGCACCTGCATGTTATCCTTCAGTGACTTATGACCAGCATACCCAAGTTCCTTTGTACACCTACATTTTCTAACCTCTTGCCATTTAAGAGATAATCTACACATCTGTTCATCTCAGCAAAATGGATAGCCTCATATTTTTCCACATTATATTCTAACTGTCTTGTTCTTACCCACTCAGTAAGTCTGCCCAAATCCTCTTGAAGCCACTCTGCACCCATCTCACAATGCAAAATTCCACCTAGTTTTGTGTCATCCATAAACTTGAAAATAGTACATTTCATCCCAGATCCAAGTCCTTTATATTGTTAACAGTTGAGGCCCTAGTACTGTTCCTTGTAGTACCTCACCATTCATAGCCTGCTTTTGTGAGAATGACCTGTTTATGCTATTTTCTGCTTTTGTCTAATGTGTTATAATCCCAACTGTTGTTATTACTATTCATGTCAGATCCCAGACAGGAACCACATGGTTAAAATCTCATTAATCTAAAAGCACTTCTTTATAAATTGAAAAGAAACAAAAGTATCCAAAACATACTTCTGGTACGCTTCCCAAAACACCACTTGGAAAATACTCATATCAGAATCCCTGTACCCTGTCACATGTGACTTCAACTTTAAGACTAGAACTGTAATAGCTTCTTCCTGGAGCTACCACACATCTGAACTTTAACTCTGTTTATCTGTCCACTAGTGGTGCCAGATTTCTCCAGTACTTTCCACTTTGTTTCTGATCTTCACCATACTTATCTTCAAGTAACCCTTTCAAGTTTAGTTTTATCCCAATATTCCTGGTCTGGAGCTAACACTAACTTTTCACTCCAAGGTAATCTAATTCACAGAATATTTCATTCTCTTCTCCAGAAAACTGCCCTATCCAGCCGTCCTGCTCCAAGGTCTTGCCAGGACTAAGACACTCAAAGACAAAAGTTAATCTAAAAGTCTGTCTTTTATGCTTCTCTTAAACTTAAAAGTCCCAGATTTCTGAACTCTCTACGAAATCTTTGAGACCCCATTAATTACCACACTAGATTGCAAACAATCTCAAATAAACAAAAGTTAATTAGTGTACAAAACCCATAAACGCTGCAGCCAAGTCCTAAAGACTAAAGTCCTATAGGCTACAGAAGTACTTACAAGTTAATTATTAACTTCTGACACAGACAAACCAATTGTTTACTGGTTCAAAGCCATGATTCCAAGTTTACAGCAACTAATATCAAAAATTATACATATAAATTCTGCAACTAATATAATAGCCAACCCTTAATCAATGTCAGTATATTACCTCCTCTCTCATGTGCTTTAATTTTGCTAACCAAAACCTTTCAGAAAATCCATGTGTATTTAGTACACTAACTCTACTTTATCAATTCTGTTTGTGACATCCTTAAAAATAGCCAACAGGGCTTGTCAAACATGATTTTCCATTCATAAATCAACACTGATTTTGCCCAATCAGATTATTATCGAAATATCAATTATCACATCCTTTATGATAGATTACAATATTTTTCCTACTTCTTCTGTAAGACAAACAGGTCTGTAGTTTATTGCTTTCTCTCTCCCTCCCTTGTTAAATAGTGAAGTGAAATTTGCTACCTCTAGTCTGCAGGAAAATTCCAGACTTTATAAATTTTGGTAGATGATCACCTGCTTTCCCAAAAGTTACTTATTTCAACATCCTGGGATATAGAATATCAGGTTCCAGGGATTTATCAAGTTTCAGTCCCATTAATTTATCCATTTCAACCTTGTTACGAATACTAATTTCCTCAATTCTTCATTCTCCATAGTCAATTTGATCTGTAGTTCTGGGAGATTTCATATATGTTCCTTCATGAAGATAGATGCAAAGTAATCATTTAGCTCCTCTGCAATTTCTCTAGTCCCTATTATAAATTCTTTTGATTCTGCCTGTAATGGACCAACATTTGTCTTAGCCAAATGTTTTCCTTTTACCATACCTACAGAAGCTTGTACAGCTTTTTCTTATTTGCTGGTTTATATTCACACCTGTTCTCCTTTTCTTTATTGGTTTCTTGGTCCTTCTTTGTTGTATTCTAAAATTTTCACAATTTTCAGAGTCATTACTATTTCTGGGGACTTTTAAAGCCTTTTCTTTCAATGTTTGTACAATCCCGAACTCTTTGTTAGTTACAATTTTTTTTTGAGGGGGTGCGCAGGACAGGGGGCTGTCTGTGCCATGAAGGAATGTTTAGTTGCTGTAATCTATGTAATAATTATTTAAAGGCTATCCATTCCCTGTGTAGCATCATACCTTTTAATGTATTCTTCCCATCCATTTCGGCCAATTTAAACCTCATGCCTTCATAATTTCCTTTGTTCAAATTTAAAATATTGGCTTCAGACTGAAATAGCTCTTTTCCAAATATAATGTAAAATTCTAGCATATTATGATCACTCATCTCAAGATTCTTTTGTAAAAAGGTTATTAATAATCTCTTCATCATTACATAATACTAGCCTTTTCTTAGTCAGTTTCTCAATACACTGC
Organism: Rhincodon typus; assembly: GCF_021869965.1. Lineage (NCBI taxonomy): Eukaryota > Metazoa > Chordata > Chondrichthyes > Orectolobiformes > Rhincodontidae > Rhincodon > Rhincodon typus. Next base: position 51,529,456 of record NC_063338.1, read on the forward strand.
TCTAGAAAACGATCCCCAACATTCTCCAGAAACTCACCCTCAATAGAATTAATGCTCAATTAGTTTACCAAAGTCTCTGCAGATTGAAGTCACCCCTAATTCTCCCTTAGTAATGCACAGATCCCATCCCTTATTATCTATGCAACACCAACTCCTTTTCCTTTTTGCCCCTCCTTTCTAAATTTGAATATCCTTGAAATTAAGTTCCCAATTTTGGTGACACTGTAGCCATATTTGTGTTACAGTAAAAATACATCACACCTATTTATGAGATAACAACGTGTAGAGCTGGATGAACACAACAGGCCAATCAGCATCAGAGGAGCAGGAAAGCTGACATTTCGGGTCTGGACCCTTCTTCAAGAAAGATCCAGACCCGAAACGTCAGCTTTCCTGCTCCTATGATGCTGCTTGGCCTGCTGTGTTCATCCAGCTGTACACCTTGTTATCTCAGATTCTCCAGCATCTGCAGTTCCCACTATCTCTGAAACAATTTTACCCTACTGTGAAGCCAGAAGAAGGGTCCAGACCCGAAACGTCAGCTTTCCTACTCCTCTGATGCTGCTTGGCCTGCTGTGTTCATCCAGCTCTACACCTTGTTATCTCAGATTCTCCAGCGTCTGCAGTTTCTACTATCTCTCACACCTATTTATGTTCATTTGTGACTTCATATCACCTACCTTGTTGCAAATGCTGTGCACGTTCAAGTAGAGTCCCAATTTTGATATAATTCTACATTCTAAGCTTAGTTGGTGCTCAAATTTGTTTAATCTGACTTATAATTTCACTTGTGACTTTTTTACTTCCTATTACCCGCTATACGAATTTTAGCCATCCATTTAGGTTCTCATAGCACTGACAAGCTTAACTAAAGCCTCCCCAAGTAGCACTAGCTAGTCTTCCTGCAAGGGTATTAGGTCTAGTCCTGTTAAGGTACAAACTGTTCAGATTGTATAGGTTCCACCTATAACAGAACTGGTCCCAATGCCTCAGAGATCAGTGTCATCCTTCATCAATTCTCTGGCCACATGTTCAATCAATCAATCCTCCTATTCCTATGTTCTGTTTCGTGGATGCACAAAAAAGCTCCAGCCCCTGGTCAAGTTCTAAAACCAGAAGATTTAGCTTTTGCAACCAGTGACTCTTCCTGCAGTTGTGTTCATCTAGGCTACGTGATGCACTCATGACTGCCAACATATCCAAATGGACATATATTGTAATTGGCTGAGCTGTACTGTAACTTTAAAAACTATTTAATACAATGAGAATAAGTTACCAGTTCCTCACCAAGCAGCCTTTATCCCAGTAGCAATGCAATTGGATATTGAAAAATAATAGAAACACCTCCTTCCCCACTTTATTAAACTCACTCATCAAACTTCTACCTTACACTCAGTGCTTTCAAAGCAGCACTCTGTGCAGACCTATCTCTGGTTTTAAAAGACTGATGTGCATTTTAGTGTCTCTCCTTTTCACCTAGTGGAAACAGAACTTACATTTGCTTTTATCCAATATTGTATACTCTTTGTATTTCTGGCTGTTATACTCATATCCTAATTCTCCTTTTTTTAAATCAACTTTTAAGTCTCTTTGTTTGTAAAACTCTCCCAATCCTCAGGCCTTTTTATTTATCTTTGTTCAGTAATAGATAATGAGGGTAATAGAAGGAAATGGGATTTATAATAAAAAAGTCATGTTTTACCAAAAGAAGTATCCTGGAACCAAGGGATGACATCTTATGGAGGTGAACAAGAGAGGAAAGATTTTGAAGAAGGTTGTGCATTTGATTATGTCAGAGACTACATAAACTGTATTGAAGAAAAAGAAAGATGGTGTTCCACAATCTGACTCATGGAGAATCTAGTTTGTGCCTTCGATAAGGAAGAGTGGAAACCCAAATGTTTGGATTATAACAGCTAATTCCTGAAGCAAAGAAAACAGTTTTTGAATCAACAGCATATTCAAGAATTTTGAAGAAGAAATAGACATCAGGAATAGAGTGATAGTTTTCAGGGACAGAGAGATTGAGGCTGAGGAGGATGATAATGATGATAATTTCAATAGGGATGAGAACAATGCTTACGTTAAGGTAATCTTTTCCAGCGCCAGATAACATGAGTCTCAGAAACGAATAAATAGTTTGTAAATGTCTCACCAGAAAGTTAACACCTCCAATGCTGCAGCTCTCTCTCAGTTGTGTATGGATAGAATGATTAGAAGATTTAGAAGCAGTTAAGTAGAAATTAACCTGCAAAGACTCTTGAATTAGAAAAAGGGTAAAAGGTATTCACTGAAAAATATCCACAGGGTCAGTTACTAAATACTTCCGTTCCTGTGGTGGCATCGTTGGAGGTTTCATCTTTTTTGTAAGACATTAAACTGAGGCCCCAGCAGACTGCTCAGACTGTTGTAAAAGATCCATTGGCACTATCTTGCAGAAGTATCATGAAGGACAGATTGCTCTGGCCATTACCAGATTGCTCTTTGTGGGAGCCAGTTATGTACCAGTAAACCTGATTTCCCGCATCAGAACAGTAGCTGCACTTATAAACAGACTCATTTATTACAAAGTGCATTGAGACATCTGGTGTGTAAGGAGTGGGCTATATAAATACAATATGTCTTTTTCTCTTTTTCCATGTCTTGCCTGCTTCAACAAATTTAAACAGTCTTCCCTCAATTTAAACTGAGTGCCAATAGCAGTTCCAATATTGCAGATTTCTAATAATGCAGGGGTGACAATAGCAACTTACATTTAAGCAGCATGTTTAGGATGGAAAATCATCCCAAAGTGATTCACAGAGATACAATGAAGAAAATAGCCTTCACACATGTACCAACTCATCAATTCCCCACCTCCGTCTCCAGAATTTCCGTGGGAAACAGGAAAAGGTCACGCAAGGGGTTAAAATCCTCAAAACCACCTCCAATTCACTGTATTCCTATTTTCCATTATATTCGTGGTGGTGATTCATGTTGTGAACAGGATTCCCATCAAAAGCAGCAGGTGCCTACTAAAGTTCAAAAGTCAAGGTTCGGCAATGTCATTGGCACCACAGTGTAATTTTAACATCAGTATTCATCATTATCTCCTGCTTGGCCACAGAAACGTGGCAGGAGCGCTCACTGGTGAGAAGAGACCCAGCTAAGTTTTAAAGCTTTACTTCCCTTTGATATCCTTTGGGCCAAGAGGAGCAGGAGTGATCCTTCCAAGGCAACATATTGAGATATTGGTCCTCTCCAGTGTCAATATGCCCACAATTACTAGACACAAAGATATACCGCCCTGCCAAACCCACATTGATAACTGGGAATTGCCTCCATCTACAACTGCCAGAAACTTTTCATAAGCCCCTGGTCGTGGTAAAATTCCTGCTCTCATCAGCCAGCAAGGGATCTGGCCAAAGATAAGATGGGACGATAAGGCATTTTATTCAAATGTCACCAATCTGACCCATGGTTTTCAACCCCTTACCATCTGTACAGTCAAAGTCACAATGGCTATGAAGGAAGAAGGCATGATGATACATTGCTGACATTGTAGAGTTGACCCCTTATGAGAGAAAGATCACAAGTTGCTGGGGGGATATTCAGCTCTGGCTGTGAGAGAGATACAATGCCTGATATTGTACAAGCTGCAGTTTAATCAGTACTGACCAAAACATTTACAATGTCATCCCTGTAAAGCTTCAAACTGCACCAACTTTCACTGCCATCTCAGTCTCCAGGGGGTCTTCATATTCATCCTTATCTCATGTCTTCTTTTTCTGCCCAGCCATGACAGCAACAAGGAGCAGTGAGAAATAAATTAGAGAATGATGAGGAGAGAGAGTGGGTGCATTTCTTCCTTAAAGGTTATGCTGAGATTGAGAAGGAGAATGATGAAAATTTGACTTTACTCCCAAGTGGCCTTCGATGAACATTCTGTCCTCTGTTCTCTTGCATTAATCACATAAACATTATTGCATTTGCACTTGGTTTCTTACTTCCTTGTACCAGATCAAGTAGTGTCACACCAAGGGTTTTTAGACAGTTTAAGTGAACATCACCAAACACAAAGAAGGGAGAGGTGATTGGTGTGGTGCCAATTCAACTACAGGCGATGCTGTGATAGTTACCTTTAGATACCTTGCTATCACATAAATGCCAGAGAATGGCCATCATCCACAAGTGAGAATCTAGCTATCTTCTATTGATATTCATTGGCATTACCATTGATGAATCTACCTCAATAAATATCCTGAGGGCATAATGTTAACAGGAAACCTAACTGAATGAGCCATATGAATACTGTGGCTATAAGAGCAGGTCACAGGCTGGGAATCCTGCAGTGTGACTCCTCAATGTCTGTCCAATATTTATAAGTCACGAACAAAAAATGTGATGGAACACTCCCCGCTTGCCTGGATACGTGCAGCTCCAACAATACTCAAGAAGCTCAATACAAAAATTACTGACCTTGTCCCATGAAACTTCTGAGGAAGGGTCACCGGACCAGAAATATTAACTCTGACTTTACTTCACAGATGCTGTCAGACCTGCTGACCTTTTCCAGCAACTTCTGTTTTTGTCTATTTGTAGCTAAACTGCTTCATCCCGGACAATATCCTAGTGAATCTCCTCTGCATCCCCTCCAGTGCAATCACATTCTTCCTATAGTGCAGTGACTAGGACTATACACAGTACTCCAGATATGGTCTAACCAATATTCTGTACCACTCCAACATAACCCTCTGGCTTTCATATCTCTTGATTTTAAAACCAAGTATCCTGAATGCCTATTTTTAACTTCCCCATTAACCTTTTCTAACAACTTTAGTGATTTGTGGATACACACCCCAAGATCCCTCTGTTCCTCTGTTCCTCTGAGCTCCCTAGCATCCTACCTTTCATGAGTACTTCCTTGTCTCGTTATTGTTTCCAAGGTGTAACAAGGTTAAAATCCCATAAGCCACATATCTACCCATCTAGCCAATCCATTCATATCCTCCTATAACTTAGGAATTTCTTCCTCACTGTTACTACCTGGTCAATCTTCATATCATCCATAAGCTTATTTATTATCAATTTCCACAGCGCCCCCACCCTCCACCCCAACACATTCTCACCTACATTATTTATGAATATCTCAAACAATAAGGACCCAACACCGAACCTTGTCATATGCCACAGGTCACAGTCACACAAACAGCCTTCTACCACCATCTCCTGTCTCCTGTCACTAATCCAAATTTGAATCCAATTTGTCAAGTTACCCTGGATCCCACATGCTTTGACCTTTTTTTTTACCAGTATCCCCCTTGTCAAAGGCTTCTATATAACACACATCAACTGTCCTATGCTCATCTACACACCTAGTCACTCCTTGAAAAATTCAACCAGATTTATTAGGCATGACCTCCCTTGGACAAAAACATGCTGACTATCCCTGATCAAACTTTGCCTTTCTAAGTGGAAATTAACTCTCTCCTTCAGAATTCTCTCCAACAGTTTCTTTATCACTGATGCAAGACTCACTGGTCTGTAATTCCTTGGTTTATTTCTACCACATTTCTCAAAAAGTGAAACTACAGTAGCTGTCCTCCAGTCATCTGGCATCTACCCTGTGGCCTGACAGCAATCATGTTCCATCTAGTGCTGTCTCATGCCATTTGAAATTATCCTGATAAATCTTCTTAAACTCTTAAGCCTTGCTATTTTGATATTCTCGTTCATATCCTCTTTCATCTCCTTTCCAACCTGAAGACTCTTGAGTTGAGTTGATCCTTGAGTTCATTCCTACATGTTTTATTTCCCATTACCTTTGTTATTTTAACAACTCTTTCCAGACTTTACCTATCATAGATGTTCTGCAGTGTGCGCACTGTCTGAGTTTACTGGCTGCACTTGTGGCCCTATCCACCAGTTGCAAAGCCAGGGTGACCCTGCAGCAGGCCCCCATTTCAGGAGCCCCAACACATGTAAGTCACAATCAGCCAGTCTTCAGCATCTCTGGGTCTTTGGAAGTGAAGATTCCACCTTAAAAAGGAATTAGAAAGCCAGTAGCTCTAAGTTTCTAGCAGTGCTACCAGGAGAGGTAAGTCAAGCAATTTTATCAAGACCACATGTGGAAGACATGAGGAACATTCCTGAAGAGTTAACACTGCTTCTGGCAGGATCCTCCATGGAAGTTAGAGTACTTGAACAGGAGGGACCTCCATTTATGCAACCAGTCTACCAGCATATACCTGAAAACCTCCCACAATTTGAGGACACAGTTATTTTATCAGTAGGGGAAGCATAAGGCCCTATTTTCTTTATTTTTTTTCATAGGATGTAGGCATCACTGGATAGTTCACCAAGTATTGCCAATTGCTAATTGTATCTGAAAAGGTACTTCACTTCCCCTTGTGAGTTCAACTCTTTCGTTCATGTTTGGACAAAGCTGCAAGACCTTAACAGCTGAGTGGGTCTAGCCGAATGCACATTATCATCAGTAAGCAAGTTATAGCTGAGGCAGTGCCATTTCATAGCACTGTTAATGATACCTTCCAACAAATTAATGATAATTGAAAGCAGTCAAATGGGAATATAGAGAGTAATGGCTGGGTTGGATGTGTCATGTTTTTGTGCACAGGATATATCTTGTCAAATTACTGCAATGCCAGGTAGATACCAGTGTTGTAGCTGCACTGAAACAGATTGTCTAGGGAGACAGCTTCTTCTGCAGCATAAGTCTTCAGTCTTATTGAATTGGCTGAAGACTATCATCTGCAATATTGAGGACCCAAAAAGGAAGCCAAGATGGATCCTCTTATTATTTCTGGTTGAAGATGGATGCAAATACTTTAGCTTTGACCTTTACATATGGGCTACCTCATCATTGAGAGTAAGGACTTTTGTGGAGGCTTCTCCTCATCAAAGTTTTTTAATCCTCCACCACCATTCATGACTGGATGTGGCAGGACATCAGAGCTTAGGTCTGGTCTATTTGTTGTGGGATCGCTTTGCTCTGCTTATCGCAGTAGTCCTCTGTTTTCACTGCACCTCATTTTCAAGTGTGCCTCGTGCTTCTCCTGGCATTTCCTCCTGCACTCTCCATTGAACCAGAAATGATCTTCTGGTCTGGTGGTAATGGCAGTATGGACGATACATTAAGCCATGATGTTATGGATTGTTTACTTAGTGGCAGCTTGAGGGCTTCAGTTGTCCTAGAATCAGGAAGATTATTTCTAACCTTCGCTGCCTTGACTTAATCTCTAACCTACATCTTCTGATCTGATTCTACATTCTTACCATACCAGGTAGCCCAGTCCTGGAGGAGTTGGAAAATTACATTTCCCTCAATTACTCCAATTGGGTACTAATAAATTCTTTATGTAAATGCAGTGTCACTTTCTTTATGTATATTCATTTTTTTTCTCATGTTCATTTATGTTCTCATTTATTTTTTGACAACTCTCAGAAGCCATCTTAATGTCTCAAGAGATCAATTATAGGCGCAAGATCCTTTACCAAATCCATTCTAATCAGTCATTTCTATTAATCCTATAATCCTTCTTCTTGTACCATGTTCCTAAATAATTATTGGTCATTTTCTTATGTTAACATACTGCTAACTGTTTGTCCATTTCTTTCCAACCAATCTAAATTTTCCTTTGATTTTTCCTCATCTATTACCAAATAAAAAGTGAACAGACTGTTGGGAAAATGTAGAGAGTCATGATAATTGTGTGTTGAAGTATGTAATAATGAAGTAAAGTAAATAAAGTAAAGTAAAGCAATAATGAAGTTGTAGTAATCTTAGGGAAAAATATGATGTTAAATTTGGAATACGACACTTAAAATTATGAAAATACTAGCTGTGAATCACTGTAATGCCTGGAAAGTAATGTAATCACATTCAGCATCAACTAACAGATACTTTGTTCAAATATGAGTGGCTAAATCAGAAAGCATGTTCCAGATGTTATTTTCTTCTTGCCTCAGATAGAAACTAATGTCATTATTGAAAATAAGTCTGAATAGAAGCTTTGTCTACAATGCTTTAAAATGCCTGCAGCAGTCACACACTTGCTTTCATATTCTTGCATTGTGTTCTTTAACATAGATATACCACTCTTGATTGAAAGTCTCAGAGAGGTTTACTGAACAGACAAACTGCAAAATTGCCCTGTAACTGCAATTTATGTACACATTCTTACTCTAGCATGCTCCAGTTGGAGTCCTTGGGTGGAATCTTATAAGCACATGAATAACGTAGGCTATGGCAAGATTTGTGGCAAACCCCCTAAGAAGTTTGAATAGGAAGGTTTGAGAGGGATATGGGCCAAATGCTGGCAAATGGGATTAGGTCAGATTTGGATGTCTGGTCAACATAGATGAGTTGGACCATAGGATCTGTTTCTGTGCTGTATAATTCTGTGACTCTATAATGACTCCAAGTCCAGTGAGGCTCATCTCGATACTGGGATTCAGCCAGCCAAGCAGCATCAGAGGAGTAGGAAGGCTGATGTTTTGGGCCTAGACCCTGCTTCAGAAATGGATTTCTGAAGAAGGGTCTAGGCCCGAAACATCAGCCTTCCTGCTCCTCTGATGCTGCTTGGCCTGCTGTGTTCGTCCAGCTCTACACCTTGTTGTCTCAGATTCTCCAGCATCCGCAGTTCCTGCTATCTCAATACTGGGATTAACTTGTTGCATTTTTTTTGTAGCTGCAGGGCAAAGAGACAAGATTCTCACCAGGTAGTGGCAAGTTGCCTATTAAAGTGGATTATTGCTGATTAGCCAACTTAATTATAGCATAGATAGTAGGAACTGCAGATGCTGGAGAATCCGAGACAACAAGGTGCAGGGTCCATTGTCTCCGCCTGCTCCTGCCCCACCGAACTGATCTCCAACTATCTCGACTCCATTTTCTCCCCCCTGGTCCAGGAACTCCCTACCTATGTCCGTGACACCACCCACGCCCTC
>NC_063338.1:51538804-51547979 GCF_021869965.1 Rhincodon typus
CTTTACACTCACCTGTTTGTTTCCTCTCCACCTATCCTCTCCTCTATCCCTCTTCTATCCGCCTCCCACTCTCTCCCTATTTATTTCGGAACCCCCTTCCCCTCCCCCTTTTCTGATGAAGGGTCTAGGCCCGAAACGTCAGCCTCTCTGCTCCTATGATGCTGCTTGGCCTGCTGTGTTCATCCAGCCCTGCACTTAATTATAGCATATCTTGCCTCATTAATATGCAGCTTCCTACTTTACCAAATGCACCGAGAAAACTAGATGCTGAGAATTCTTGACCCAGAAGTCAGGGCAGATTCCCTGCAACTTCAGCTCGCTACTTGTTCCAACAGACATCCAGCAGGCACTGGTGTCTCAAGACATGTTCCATAGGCACCTGCCCACACATACCCTATGTCCTCTGTATCTGATAATGCTAGTCACTAAGCACTCTCCTGGCATGTTTCTGATCCATTTAAAATGCATTTCCATACTTCAGTGCTGCACCTTTGGATGCAATAGCAACTATCATTGCAATGCTATAGCAAGGATGCTGTGTTCAGGGACACCCACCCAACTCATGGATTAGACCATGTATGACCATTGCCTTCTTTCAAATCCCTACTACATTCAGATTATCCATTTCATCAGAAAGCAAATAAGTTTTGAAATGTATCAGTCCCCTGGTATGAGTAGATCTCCAGATGAAGAAAAGAATGATGCTGAAGCTGGTAAATTTAAACTGTTATTCAATCTTCATCCCACTTGTTATGCTTTATGCCTCAGAGACATGTAGAGATGATTCCAGTTTCTATATCTGAACAGGAGCTTTATCTTCAATGCTTCTAAAATGTCTGCAGCGGCCACAAGCTATCTTCAGTTTTGGTTTCACTTATACACACAAAATTTAAAAAATTGGACAGTTGAATACGACGGCATTACATAATGTATTTCCATTCCTTTGCTCCCTGGATATTCTGTGATGCTTGTGGCTCCTTCCATCCATCACTTCCAATTAGCTGCACAATTATAGAAACATAGAAAATAGGAGGAGTAGAGTTTTTAGCCTTTTGAGCCTGCTCTGCCATTTGGCTGATCCTCTAATTCAATACCATATTCCTGCTTTCCCATCATAGGCCTTTGAAATTTTTCTTGTATATATTCATGACTTGACCTCCACGGGTTCACCGCCCTTTGAGTGGAGCAGCATCTCAGTCCTAAATGGCCCACCCCATATTGTGAGATTGTGTCTCCTGATTCTAAACTCCTCAATCACAGAAACAAATCGGAGCCCACCTTAAAAGGTAACCTTTGCTGAGATTTCCAATATGATTGTTATATGCTGCATACTACATCATTTCACAATATGAATAGACCCAACAGTGGGGGAAGAGGCCTATTCAGAAACCAAGCCCAAATCTGAATGCAAATGGTAACACAGAATATGGTACCCCAGGAATACATTTACAGCATATTTTCCCAGCCATACACACAAAACAGATTTAGCTGAGGGTCTCAGCCATCATTTTAATGAACTTTCCTGAACACAGTCAAAATAGCATCCAAACATTGTACTGTACTACTTCAACTAAAATGAAAGACATTGCCTGTAAATCCCAGAGTTGGGAAAAACCCATTAAAATTTTACATTTTCTTTTGAACATTTACTTCTCTCTACTATCCATGAAATGCAAACACCTCATGCAACACCAGATGGTGATGTTTTCCTTCAAATGAAGTTACACTTAATATAACAAAAGATGCATTGGCCTGAGTTTTCCATTTCTGCACTCACCAGCAGAAAGTTACCACCCATTCACTTTAATGGGCACAAAATCATAGGCTGGCAAACATGGAATGGAAGATCCTGGTCATTATGGATTGCACAAAAATTATATGCTATTCGAACATTAGTGTTGGTATTTTCATCTCGCAGAAGAAAATTATTCACCCATAAAAAGTGTAAGCTTAATATTGAACAAGATTTTGAAGCTTGGCTCCATTTTTTAAAAAAAACTGTGAGCAGCAATTTCTAAACAAACTAATTCTTAAAATTCATGCGCTCATGTGCACTTAGCCAGAGAAGAGTTTACATGATAATGACCCAGCCGTTCCTCATCAGTCAGTAAAACGATTTTGAGAAAATTTCCATGTGATTGTATATTTGTCATCTTATTGGATTGATATCCATTAGAATTGGACTAACAATCTATAGAACATAAGCTCAAAATCTATCTATTTGAGAATTTGAAGGCAGATATCAGTTTAAAAAAAGGTGACAATGAAACGGCTTATTGTAAAAACCAAACTGGTTTATACATCGAAGTCAATGTGTACAACCCTTACTTCTACCTAGTTACTAACCATTCAGAGTACAGCACGTTTCATATAATTGTTAATAATTTTATTATGTAGAAACACAAGTAGCATAAAATAATGGTAACTTGCAAGGCAGTAGATTCGAGCTGTTCATAAGACCACCAGCTCTGGTTGATTGAGCTGTTGTCTCTTGTTAAGTTCATGTTGTCCGTAGCCTTTTTCCAGCTCTCCTAGTTGTTTGTTGAGGAACACAAGACTCTTCGAATACTAGTTTTGCCTCCAGCCTTGTGCATTCTTAGTTGAGAGGTTTGTTCACTCTCAGGCAGGGTGAAATGATTCCTTAGCCATTCTGATTGGATGAACATGATTTTGTACTTGTCCAAGCAAGATAGGTTTAGATTTTCAGAAGCTGTTTGGTAATGCATCAAAGTAAGATAAAGGACCCATGGTGTTGATGGAAGTATATTAGCATCAATAGGGGATTGGCAAATTAATAGAGTTGGAATAATGGGGGCAATTTCAGGATGACAAGCTGTAACTAGTGGTGTGTTACAGGGATTAGTGCTGGGGCCCAGTTATTTACCATATCTGTTAATGACTTGGATGAGTGAAGTGAATGTATGATAGCCAAATTTGCAGATGACACAAAAGTAGGTGGGAAGGCAAGTGGTGAGGCTGACATAAAGACAGGTTTTTTAAATCAACAAGGGAATCAAGGGTTATGGGAAAAAGGCAGGAAGGTGAGTTGAGGACTATCAGATCGGCTATGCATATCGAATGGTGGAGGAGACACAGGCATCTTCTGCCCTTACATATTACAGTCAATTATTGAATTGTAAACTTACATGTCCCTCATTCATAGTATTTTGTTTATTAACCAGGAGATCTTTTAGCAAACAAAATTGATGTAACATCATTCTTCATCTCTACTATATTCTTCCTGGAGACTTAAGTTTGACAAAAATGTTTATCTAAGTTTCCAATGAGCCAAAGTTAGAACAACTTTCTGACCTGAGTTTTTATAACAACTTGAGATTTCCACACATCAGAATCTTAAATTGACTAAACTATTTAAAACTCTTGCCTCACTTCCCAGCATTTTTTGAATTCATGCTTCCATACAAAATATAGGTTCATTGATACCCTTTAGAGGAAAGAAACCTGCCATCCTTATACAGTCTGGACTTCATTCCAGTGATTATTAAGTGATATGATCCCAGTTGATGCTACTACTGGACACATCAGATCCCAGATTGTAATCTGGCTTGATAGGTTTTTACTTAAATTTAGTGAGGTGACATTTCACAGAAACAAACGCACAATGCTGCAGATTTAGTTTTAACAATAAGAAGGTACAAAAGATATTAAGACAGAATAAACTAAGCTATTTGTATCTAATAAAATTTGAATGATTTCATCAATCCCATTACTCATATACCAGAGAAAATTGCCTTCTCCATCACGACTATAGGTTTGATTTACTTGTTTCTTTCAATTCCTGATCTTGAGAGAATGTCAGCTTTTTTCTTGATTAGTTACACCACTAAACTTAGAATGTCTCGCTTCAAATTACCCCTTCAGAATTCTAACCAAGCTTATCTGATCTGCAGCTTTGAACCAAAACCCTTATACTGAGGTAGTTTATTTCCCAGATGTTCTGAAGTAAACTTTTCTTCAGGAGAAATGGCATTCTTACATCTAATTCCAACAAGGGACTTCTGCAAGCTGACACCAAAAGCTTTCCAAGTCATGGTTTTCTTCCCATGCAAAAAAAAAGTCCTTGTTCTTTTAAACCAAAAGCAAGCTAACCCTTTTTAATATTTACGCTGTCCAATCATAAAATTCACAATGCAAACAAAACCCACGTGCCACATCCAAATTCCGAAATAAATTGTACTTAATCATGCATATGCATTTAAATTCACAGAATCTTACATCAAACAAGACTTAATAGTGGCATCTACAACCCAAGAATGAACAATTTAAAAAATCTTCAAAGAAGTAACAGCTTTGACAGCTCAGAAGGACACAAGAATAATAGGATAAAAGATAGAGGATGAAGCAAGTTATAATAAGAGTGAATGTGAATGTTCATAATTTGGTTCATTTTTCCTAAGAAAATTGCAAAGGAAAATGTTTCTTAATGTAATACTATTGGTTGGATACAATAACTATTTCAAAAATGTTCTTGTCATATAATTCAAGATACTGACATATGATTCTGTTAAAATTGATGCCTCTATCAAATATAATATTTCATACTGACTATACAACTGTCAAATGTTTAACTTCTGTATTAAAAATACCTTTATTTTATAAGCAATATAAAGGATACAATTCAGAACCATCTAAAATGAAATGGATGAAAACCAATATAGATTTATGAGCAGAAAATTATGCCTTACAAAGTCACCAAGCATCTATGAATATCACCAACCTGGGAATAATCTGGACCTGCTGCCTGCTCGTGAATTTCTAAACGTCCTTGATAAATACCTTATTATCAAAAGTCAAAACCTATAGAATTAAGGAAATAATAGAGTGCAGTAAAAGCTGGATGGCACTCGGAAATATATGCAAATAATTGAAATCATTTTTACTACAAAGGCAACAGGTAAATTTCACCAAATTTAATTAAAGTCTTTTGTAGAGTGAGAGTCATAGCACAGGTCTACCATGAATCAAAATGACTTTTGTCACACAATCTTCCACTAGCGCCTTATTAGTTATTCAGCCAGGGTCTTGGGTGTCCTTTTTAAGAATTGTGTGGCAAGGGATGTGGAAGTGCTTACCACTGCTGGGACCTCCCAGTCTATCATTCTCTTTAATAATTATTCAAACAGTGTAATCATTTTCCTTTACCTCCTTGCTAGATCTTCATCTACTTCTTCTCTCTTTACAGACTGTATGGCAGCCACCAAAGATTCCTGTTCTTGCTGGTGCTATGGTGTAATTACTGTCTCTTTCTACAGTGTCTCCAAAGTTGCACCAAGACAACCGCACCAGTCCTTGCCCCCAAAGACTCCAAATGCAATGATCTCCTTATGAGATCATCTGTGGGGAATATCGAAACAAAACATACAAACCCATACAACCATCACCATGAAGCTTCAAGTTATGCCCTCACACAGTGTGGCATGGAGGCTTCCTAGGGAGGTCATTAAGAGACCCTGACGTATGTCACCTTATTCAAATGCAAAATGCTCATGAAACACTGGAGAGTAGAATTCTGCCAGTAAGTTAACAAAATTTCTACGTGAGAAAGAAAAGACTCAGTTTCACATCACAGACGATGTCCATATTTCCAGCTTAGGGTGTGTTAACTGTGAAATCTTGTCTTCCAGTACTTGTTATTCAAACGTTTTGTGCAATGAAAACCTTGGGTGCTACCTTTAAGTATCTTTGTCTAATTACTCTTGCTTAACTGACATGACACACAACTAATTATTGTGTACAATGAAATGGTCATGATTGCTTGAAATCGTAATTCTTCATTTTTATTCTTGGACAATGAAGAACAAATTGAAGTAAGATTCATGGTGTTCGTAAATCAGTGTCTGCCTCAATTGCACCTCATAGGGCCGCAAATTCCAAAGATTTTATTTTGTCCTGAAAGAAAAAAAAGTTACTTAATCTGTTCACTTTATGCACGGTATCAGTCATTTTGAGTAGCTTTGTGCGGTCGACTTTCGATCTCATATGGCAAGGTTCCAACTTTGCTTCGGTGAGATTGACGTGTAAGCTACTCCTGTGATGCATGGATTTTCCTCTATCCTTCATGTTACTTCTTGTATTGCTGTCCCTGTGGTCCCAGTGATCTTTCAGCCTCCATGATCGTTTCCATCGAAAACCTTTTATATAACTAGTAATGTGCCCATTTTATCTCAGAGTCCAAAAATTTTGAAATTTCCTGTACACTTGTTGGCCTGACACTGGCTCCACATAGAGGCTGGAGTTACCATGACCTGTTTGAAAACCTTGCATCCCCCGTTATTGAGCTCCCAGTCATCTCCTCTTCACTCTAATGTCTTACCTTACTACCTCCAATTGCCTCCTCTCACTGACTCCAATGACCACTCCGTCATAAGCACTCGGATTATTATTGACCAAACCCAAGTGCTGACCATGACCCAAATTCCTAGCTTAACTTGACAAGACAGTCCTGACAGAACATAGCCCAACCTTCAGACTGATATCTCCTCCCCACTTCAACTAACCCACCTTCAATCCTGGGACCGGTTGCACTTAACTTGCAAGATTGATTGTAAATTAATTGTCTACCCCTGGTTGAATCCCTTGACTGACTGTCACATTACCCCTGATAGACTGTAGTCACCCCTCATCCCAATAAGGACTAATCCACTTTAACTTTTATGAAGAACATGCTGTATTTTTGCCATGGTAGACTGCTGGAACATGCCGTAGGTGTGATGTTGATGAAGCAGAGTGTCCCACAGCAAAATATCCACTCCCATGGCTATTCAGGGCTCTAATGTCACGAGCTGTCAGCCTCTTCCTCTGCATTTAAAAGCAATGCAAGCCATATTGGCTGTTAGACTGTCATTGAGCACTGAAGGCTCTATGCTTGAAGAAAGCAATGCAAGCCACACAGGCATTGTTAGCCTGTAAGTCAGTGCTGAAGTTTGCAAGTTGCACTAAGAAAGCAATGGCACCCTCCAAGTAAATGCCAAGTGACTGAGTACAAAGAAAGCGAAGTAAGAGTTATAAAATGCATCACGTGGAGATGTCTGGGAAGCATGCGTGTGCCTGCTTACAAAACAACCTGGTAGAAATGTGCCAGTCACAGGTGCACTGACCTCCAAAATGGTGTTGAACAGCTGGAGTAGTGTGAGAGTTGGTCTATGATCAGGTGTGATGATGTGGTGAGGCTGGTAGTCTATCAATGCTGACTTGCTGGGATGGAGTCTCAAAAAGGATGGTTGCCTTGGGGCACTCAGGGATGTTGTAGTGAAGGAACAGTTGGATAGTAGCTGGGACAAACAAGCAGCAAGCTGCAGCTGCCAGGAGTCTGATCTGATTTATATATTGGGAATTTGCACCAACTAGTTTTTTTCAGTGGACCAGAGCAGAATAAGAAGTGGCAATATAAGTAAAATGAGTTCGAGCTTTAATTAGATCCGAGTACATGGGTATAAGGTAGCCACTGCCCAATGGCATGATTCTGAAATCACTATTCAGTCCTTGAGGGCTGAATTGCAAAATATTCTTTCAACATTGATATGCTTTTTTAAATTCTCTCCGTATTTTCCGAGATTTTTATCACACCGGCACAATGATTTCATCAAACATATTCAAGAGAATTTAAACATTTCTTCTGTGTTTATACTTTAGCAGATATACAGAACTTTTCTCTGTAATACCTAAAAAAGGTCAGGTCAGATATCTTGAAGTCTTGCCTCCTTAAAGAATAAAAAAAATACACTTCTGAGAAGGTTACTCACTCAGTTAAACAACCACTGAATGATACCTGACAGAGATTGGCATTCTGAGGGCCAAAACTATTGTGGAAAATTGAGGAAAACTGTGAAAGGTACAATGCAGGCTTTATAGGTCAGGATGTGCAAATCATATAACAGATCAGGGCACTATAAAATACTCGCCAGAAAGTTCAAGGAAAAATTACCACTGCCCAGAGATTGAAGAAAATGTAGGAGACCATCAGTGAGGGTGAAAGTACATAACATTGAGGAAAGGGGAAAGTTATCAAACTTGTTATATCCAAGATATAAAAATGAGTGTGAGTAAATACAAAATAAAAACAGAAAGAACTGTGGATGCTGTGAATCAGGAACAAAAACAAAGTTGCTGAAAAAGCTCAGCAGGTCTGGCAGCATCTATGAAGAGAGCAAAAACAGAGTTAACGTTTCGGGTCCGGTGACCCTTCCTCCTGTGAGTAAATACAGCCTACCATATAGACTGATAAGGTATTTTTTTTGCATACATGAACTGAACAGGTAGTTCCAAACATAACTGAGAACTAGCACAAAAAGAGTGAAAACAAATTGCAGAAAGTTGTAGCTGAGAAAGATTGAAGATTGATAATCATTTTCATCTATATCCAATGCTCTGAGCATTAACACATACAATATACTGTACAGCCGTTCTAGTGGCAATGTGCTTGATATTCAATAATGTTAAATACACTGGATCTTTAAAGAGCAACAGGGTTTAAGAGCCGAAGATACTTATACAGCCTACCTAACTTGCCTATCCAATTAACATAATGGAATGGAAAACTGAGCGGAATTTCTAATGGATAGCTAAATTACTATTGCTCAGTTTATGCCTCCCATTTTATTGAAGGCTTTGTATTTAAAGTCTTAAAATTAATGATAATATATATAGGGTACAGTGAGTTCCATGGTGAGCATTCCAGGGTCTGAATCCAGCAATGACTCCAAACCTTGTTGGAGACAGACCTGAGACTTGTGTTCTGCTACCAGTCTCTGTAGTAATGTAGATCATAGTCAAGTAAACTGTAAATAGTCACAATGTTGATCCAAGATGGCGGTAGAGTAGCAGTGCTTCGTTCGAGCTCCTGGTCCAGGGCTCGTTTGCTTCTGTCTGCTTTCTTTGTTTTTCTCTTTTTCCTTTTGCTGTTTTACTTATTTCTTTTTTTCTCTTAAAAAAGACATTTTCAGCTTCTTAAGGAGGGTGAAAATGGGTACAGCCTCTCAAGCAAGTGCGGCATGGGCAGCAACAGGAGAGAACAAGCCCAGCATGGAGGACAGCGTGAGCCCTGCACAGAGGGGAGAACAGGCCCAGCGCAGAGAATACAGTGGGCCCAGCATGGAGGAGAGAGTGAGCCCTGCTCAGAGGAGGCAGTGGGCCTAGCTTGGAGGAGAGAGTGAGC
>NC_063338.1:51547989-51661524 GCF_021869965.1 Rhincodon typus
CCCTGCTCAGAGGAGGCAGTGGGCCTAGCTTGGAGGAGAGAGTGAGCCCTGCACAGAGGAGACAGTGGGCCCAGCATGGAGGAGAGAGTGAACCCTGCATAGAGGAGAAAGTGGGACCAGCAGCACGGAGGAGAGAGCGAGCCCAGTGTGGAGGTGAGCGAAAACCCAGAAGCACAGAGGAGAACGCGAGCCTTGCACAGCAGAGAAAGTGAGCCCAGCACGGAGGAGTGACCTAGCCCAGCTATTCAAGATGGCGGCATAAGCACAGTAGGCCCATTCACTCCAGGTTAGGCATATTCTTTTTTTTTCCCCTCCATTTTGTCTTTTATCTTTTTCTTCTAGTTTTCTTTATCTTCCTGATGTCGCGTAGAGGTCAGACTGGTGTCACTGGTGACCGGAGTGGGGACTCCTGGCTTCCTAGGCCCAATGCATGGAATCCTGGGATTGGCAACGAGGTGTCGATTGCTGCAGTAGTGGGGCGGGGACTCCTAGCTGTAGTAGCTTACAGAGACCTTGCATAAGCCCTGGAGCTGCGTTTGGTACCTACCGGCTGATGAAGATGAACTCTATTAAATTAATGAACAAAAACAGAAGTTGTTGGAAAAGGTCAGTTCCAAGGAAAAGTCATTGGACCCAAAACATTAACTCTGATTTTTCTTCACAGATGCTGCCAGACCCGCTGAGATTTTCTAGCAACTTCTGTTTTTGTTCTTGATTTACAACATCCCAGTTCTTTTGGTTTCTATTTAAGTGCTGTCTTTTTATTCTTTTGTACACCAAAATGGCGTCGGATTGTGATGACAGAACATTTATCACTGCATCTCCCGAGACAATATGTGACAATAAATCATTCATTCATTCATTTAATAATACTATAAAATTCCAATTGTTTACTCAACAAAATCTTCTCGTCACACCAGAAATATGTCTAACCTCATCCATGCGAGACCACTCTGGGCTTAAAGGAATCACAAGCAATATGGTGAGCAGTAATGTAATGGCCATAGTGGAGCCCCTACCACAATTTAGTGTGCAGCTGTGACCAGCATTATTTCTAAATTAATACAACTAATAGCAATTAGTCTCCAGTCTTCAAGATGAAAAGAAGGAAAAACATGCCAGAAATGGAGAAGACTCAAGACAAATGGATACTATTGATTGATGATTAACTCAACAAACATCATGGTAATACTCAACACAGCTGAGTACTTCAGAGAATAAGGTAGAAATAATTTTGGATCTGAAGGAACACATACAGGAATGAAAAAAATCTGCAAATAGAATGCATAGTTAGAGGCTGCACCATGAAGCAGTGGTCACTGGGAGTGGTCCTGAGTCCAAGCTAAGCTGGTGTGTTGACCAGATATTGAGGATTATATGGGTTAAAGCCAAAAACTCCCTTGTATGAAATGACAAGTCTTTCTTTTTAAATACATCCACAGGATGTGGGCAACGCTGGCTAAGCCGGCAATTTTTGGTCATCTGTAATAGCCAACAGGTCAGTTAAGAGTCAACCATTTTGTGGTGAGTCTGGAGTCATAGGTAAGGATGGTATTTTCCTTCTATAAAAGACATTAGTGAACCAGTGGATTTTCCATCAGTGGATTCATGGTTGTCATTAGACTCTTAATTCTCGATTTTTATTGAATTTAAACTACACCATCTACTGTGGCAGGATTCAAACCCAGCTCCCCAGAACATTACCAAGGTCTCTGGATTAACAATCCAGCAACAATACTGCTAGGCCGTTGCCTCCCTTTATTATTAATGGATCAATAATTAAGACTGAAATGTTGATAATTTTTTGCATTTCCAAATGGCTGCCAGCAGATACCAGAAGCCATGGCTGGAGAAACAGAATTAAGAGGGCTGAGTGAAAACTCACATATTTCAGGAACAGACAGTCAGGGAAATCACTAACTGAGCAACTTAAAAAGCAGATAACTTTGGTCAATTTAAAGAAATATGCAGTTTGGTCTATAGAGAAACATTTTTTTTAGGATTCAAGGAAAATATAGCAAGAGGCATACAAAGGCTCTGGAACCCTGGAAAACCTTTGTTACACCAATAAATGGTAGGAAAGCCTCCATTGCAGCATTGGATAACTGTTGTTATTGCAGAATAAAACACTTTAAAGAAAATAAAATACTCAAGCTCTTTAGGAAGCTATAACATCATAAATAATATTGCCAGAAATAATTAATGTTAGTGATGGGTCAAATCTGAGGCACAATTGGAAATCCTGGAGAGAATAAAATCTTGAAATATAGAATAGCTTCCAAACTTCATAATAAGACAGAAGCTGAGCCAATGATTATGCTTCTGTACACAATTAAATGTCCAGCAGATGTTATTATTGTTTACCAAGAGGTAATTGAAGCATCACATAAATTCAAAAACTTATTGAAGACTTTTGACAGTTATTACTAGAAATCATGATGAATAAAATTCTTGAAAGGGTGATATTTAACAAAAGATAGCAGCATCCATATAAATCCATAAAGATTTCATTAATCATCTTTATAAGCTAGTGAAAAGTTGTAACTATAAAAACATGAAATCAGAATTCATGACAGACTGGATTGTGATGTTGCTAGTGAGCCTTTGTCAGATTCCTTACAGTCTAAAGAAGACCTGACTCTAAAGAAAAGCTATTCAAATTGTGAGCGTAAAATTTTGATATCCATTTATTTTGACTAAATTCATAAAGCCAGTCCCATAGAAATATTTCACTTCTATTGCAGTGGTGACAGTCAACTTCAGCACGTCAGCTATAGGACTGGTTGATGAAAATCATGAACGGAGAATCCAGGCACCTCAAATGCAACTTTTAGCTTGAACAGTTCATTGGTTATAATGAGGACTTGACTTCTAGCGATGGTCCAACCATTGTTAAAAGGAGGGAAGAATTCAAAACTTTTTGTCTTGTATCATTAGGACTAAGGTGCAAGAACCAGACTTGTAAATAAATGAACAATTTTTTTTGAAACATGATAAAAGAATATTGATTGGTTATGCCATTGTTGGCATGGAGATGCAAAAGGAACAATTACCTATCAATCTTAGTTCTCTGACTTAGCAGATAGACATTAATTGATCAGGATGTTGCCATGGGAATGCAGCAAAGATTGGAAAAGATCCTTTCTTGGCACATTACTAAAGAAGAGGAATAGTTTGGGCTGTCTCAAAACACCACCAGCCATGTTTCTGCCTCTGGACAAGGAAAAGCACTGAATCACAAAATTATTGGCCAACAGGCAGAAAGGCATGAGTCTGTCACCTCTCATGATAAACAGGTGGTTGAATCAGAAGGTGTACAGCAGCCCATTCACAAAGCTGTGGCTTCCACTCCCCACAGCACTTCATTGAGTATGAATAGCAGGTTAGAAATACCACACTGCATTAATTTACATACTGTAAGATGGCACAGCAGCATATTATGTTAAAATACTTCACCTTCACTTTTTTATTAAATAAATACACGAAATAGAACCTAATTATTTTCAAAATTAATTATTTCCACCTAAATAGTGCTATTGAGGAATAGATGTTTACTTAAAAAAAGAAATGAAATGTAAACACTATCTGTGCTTCATGCTGCATGCCAGCTCCGACTTTAATATATTCATTACCATGTTTCAACAGAAGATCTGTAACCTAGGTAATGTAGCAGTGAACTTTAAATTCACTATTCTTTGCTAAGGGCCTGATGTTTTCTGGTGGGGTCCAAGTACTGTTTGCAGTCTATTGGTGGTGTTGCTATTTGGTCACAGCTCTTATTCACAGATAGCACAATGTATCTTCAGATTCTCTGCTAAGATGCAGTTTCCTGAAGGCTCCTTTGTTGTGAAGGGCTTTGTTGTTGGTGGGGGACCATTTCCGATCTTAATCCTTCTAAGACCTTCTTAGCTCCATTTCATTGATTGTCCTCCACTTTATACTTCAACAAGTGGAACAACCTAAGTCTTGCTGCTACTGCTGCTTCAATGTGAATTACAAGCATTGAGTTATTCTTTATTTGAGTAAAGGGAATTATACCTGTAGTGTAAGTATAGCTTCTGAGCATGTGCAAAACAGCATTGTTATAGTGACAAAGGACAGGAGCCTGGATCAGTACGGCTCCAAGTAAGACGTTGTCTCTTAGTCATTCTCTATATATTTATATGTTCAATAAAGCTATTACTGTTAATCAGAGATAATAGGAACTGCAGATGCTGGAGAATCTGAGATAACAAGGTGTAGAGTTGGATGAACACAGCAGGCCAAGCAGCATCAGAGGAGCAGGAAAGCTGATGTTTTGGGCCTAGACCCTTCTTTGCAAATCTCACATTACTGCGGTTTATAGTGTCTGTTTCCCTGCAGCACATTAGAATTGTTCTGAAACTTCTTTCTTTATTCCAAATTTTGAGCACATCATGTGTTGAATGGGAGCTTTTTTAAAAATTTGCACAGGTACCTTAACTGATGTATAATGAGTTTTTAGCTACCCCCAAAACCTCCCAAAATACTTTAACTTCAGGTTGACTAAAAGCACTTCATTTAAAGGAGGATTTGGAAGTATCATCAAAGCTGTATTATTTATTGTGTTCTTATTGTTGTTTCAATACTAGCAAATCAAATCATTAAATGTTTTTTGCAAAAATATACTTTATTCATAATAAAAGGAAATCTTTATGTACGTACAAAGTTACTAAAGCAGTTTCGATTGATACAGTTTTTGCATACAGAGAAGAAAACAAACATTGGGGTTTGACTTTCTCAATAGTTACAACTAATCCAAAGGCATTTCTTAATTATGCTAGGTACTAGGAACTACTTACATATATCTGAGGCATCGGGAGGGACTAAATGGACCCACTTTGTACTTTGGCAAAAAGACCTTAGATGGCAGTCTTTCCCCACGGGTGCCTTGGCGGCAGCTACCCCAAGCCTTAGTGCTTCCCTCAGCAGGTAGTTCTGGACCTTGGAATGTGCCAGTCTGCAACATCTGGCCAGGGTCAACTCTTTCAACTGAAAGACTAGCAAGCTTCAGGCAGATCAAAGAGTGTCTTCCATTGAGTTGATGGTCCTCCAGGCGCAGTCAAAGTTTATCTTGGTGAGCGTCCCAAGGAACAGATCATAGACAATAGAGTTCTGTGTGATGGATCTTCTCAGGCCAAACCTTGACGAGAACTATTGCACCTCTCTCCAGACTTCCTTTGCAAAGACACATTCCAGCAGGAGATGTGTGACAGTCTCACCCCCTTGCAGCCACATTGAAGGCAGTGTGTGTTGGCACAGAGAGTCCAGGCATGCATAAAGAATCTCACAGGTAGTGCCCTTCTCACCATCAACCGAGCAACATTTTGGTGCTTGTTGGAAAGTTGTGGCAATGAGGCTTTCTGCCAAATGACTTTGACAGTCTACTTAGGGAATCCCCTGACAAGATCAACCCTCTCCTTTTCCTGAAGGGTTTCGAAGACGCTATGTGTTGACCATTGCCGGATAGACTTGTGGTCAAAGGCGTTTCTCTTCATAAATTTCTCCACAAAGGACATGGTCCAACTATTTGGAGTGTTCTGTGGCAAAGGGGCCAGACCTATCCTTTGTAACCTGGGGACAGGCAGAACCTCAGTAAGTAGTGATATGTGATGTTTGCACGCCGAGGGTCGACACACAGATTGATGCAGCCACACATGAAGGGTAGTCTTAAGTACAATCTTTCCCCCTTTGTCCAGCGCTTTATACATGGTATCCCTTTGGATCCGGTCCATCTTCAACCTCCAAATGTAATAAAAGATGGCTCAGATGAGTGAAGCAATTAAATGACTTGAACCATGTGCCAGCTCCAATCATAACTTAAAAAGTATTTTTCTGTGGGGTGTGATATCGATGGAATCCAATTGGAGTCAACATGTTTACATAAATCACTCAGATAGCCTGACTAGAACAGACAATTGAAAAGGCAATGCAAAATATGGTGTGAATTAATAAAAAAAAGTTTTGATTGTATTTCAGATTTATTACAATATGAAAGGGCAACTCCCACCTCACTCTTCCTCTGTCCTCCAACAGAGGCTATCATGTGAGGAAGCAATTGAGTAGACAATGAAGGTAGGGGTGAAACTTGAAAGATAAACCTAATTTGACCAGAAGTATAATGGTAAACAAAGAAGATCAGCTTGAACAAACAGAGGGAGACTGTATATGGAAATGAAAAATACGCAGAAATTAAGTTAAAATTAGCACACATATTTGTTTGAAAAGCTTAGTATTCTTATTCCAAATTGAAACTGTCGTGCTTTAAAGATGTGAGGAGGTTTGCTCATAATAAGTAGAGCAGTGTATAAAAGGAGCAAGATTAAATTGCAAGTGTCAAAGACTGATGATTGTCTATCATTATTCACACTTTCACATAACAGTTCCAGTGCATTCAGTAAGTTTCTAAATATTCTGCAGCTGAGCTATTTTACATTGAATTATGCAATGCATTGGTCTAAAAATGCAAAATGCCTGACACATTTCATATATTTTGGCCTTGAAAATGCCCAGTAATAGTACTGGTTTTCTATTCTATTTCAAGTTCATTGCATGTGGGGCAATCAGCATCGGGGGGAGTTCAAACAAAAAAAAAATCTGGAACCAGAAGTCAAATGATGACCTTTGCTGACAGATATAAAACCGTATCTAGATCAGTAATGCCCTCCAGGGAAGGAAATCTACCATCCTTAGCTGGTCTGGGCTGCATGTGACTCCAGACCCACAGCAAAGTGGTTGACTCTTAACTACCTTCTGAAATAGCCTAGCAAGTTGCTCAGTTGTATCAAACCACCAAAAAGTCTCAAAAGAGAATGAAACTGGACAGACTACCCTATCACTAGAAATGACAATGTCAAACACGACCCTGTCATAGAGTCATATAGTTATGGAGTCTTACGACATAGTATAGGCACTTCAGCCAACCATATCTATGCTGACCAACAAGTACCAAACTACACTAATTCCAGAACATGCAAAATCGTCCCAACAGACATCTGGGATTAAAATTAAAATTGGTCCATCTCGCTGATTTGCCTAGAGACAGCCTGACATAGACATGTGTAAAGAATCATACCATACAGGCCATATCCCAGATCCCGCCATCACTACCCCTGCTGAGGTGGTGGTTCAGTAGTATAGTGAGTTGCCCTGGGAGTTCTTAGCATTGAGTCTGGACTACATGAAGTCTCATAGCATCAGGTCAAACATGGGCAAGGAAGCTTCATGCTGTTTACTTTGAATCACACCCCACTTTTACCTAATGTATCAGTACTCCTCCATATTGAATACTACTTGGACAAAGCACTAAGGGTGTTTTTGTAATGTGAACTGTTTTTAAAACATGAAAGTTTATTTCTCTGCATTCTCTAGACTCCATTTCTTTCTCCACAGTAAAAACAGACACAAAATATTCATTTAGTATCTCTCCCATCTACTGGGGTTCAACACAAAGATGACCTCCTTGATCTTTAAGAGCCCCTACCTTCTCTCTGGTTATCTTCTTGCTCTTAATATATTTGTAGAATCTCTTTGGATTATCCTTAATCTTATTTGCCAATGCTATCTCATAATCCCTCTTTGCCTTCCTAATCTCTCTGAAGAATGCCTCTACACTCTTTATATTGATTAAAAGATTCAATTGAATCAAGTTCTCTCTATCTAAGATAAGATTCCCTTTTATTCTTTATTCATCCATTGTTCCTTAATCTTACCCGCCTTACTCTTCACTCTAACAGGAACAAAATGCCTCTGGACTCACATCATCGCACTCTTGAAAGCTTTCCACTTGTCAGGCATCCTTTTACCTGCGAACAGTCTACTCCAATCAAATTTTGAAAGCTCTTGTTCTCATACTGTTAAAATTTACCTTACTCCAATTAAAAGCTTTAACTTTTATGGAAGGCTTATTCTTTTCCATAACCATTTTGGAATAGAATTATGATCGCTAGACCCAAAGTGTTCCCCTACTTTTACTTCATCTGCCCTGCCTTATTACCCAAAAGAAGGTCTAGTTTAGCTCCTTCTCTAGTCAAAGCATCCATATAATGATAAAGAAAATTTTCTTGAGCATGTTTGACAAATTCTTTGCCATCCAAACCTTTAATGCTATGGCAGTCCCAGTCAATGTTTGGAAAATTAAAATCCCCCAGTATTACAACCTTCTTATGCTTACATATATCTGAGATCTCCCTACATACTTGTTTCTCAATTTCTCTGTTACTATTGGGAGGCCTATAGTACAATCCCATCAATGTGATCTTTCCTTTCTTATTCGTAATTTCTACATTTTCACTGAATGATTTTTCAGAAGTAACTTCCCTAGTTACAGCAGTAATGTATTCCCTAATCAAAAATGCCACCTCCCCTCCTTTCTTGCTTTCTTTTCTATCCTTCCTATAGCATCTAAAACTGGGAACATGGAGTTGCCAGTCTTGTCCATCTCTCAGCCAAGTTTCTGTAATAGCTATGATGTCCCAATCCCATGTTCTTAAATATGCTTGAAGGCATTCTTGGAGGCAGAATCCTCACCTTTAAAGACATAGGAACTAAATAACAGGCAGTTATCTACTTAATTAACATTTAATCTTATCAGGCTCCCAGAAATGTCCACCGTGAGAGTATCCCTGACTTCCTGCTTTATTGATCCTTTGTCCTCCCTCATTTTCACTCACCATTCCTCTTTCTTCTCCCAGCCTCCATCCTCAAGATGTTTCTGATAATTTTTTTTTCATCCATAACATCTTTTAGTTCTAACATAGAGCGATGGATGCAAAATATTGGCCATGATTTTACAGCCCCTCCTCCCCCTGTCGTACCACCTGATGGAATCTAAGCTGCAGAATTGGGAGACAGAGTTAAACTAAAGGGACTACTAGATTGACCCTGCAGATTCCTGTCTGCAGTCTTGCATACTCACGCTTCAAGCCAAATCGTGTACCTGGTCAGTTTCAGTTCAGATTATAATGAAAGTTGTGGTAATGAGGCCAAACCATTAAGTTCAGCAACCATATTCCTGGAAGAAGTCATTTTAGGGTTTGAATGTACCACACCTGCACCTCTTTAGACTGGGCTATTGGTTCTATATTCCTTCGTTCACTGCCTGACTTGCTGTGCATTTCCAGTATCTTTTTTTTTTATATTTGAACTTGTTCTTCAGAAACATGTGATTTCTTTTTCACGAACAAGATTTTTTTTCAGCAGTCGAATAAATGTACTCGCTGCTTTATGCAGTAAGTCACTGGTCTGTGTGGAAATGTGGGACATTTCAAAGCCTTCTGCACTGTAACACTTCTGTAATTCTATGATACTTGATAATATGGTGCAAAACTACATTAAACCCAATAAGAAGGTTTCTATAAGTGGTGTAATTGTACATTCCTACAATGGTTGAGAAAAGTGTATTCTTTCTGGATTACTAGGAGAAAGGCACATTTGCCGTAATCTCTGTTTGACCCTTCAGAGAGGAAATGACACTAAAAGCCCTGAAATTATAATACCCACAAGGGCTAATTTTCTGACCAATTCTGCCCCACTTGTCAGTTCAATGGGTGTAACTGTCTCCAAAAAGCTACCATCTAGTAAAGCCAAGTGGTTCTATGCAACACTTCTGTCTCCGGCAGAGGAGCTCAACTCTCAATTGAATTGTGAAGTGTTGCTGATGGGTCCACATATAGTTACAGTGACAGCAGTTATTCCATAAAACTTAGGTTTGTCACAGACGCTGCAGCCAGCTATGTAATGTTCTAGTACTGAGAAACTGATCAACATAAGTGAGCTATAGTTATTTAGTAGCTTCATTGTAAATTGTTGAAACTAATGAGTAAAAAGTCCATGTTGCTCTTGTGATTTTGTTTTTCATTTTCGTAGAACAGATATTAAATTTACTGGACACAGTGCAATGATACATAGCTATCATGACTATAATAAAACAATAAAAAATATTTTTAAAAAAGGCAGAAAGAAACATTTCTGAAAAAGTATTATATAATTTTACGCCATCTGGCATGGTTATACCAAAAACATATATATTGTTTCTCTAACATTTTAAAATCCCATCATTATAGTACAAATACCAATATGTAACTCTTCAGTATGGGTCTTGCTAATGTTGACTTTTGTAATCCAGACAAGCCATTCTGATGTTGGGTCATGCCATTTGGACTCTGAAATGCCCCAGATAGTGAGAGGCATATCTAAGTGTACAGTGTATATAGACCACTCCCTAGTTTACACCAACACCTGGGACATGTGTTTTAAGAAACTGGAAATCCTTTTCATAAAACACAATCAGCTGATCATGTGGTTGATCTCATAGTATTCGCCAAGGTACAAGTGACCTATCTAAGACAGACAGTGGGTTAAGAACAAGTACTACCCAGGTCTGGAAGGTGCAAACAGTAGTGCAGTTCCTTATTCTCACAACAAAATGGGTAATCACGATATTCTTGGTAATGTGAGACAACAAGGTGCAGGGCTGGATGAACACAGCAGGCCAAGCAGCATCATAGGAGCAGAGAGGCTGACGTTTCGGGCCTAGACCCTTCATCAGAAAGGCTTGGGAATGTGTAGGTTTTATTGAAAGTTTGTCCCAAACTTTGGCAAAGTAGCTGTGCACTTTCAGAAAAAAAGAAAAGGTCGTATGAACCAAGAAATGCTGAACAGCTTTTGAAATGCTGGAGGCTATTTTGCAGACCCCAGTGCATGCACAACGGCCTCTTCTGTGCTGTAACAATTTTGTGATCATGTGATTTTAATAAGCTAGCCTGTGTGTGCAGCTCCAAACTTTCATCAAGCATTTAGAGTTGCTATCACTGTGAGTGATGAAGGTGAATCTGAAATAGAAAGAACGATTGGGTACTTCTCCAAAAATTGAAACAAACATCGGAGACAATACTACTCGTTTGAAGGAAACCTTTGGGTTATTATTGGTTATCAAACATTGAGACCTATGTTCAGAACAGGTACAGCGAGTCCACAGCCCATACTAACTGTAACCTATTAATTTTTGTGGATTCTTTTAAAGATATAGAATGCTAAATTATTCTGTTAAAGGTTGTTGCCTCAATTGTACCACCTAAAAAGCATGCATAATTTGAAGAGGTAAAAGTAACTAAGGCTAGAGGCATTAAAGTGTATGCCTGTTGCTTTTTTTTTGTTTTCCTCCTTTTTATAATGAAATGAGAATGAATCTCACTTCATTCATTTTGCATGGAAAGTGTTATGACCACAGTTCATAATCTGATCTCACCTATGGTCTAATCAAACTTTAATTCCAACAGTGTTTTTTAACACAAAACTGATGGAACCAAGATCACTGCAGATGTAAATTCAGTGGCTATCTTGGAAACAGCCAATAAGTACTTCAGCACTCCAGGTAAAGATAGTGAAGGTCACATACTCACCTTCAGTGCTGCCATAAGAATAAATGAATTAGGAACAGGTGTAGGCAATTCAGCCCTTTGAGCCTGCTCCACCATTTAATAAAATCATGACTGATTCCATCTCTGCCTTAACTCCATATCCTACCAACTCCTCAGAAGCCTTTAAACCATCACTAATTAAAAATCTGTCTACCTCCTGCTTAAATTTGTACAGTGTTTCAAAAATCCACCACACTATAAAGTAGTGCATTCCACGGATTTGTGACTCTTTGGGAGAAATATTTCTTCCTCATCTCTGTTTTAAATCTGCCACTCCTTGACGTAAAACTATGATCTGACATTCTAGTTAGCCCCACAAGGTGAAACACCTGCTCCAAGTCTACTTTGTCAATCCTCTTTACCATCTTATATACCTCAATTGGTTCTCCTCACATTTTTCTAAACTCCAAACTGCTCAACCTCTCCTCATAAGACAAGCCTTTCATCTCTGTAATTAAACTAGGGAACCTTATTTGAACTGGCTCCAATTACATCCTTCCTGAAGTAAGGGGCCCAAAATTGTACATAGCACTCCAGATGCCTTGTAAAGTAACAACAGCATTTCTGTAATTTTATACTTTATTCCTTTAGCAATAAATACAAAATTCCATTTGATCTCCTTATTACCTGATATACCACATACTAGTTTTCTGTGATTCACAAGGACACTCAGATCCCTCTGCTCCAAATCATTTTGAAGTTTCTCTCCAATAAGAGAGCAAATTGACTTTTTATTTTCCAACCAAAGTGACAACCTCACACTTATCCACATTAAGCTCCAACTTCCAAATTTTGGACTGTTTACCTATCCATATCCATTTGTAAATTTCTTATTTCTTCATTGCAACTTATTTTCCCACTAATTTTAGTGTCATCTGCAAATTTGGCTACAGTACATTCTATGCCTATATCCAAGTCATTACTATGGTTTGTAAATAGTTGGGGCCAGAGGATCAAACCCTGTGTTATTCATTAGTTATCATTTGCAGACCAGGAAAATATCCATTTATCCTGAGTCACTGCTTTCTGTTGGTCAGCTAACCTTCTATCCAAGCTGATATTTTATCCCAATGCCATTTAATATTAACTGTGATTTAACCTCTTTTATGGCAACTTATCAGATGCCTTCTTGAAGTCCAGGTATACTAAATCTATAGAACTCACATTGTTCACTTTGCTTGTTACACCTTTGAAGAACTCCAGCAAATTGGTTAAACATAATTTATTGATCATAATTAACATCTTATATACCTCAATTAGTTCTCCTCACATTTTTCTAAACTCCAATGTGTACAGGCCCAATCTGGTCAACCTGACTCTGATGGATTGTGCTTTGATTTTCCAGATGTCCCAGTACTACTTCCTTAATGAACTACTTCCTTTAGAAGAATGGGGGGGTGGGGGGAGCAGGTAATCTCATGGAGACATGCAAAATCCTGATGAGACTGAACAGGCTAGATGTGGGAAGAATGTTCCCAATGTTGGGGAAGTCCAGAACTAGGGGTCACAGTTCAAGAATAAAGGGTAAGCCATTCAAGACTGAGATGAGGAAGAATTTCTTCACTCAAAGAGTTGTGAACTTGTGGAATTCTCTACCACAGAAAATTGTTGGGGCCAGTTCGTTAAATATATTCAAGAGGGAGCTAAACATGGCCCTTATAGCTAAAGGGATCAAGGAGTGTAGAGAGAAAATGGGAGTGGGATACTGAAATTGCATGGTCAGCCATGACCATATTGCATGGTGGTGCAGGCTCGAAGGGCCAAATAGCTGACTCCTGAACCAATTTTCAATCTTTCTGTGTTTCTAAGTTAATGATGGAACCAAAATAACACATCCAAATAATTTCAATTAACTTGCAAAACCAAGTTTCTCAAAATCAACTGCTTGACTACTGATGTCAACACCAGCAGTAGCATCTGCTGTAATGGTTACAATGTTCGATTATCCACACTTCACAAACAGTTCAGAGATTGACTGCTTTTTAACTTTTTACCTTCTTGTTGGACTCACTTTTTATTACTAATCTGTATGCATGTTGCATTATTATTTATTCGATGTTTGTAACCAGTAAGCACACTCTTTTGTTAATTCAAGAAAACCTAGTTATATCAGATCCTTTTTAAAAAAATTGGTCTGGGAGAAAGGTATTTAACAAGGAAGGGATCTTGTTTTTAAATTAATATTGTTGTGACCAACTAAGGAGAGGGTGAGTAAAGAAAGAAAGTCACTTCATCCCTTCTTATCCAGGGGTTTAATTATTTGGGGTTTCCTGTTTGGAACTATAATGGACTGGGGCACCTCATCCAGGGATGTATGGAAGTTGACGGCTTATTCTTCTAAAAAGACTAGAAGGAGCAAATTGTCAGATCCAGGTGAACACAACTGTTTGTCTACCTCCGTGCTAGAACTACAAGACAACGTACATGTCCATTTGTCTTCTACATCAAAGTCACCCACTCCTGGGCACAATACTCTTACACTACTCTCTTTATTTCAAAAAACGGCAGGGCTTCACTCTAAAAACAGGTTTGAACATGGAGCATCCATGACCTGATCTAATTTTAACTCTACCAGCTTCTGGCCGCACTGTACAGGGAAAAGCTATGGATTTTCAGACCCATAATTTTCAGCAAAATAGTCTTGGATCAAAATTTACACACAGAACTAAATCTTGCTTTTATGTGACATATGGTGAGATATTTATTTACTGCTGATATAAATATTTCTTCATTTTGTCAAATACTTACCTTACCGCCTGGAGCTCTGCTTTCAGTTGCCAATCTCTATATCAAAGTAATGGAAAGTAGATTTGTATATGAACATAATAATCACTCATATAATCATGACTCAGTACAATTTTGAAACATCTCATATTTTCACAGAATAGATTGAATTTTGTGATCAGCAAAAAAGCAATAGGGCTTGCTGTTGATCTTGAACAAAACCTGCCCATTATTGTTCCAGCAGTCTCTGTGGTATGCATTTCCCCTTTCCCAATGTCAATCAACTGTCAAATCAAGGGGATCTCCAGGCATGCAGCAGCATTAATGTCATCAAGCAGGGTAAACAATGTATCGCATTTTCGTATCCTCATAGGCAGCAAATCAGCAAGAAAAAGCCCGAAAGACTTCAATTTTTGATTTAAATTTACAAGTGGTGTTATAAATGGTAAGAACATGCATATGAGATTGAGATAGAATCTATGATACCTCAAACAAATTCAAACACTATCTTAATTTTAAATGTGTGGAATTTCTCATCCTGTAATGGAGAAATTTGACATTAAACAAACCAAAAATCATTCTTGCAGAGCCAATGAGTTTGTTTTGCAATAATCATGAACTTAATACACCATTAAAAACCCAGTTACTCCTCAGTCAACAGGTATAACATTTTCAAGGTTTCTTTTCCACAGCAAACAGATAGCATGAATTTGCAATTTCTCGTCTGTTCTGTGATTTCTAATTGATTGCATTCAGGGCAGACTTCAACAGCACACCCCGTGGAGAAATAAAGAATCACTGCCAGTAACGTCTGGATTTCTAATTTAACTATGGATTCCAGAAGTCTCTGTCAGTTTCAGAGGAGTAATGTTAGTAAGCACTGACAGTTGTATTGTCATTGCTAATGCAAAATTTGAGTTCATGCTATTATTGGTGAGGCCTTATCTGGAGTACTGTGTGCATATCTGGTCACCCTGTTGTCGGAAGAGGGATCTAAAAAGATTTGCCAGGATGTTGCCAGGAATGGAGGGTTTGAGTTATAAAAATAATCTGGGACCTTTTTCACTAGATTGTAGGAGGTTGAGGGGTGACCTTGTAAAAGGTTTATAAAATCATGAGGAGCACAGATAATGTGAATATCTATGCAAGGTCTTTTTCCTAAGATGGGAGAATTCAAAACCAGGGAACATATTTTTCAAGGTGAGAGGAAAAAAGTTAATAAAAAATATAAGGGCAACATTTCTACACCAAGAGTGACTCATATGTGGAATGAACTACCAGAGAAAGTGATGGATACAGGTACAGTTACAATGTTTAAAAGACATGTGGATAAATTCATGAATAGGAAGGGTATGGAGGGATATGGGCCAAATGCAGGCAGGTGGACCTAGTTCAATTTGGGAACGGGTCGTTGTACTGAAGGATCTGCTTCCTTGATGTATGACTCTATGACTCTGTAAGTAGCACAATCATAATGTGTATTGCTGTCTTTCTGCCTGTTACCTGACAAATATCTCACCCTTTCATAGGTTGAACCAATGGTTTGCAATATAATGGAATAGAAACCTATTTCAATGCTATTGTTTAAAATGTAAGCTCTTACTCTACATTATACAAACTACATACGCTTCTTAAATGGTAAATAGAAATGCAGAGGATAAGGCTTTTTGAGGTTGTGTTTCATGAATTAGGATGGATTGGGGACTGTTTAAAGAAACAGATAGCATACAATAGGGATAAATAGCCATTTTCAGGTAGACAGATTGTTCCTCTGACTGACACAAGGCTCAGTACTTATAGTTTCTATTAATTACTGTACTTCAGTGAAGAGACTGAGTATAACAAAGCAAAAAACTGTGGATGTTGGAATTCTGAAAAAAACAAAAGCAGAAATTGCTGGAAAAAACTCAGAGGTCTACAAGCATCTGTGGAGAGAAAACAAAGGTAACATTTTGGGTCCAGTGACCCTTCTTCAGAACTGAGTTCTTTAGTACTGAGTGTACTGAATTTGGTGGAGTTCTGAGGATTATAAGATCATTCTGTTTTAGGATTGTAGCTTCTAGTTTACAATGTTACTATGTTTTAGGATTGTACCTCCAATTTTCGTTCCTGGGTAAGGTACATAGAGGCTAGAGCATTTCCTGCTCTACAAATTGAATCATTAAGAATGACTACCTGCACTCAGGTGGGGACAAGTGTGGTTTGGAGATAGGGTGGAAGCTGGGTCAGGTGACCTGGGAAAAACTGAGGAGGCTGTCAGTTCCAAGGTGGGCTACACAGAAAGCTTGTCTCATGACCCCAGCAAAGTGTCCAAACACTAAAATAAAAGAATAAAATATGTAAGAGTCATTAGTCCTCATACCGCCCTCATTCCCCAACAGATTTTCCACATCTCATGCCCCATTCATGATAACCCATTGTACCCAATACCCTTACCACACTTCCATGACCCTCACTCCTTCATAACATTTTTCCATCCTATGCCCTTCTATCCATACTCCTGGCCCTTCATACCTCTACCCATTTTTCCTATAACAACTTAATGACTACTTCCACCCATGGTCCTTTTCTGTTTTACTTACCATGCCAACTCACCTAGTATCCATAAGTACCCACACATAGGAAAAGTAGAATAACTTCACATTCTATATTGCATCTAAAGTTCTCTATTATACTCCATTGAGAAAAATACTCTCATTGATAATAACATATTTTGACAAGTGTTGCTATTTCAAGAAATATTTGACACTTCTTGAAAGGTCTTTTTCAGGTTTGACCGTTGACTGTCTATGTATTCTTTATGTACAATCTTCTCTACAGTTAACAATTCCAAAATGTGCCTGAAACCCCCTCGCAAAATGCACCTTCACCCCAGCAAAGGGTACATGACCTGCATACCTAACCTGTTCCAAGACCATATCCACAAGGGTACTTCAGCTCTGCAAAGGAGCATACTGGTCAGGTGAAAGAAACACAGGGGAAAGCTCGGCACTTACAGAAGAAAGCATCATGGCAATATTCAATGAGAAAAAATCTTCCTGGACTGACTCCAATGCTGGTATATCATTCACTTGGTGAGGGGATCAAAGCTGTTCATAGCATTCCAGCTGTGGTCTAACATGTGCCTTGCATTGTTTTAGCGAGACCTCCCTATTATCTATGCAGTTATGGTGAGTCTAATGGTGTAGCTTCATTCGTTGGTCTGCAGGATAGAAGATAGCCATCTTCCCTACCACCCCTTTGACAAGCACCTGCAAGTCCCTGATCAGTGAACATCACACTGAGAGGGGCAGTTCACTGGCTGCAGTTTCGGAAGCGCTGAGGAGCTGGGCTTTAAACATGTCACCAGCAGTGTGAAAGTCACAAAGTCCTAGCAGCATTGAGGACATCTGACACATGGGTGAGCCCAGTGTGACCAAGTCTGGCTACATAATGAATGGGCTGAAGAGTGGATAATTGCGTGAGAAATTTGACATGGGTCACCGTGGGACACCCAACATAAAGGAACTATGAATAAAACACATTGCTAAAAAAAAATTTCAGCCCAATTTTAACAAAAAATTTTTCTTAGAAACCTGTTTTGTATTCAATTGCAGGAACGAGTGTTACAGGTCTATGTTTTGTTATCTGTGGTGTTTGGTTTAAAATGAAGCTAATAAACAACCATCTGGGTTGATAATTTTAATCATATTGTGCTGGGATGGCAACGTATGTGTTTCCCAGCTGTTAGTAAAGTTACAAGGAGATGAGTAGCTTGCCAGGATGCAAATAATACTTTATTTCTAAACAGTAATGCAGTAAACATGCATATGCTGTGTATTAAAGTGTTAACCAGTTCCCAACGTAATTGAGTTGGAAAACTGATTGGTGACAGTGTTTTTTGTGATGAAATCTTGTGTAATTTCTATTTGTTTCATATGTACTGATATTATCACAAGTAGTTTGACGTTATAGTTCAAGATACAGCATTCCCAATTTTGATCCTCTTACTGTGTGTGTTAAACACTATTTTCTGATCCAACTATCTGTTCCAATTCAGGAATGCAAGTGATCAAGTTTCCAAATAATATCAAACCACATGCAGGAAGTTAAGTTGCAAAAAGCTGTCGGGTCTAAAAAAATGCATTTAGATAAGCTTTGTAAATGGGTGGTACAGTAGCAGATTATATAAGCTTAAGATGTGTATTTTGGCAGAAATTAATAGTGACATACTTTCATCATGAACAGTATGCAAACAGCTAAGGATAATGTGAAAGATATCAGTAGATTCAGTTTTCTTGAACAGTAACTAAAAAAAAACCAAAATGATCTGGGACAATAGATACATGTTAATTGAAGCTATGGTCAAACTCTATATTGCCCACTGAATCCAGATGTGACCACACAAATACAAACAGCTCCATAAAGAGTTCAAAGATAAGCTGCAGGCCATAAATCAGAGCACAGTGAGTTAAAAAAAAGCAGAGTATTTCAGCATTGAAAGAAGGCAACTGGGAGGACCTTCTTCCAGTATGTGATATTAACTAATGCAGAAAAGATGAGCGTTGTATATTACTTCAAGGCAAACCAAAACAGTAGGACAAAGGGCATAAGCTTAAACTAGTGAAGGGGAAATACAGAACTGATGTCAAGAAGAATTTCCTCATGCAAAACATAATCAATGCTGGAATAAGCTTCATGAAACAGAAATGTAGGCAGAAACGTTAGTGTCCTTCAAAAGATTCTGGCTCAGCATGATAATAGAAGAACAAGCTGCAATTACCTTGTGCCTTTCATTACCTCAGGACGTTCCAAAATACTTTACAGCCAACTAATTACTTTTGAGCTAGTCACCTTTGTGAAGGAAAAAAGATTGATAATTTGTGCACAGAAAGGTCCCACTATAGCAATGAGATAAATAAGAGGAGTTTCTTTTTCCAAGTCTTGGTTGAGTGATAAATGATGACTTCTCACCAGCTACAATGAGTCGTGCCTTGTCATTATTTACATACTCCCAATAGTGAATGTAGAGTAAAAAACCTGACAGAACTGCAGATGCTGAAAATCTGAAACAAAAACAGAAATTGCTGGGCAATCAACAGGGTCTGGCAGTATCTGTGGAGAGAAATCAGAGTTACGTTTCAGCGCCAGTGACCCTCCTTTAGAACGTGGGGTCTCAGTTTAATATCTTATCTGAAGGATAGGATACAAGATATGCTGCAATCACTTAGTATTGTGAATGTGTCAGTCTAGGTTTGAGTATATGTGCTTAACTAAGGTAGAAGATTGGAGGTTGTCTTTTTATGAGCATTTTTATCAATGTCAATCTACTCCAGAAAGAAATCAGGGTTATATCATCACATATTCTGGTTTCTAATTAATGACAATTCCAGTAAAAATACTTCTAGTTTTGCAAAAATTCCATTTTCAGTTAGGAAGAGAAGAGAAAACTTACAAAGATAAATTTTATGAATCTGCTTTTTACCATTTGATAGGAACTTGTATTGAAGAAATCAAGTGCAGATGTTCATAGGCTCACAAATGTAACCATCATCATAAACTTTTCAACTAAATTTCCTGAATATAACTACAAGAAGGATCCTCACTCACTGCCATAACAGGCTGCATTTTCGGAAGCAGGCAGACTTGTCCTTTGATAGTGCATACTCAGAAAACCTTGGGCATAAAACTCAAATCTGTAATGCCACTCGAAATAGGGTCAGAGAAGCTCAACACATTTCCAGGGAGTATGTGCTGTGCTTGCAACCACATTGAGAATGTCTCTTGTGTGTCTACGCGTCTCCTGTGTGGTCCAGAAACAACTGAACTTCTCGTATCATGATGTTACACAGCAATATCTGCTAACGGGATGCCCAGCTGCCAAATCTGGACCAGTCAGACCCATCGAGTGGTTTTGGCTCAGATTTCCAATCCTGATCAAAATACACAGACTTATCTTTTGATGGCTTCTGCACTGGAGATAGCAGGACTAAGGCCTTCCATGAACCTACCCAGGGATCCTTGAATCCTATCACAGAGAAGATTGTCGTTGAAACCATGTTCCCTTTTGCAGTGCCGATAGGTGTGATGTAATGTTTAAATGTCCAGCAGACACTGAAAGCCAGTGTGAAAATGTGAAATTATTTACTTATTTATTTATGGGATGTGGGCGTCGCTGGCTGGGCAGCAATTAATGCCCTTGAGAAGGTGGTAGTGAGCTGCCTTCTTGAACCGCTGCAGTCCACCCGCAGTGGGTTGACCCACAATGCTATTAGGGAGGGAATTCCAGGATTTTGACTCAGCGACAGTGAAGGAACGGCAATATATTTCCAAGTCAGGATGGTGAGTGACTTGGAGGGGAACTTGGAGGTGGTGGTGTTCCCATATGTCTGTTGCCATTGTCCTTCTAGATAGAAGTGATTGTGGATTTGGAAAGTGCTAGCTAAGGGTCTTTGGTGATTGGTGCAGAGCATCTTGTAGATAGTACACACTGCTGTTACTGAGCATCGCTGGTGGAGAGAGTGAATGCTTGTGGATGTAATGCCAATCAAGCGGGCTGCTTTGTCCTGGAGCGTGTCAAGCTTCTTGAGCGTTGTTGGGGCTGCACTCATCCAGGCAAGTGGGGAGTATTCCATCACACTCCCGACTTGTGCCTTGTAGATGGCAGACAGGGTCTGGGGAGTCAGGAGATGAGTTACTTGCCACAGTATTCCTAGCTTCTGACCTGCTCTTTTAGCCACTGTGTTTACGTGGCGAGTCCACTTGAGTTTCTGGTCAAATGATAAACCCCAGGATGTTGATAGTGGGGGATTCAGTGATTGTAACACCATTGAATGTGAAGGGGTGATGGTTAGATTGTCTCTTATTGGTGATGGTCATAGCCTGGCATTTGTGTAGCACAAATGTTACTTGCCACTT
Organism: Rhincodon typus; assembly: GCF_021869965.1. Taxonomy (NCBI): domain Eukaryota; kingdom Metazoa; phylum Chordata; class Chondrichthyes; order Orectolobiformes; family Rhincodontidae; genus Rhincodon; species Rhincodon typus. The sequence continues at coordinate 51,569,049 of NC_063338.1, forward strand.
GTCAGCCCAAACCTGGATATTGACCAGATCTTGTTGTAGTTAAACATGGACCGGTTCAGTATCTGAGGAGTCGTGAATGAACAATATTCAATCATCAGCTAATATCCCCACTTCAACCTTATGATGGAGTAAAGGTCATTGTTAAAGCAGCTGAAGATGGTTGGGCCTAGGACACTATCCTGAGGAACTCCTGCAGAGATTTAGTTTCATGGGGCATTGAGGGTTGGGGTTGTCAGGGATTGGGTTGTCAGTTCAGGGTGGCTCCCTCAAACAGCTTCAAAAGCAACAGAATTGCTCATCAGAATTCTCAATTACCGGCTGCCAGATGTGTTAAGATTTCTACATGGCCCTGATGCAGGACTCCAACGTGGGCTGTAGCAAAGACCGTCTGATGATCAGAAAATCTACAGCATTGTATTATACTAACAATGAAACAAGGCTTCAAAAACACCAGCATTATTTAAAGTGCAAAGAATCTATCTTGCAGCTAAGGGAACTTTGAAGAAGTTCTGCTTTTGCAAAATTTCTGGACGTACTTTTGTGCGTTTATAGAATTGTTTGACAGGACTGATGTTACATTCCCACAGGGAGGAAGGTGGAAAAAGTGACCTGTCCTCTCAAAGGCCACAACACAGGCCAACAATTAGCCCCCTCAGGTACATTTTTTTTCACCAGATGGCCTATGGCCTGGTGGTATTATCGCTGGACTATTAATCCAGAGACCTAGACAACCTTCTGTAGAACTTGGTTTGAAGCCCATCACAGCAGATGGTGGAATTTTAATTCAATAAATATCTGGAATTAAGAATCCAATGATGACCATGAATTCATTGTCCATTGTCGATTGTCAGAAAAACCCATTGGATCACTAATGTCCTTTAGGGAAGAAAACTGCCGTCCTTACCTGGTCTGGCCTATATATGACTCCAGACCCACAGCAATGTGGTTGACTCTTATCTGCCCTCTGGGCAATTAGAGATGGGCAATAAATGCTGCCTAGCCAGCGATGCCCTCATCCTGTGAATGAATAAAGAAAAAATATTGTTTCTGATGACAGAGAACTGCTTATTGTTTTCTGCAAAATCAGAATTTTCCACTAGATGGAGCCTGAGTATTACCTTTCTTTGAACAACAAGTAGTTCCAGTTCAGCACAATATCCATAACCTGCAATATAATCATCTTTTGTTGTGTCTTGAGTTTGAAAATTCAATGAAAAGCTATTCTAGTCCTCCTGTGCAGTTTCTCCTAGATATTTATCAAATGCAAATGGACAATTAAAATAGATTTTTTCAACAATAAAAATAATTCGCATGAAATGAAAATAAGCTGTTCATCAAGTAACTGTAAATAAGATTGTTTGTTGGTTATTTTTATTGATCTTTACTTTTGGAATTCTTAAACATGTTACAAATGCAAAAAGTAATCTTGTGTCCTGGTAGAACCAAACTGATTTGGTTTTGTATTTAAGTTTTTTTTTATTTAATCTAACAATGTAAACAATACTGCTAAGCTCACAATAAGGTGTCTGTGGTGTTCTCCTTGATAGGTGTCCTTATGGTGAGGGTGTTCCCATAATGAGATGGGTGGAACTCAGGTTTTGCTCCAGCAATAACAAAAGGATGGTGATATGTCTCAAAGTCAAGAGAAAATGTGTGACTTAGAGAGAACTTGAAGGTGAATGTGTTCTCAAGGACTTGCTGCTCTTGTCCTTTGAAATGGCAGAGGTCACAGAAAAGCACAGTGCTGTTAAAGCAGTCGGTGAGTATTGGTGAGTTGTTGCAGAGTATCCTGGACATTCTACACAATTTAGCCGCAGTGCACTCGGAATGTAGAAATTGGATAGTGAGTTTAATTAACGTCACTGTGGTGATGACATTGAGTTTCCTGAGTGTAACTGCAGCTGCACCCATCCGGGCAAGTGGTGTGTGTTCCATCATACTCCTGATCTGAACCTTTCCAAAAGGTCAGGAGGTGAGCTAAATATCAGAGAAAATCCAACTTCCTCCTCCCTCCTGTAGCCTCGAGGTTATGCAGATAAATCGTTGAAACTGCTGGACAGTGATAACTCACAGGATGTTGATGCGGGGGGACTTGCTGATGATGATGCCACTGAGGTCTAATATGAGATAAGTGGCTGTTCTCTTATTTGTGCCAGCATATGGCATCAAATATACCTGTCGTGTGTCAACCTGAGTTGAAAGGTTATCCTCATTCTGCTTTTGACAGGTATGGAATGCTGAATTGCCAGGAAAATTTCTGAATGAAGCTTACTTTATAGAATTATCTGGAAACAGATGCACTGCTTACTTAATGGTGGAAGGACAGTGAGTGTTCAGGAGCTGCAGATAGCTAGTCCATGGCTGCTTCCCTGAGGAATACAGCTGCAATTTTCTATGACTGTGATGACTGGGCTCCAACCACTATAATTTTGATGCTGTTTGAATTGTATTATTAAAAAGTATTAGACAGATTGCCCTGTTTACTGCAGTATGTGGACCTATGCTGAAGCAGAACAACTAGCATCGTATACCGGTGTCCCTGTTCCAGCAGGTTTCTCAGTTTATAATTTTGCATAAGCCCTCAATCTATTTGCACCTCTGTCCAGATGAGATAAGAGAGAAGTAAGTAACAAACAATCTTTCTGCTGGCCAATGTAACCAGTGGTACCTACTGAAGATCATAAAAATTAAATTTTAAATTTTAAAAGTTTCATTTTTCCTGATGCAATTAACCTCTATCTAATCTAGCATTAGATGAAACAGCTCTTTAGAATTTATTTCTACCCCACACTGCATGGAAAGTGCAGGATGGCAGAGATGCGACAGCACTTCTGCACCCAGCGTTGTAAAATGATAAGCAATAAGAAATATATCATAAGATGTATTCCTCTCATTTATGTCTAATTATAATATGTCCACCTACAGTTGGGCAGCTGTGTTACACCCTCAATTTCACTTCTGCTGCATTATTTTAGAAGACGTATTAGATAGTTGGAGCTGATGGAACAGTCCCTGTCAGCTATTCCACTTCTGCAGACCAAATTACATTGGTTTGCTAGCATAACTACAGAAGAAATGTAATGCCAACATAGCAACATTACACTCAGCAATCACTGTCCACTTTGCATTCAGTAGTACTTATCTATGCTGCTATTACCAGGTATTCCCTAAATTTTCCTCATTCAATTTACTGGAATGCAAAATTACCAGGATCCAGAAAAGAATCTCTGAAGCATTGGGCAGATGACCAATCTTCTCATGTTAAACGTGGAGTAATGATCTGCCAAGATGCAAGTCCTCTGCACTTTTCTTCACACTTCTTGTTTTTGGGTTTTCCTCTTCAATTATTCATAAGAGCTTCACATTTTCAATTTCAATAAGTAATATATCTATGGAAAAGAATGCATGAGAAGGCTTCCCATTTTTTCTAAAAGTGCACGTCTTTAAAACAGGTTACATAATATTACAAAATAAGGTTGTACGTATGGACATCTAAAGTTAAATGTCCTTGAAATTACACCACTAAATATTAGTGTGCAATTTTAAGAAATTCGTATAAATTTCCTTATTATTTATTGAGGGCAGTACTTCATTGAATTCAAATATTTTAAAGTGCTGATAAAATGGCAGACAAAGGAATTGACTGAAACACGTTAAGAGTTTGTATACTAATGTTTGCACAATGCAATTTCATGCCAATGAGATTTGATATATTATTAGTGAGATTCCAGTAACAGCTCAAAGAACAATGCAACTCAACAAAAATAATCAGGTTGCCACACTTGATACACTATCTTATCCAGCATACTCTGTTCAATAATTGCACAGGTTCATTCTGCAAAATCACATGCAATTATTGGTCCAAGGGTTTGGGAAAAAAAATGATTGTTTCAGAGAATTTAATGTTTCTCGACACGGCAGAATTTAACAAAAAAAGTCTAGAAAGTGGGCCTTGCTGAATTGAATGACAAAGGCAAAGTCATTGATACGGAGCTAGGAAAATTCAATGGCATTAAAAGTTAAAAAAAAACTATTTTGAATTCCAGCACAAAATCCCAGGTCATTGTGAAAAACTAACTGTATTTTTAAGAAAATCTGATTGAAAATACAACATGTAAAGGAATTATGATAAGTTTGGCTTTAATGCCTTCTCCATGTTTCTTATTGTCTGTTTTACGTTTTTGTTCATTTTAAGCAAACAGCATTATTCATAACTGAGGGTAGATTTGAATGTGTAACTACAAAGCTAGATTACTTATGACAAGTTTGTTCTTTGCAGCCTGTGGATCCATCTCCTCAATCTATAGAGGCCACTGAAGTAGCACAATTCTCATTTATCACATATTATGCCTACATATCTTGACATTCTAATGAAGATTGATCCACCGATGAGGCAACAATGATAAGAAAAGCACATTCCAAACCTCTCATTGCATAAAATTTAAGCAGGACAAACTTCCATTAACAACTTCAGGCTCCTAATCACCTTGGAGATCAGGACAATCTGCTAACACCACACATTGGGCAAGTTTCCACTCCAGGATTCTCTGTAGGATTTGACATAAGATAGTTGCACCTGCCTATTTATAGTCTAATGGAGCTAAAGAAGCTGAAAGAGGACAAAACGACTGAAGTGCTGTCAGTCATCAGAATTCCCACCAGTTCTACTTTCTGTGATCCCAGTATACCAGTAAGATACCATTCTCGGGTGGAAGTGAAATACAATCAGACATTCAGGCTGTCAAATGCAACTGAACTTTACAAAGCTGTGTTGCTGTAGGGTATAATACAATTGAATACATATGAACATAGTGGATCCACCAAGACACATCTTGTAAAAAGCAGCTAATTTGTAATACAATTCTCTTTTTCTATCAATATTATTATGTCAGCCAATTTTATCATTAATGGTGCAGCTAAATCAGATTAAAACAGTGCATTTAATAAAATCGATTTTACAAGATTCTGTTACTGTGTTAAATAGCCAACATGTACCAGGCTGACAATATTTGCTGTACGCAGCAAAGAAGACATAACATATTTGAAAAAAAGTTTATTCTTGTGTACATTAAATCTTAATTGCTTCAGGTAACAATCCTTTAAAAGTTATAAATTTGATGGTCAAACATGGTATAAAATATAATACTCGAGTACTCCCATGCATATAGATTCTGCAGGGAACAAATTAACTTCAACAATCTATTGTGGATGCTTCAGCACAATTACAAGTATTGTAATGAAACAGACTGCTGCAGTTTGCCCTGCATTCACCCCACCTGAGTGAAACTAGTGTTGTTTTTGAAACAGGAAAATATCTGTTCTCTTCATCAAAGGAATGTTGGCCTACATTTTCTTCAGGCTTGAAAAAAAATCTAGAGTAAATACTGCTAATATTGTAGAACATTCACTGATGTAATATAATTTATATTGAAGTGTGCCAAAAGTGTATTGCAAATGAATTACTTTTCAGTGTAGTGATTGACATGACACAGTGATGTGGGCAAGACCTTTTAAGTTGACAGTTGGTTAGTCTGAAACTATCCTTTGCCTTATTCCCATCTTAAAAAGTGACTAACGAATTATCAACAACAAAACTGATGCTACAAGTTATTAAGAATGTGAAGATTTTACTACATTCTAATAAAAATATCAAGAAGCAAGTGAATAGAATGAAAACCAAATTCAAGATAAGTTTGAACTCAATAAAATATATAAAATGCACCTTCAACTCAGTAGATATTTTATTCAAATCATTTAAGTAGCTAAGGTGTAGAACTTCATAACATTTCATACATGTCCACCCCGTCTATATTGAGATAACAGACTTGTCAATTCTAAGTACTTAAGTATGTGGTGACCAGTGGAAGCTGATTTAAGGCAAATCTGTCAAGAAAAGTCAAGGTCAGGTTGGAAATGTGAAGAGGAAAACATTTTGATGAAGTATCTAATTGGATGTCTATATAGTGGCTTGCAAAGTTTTCATTGGTTCATTTTAACTAGGTTTTACACACTCCACAGCTGGATGAACAAAATATTTACCATTTACTCTGCATACATGACAATTTAGCTGCTTGAATGGTATGGAATGAGTGCTATTACACAAGTAGCAGGATTGAGTGCTTTTCTGTTGTTCTTTTTCAAGTATGCGTTAAATGAAATTGGTTGAAATCAACATGAGAGCACCACCTCATCAACATAACTAAATTTACAGTAGTTAACTCTTGGTCAAAGAAAATAAAATCAGATTTTCCTGCTTTTCTTAGAGGAGACAGTAAGTTAGGAATAATCTACTCAAACATGCTGTTGCGATTACTTGAGAGTGAGATGATCAATGGAAGAAAGCAGCTCATAACTGTGTTTTGCCAATTGGCTCCCTTTAATTTCCTGGATTATTGCATTCAATTTTATAGTTCAATTCCACTTCCTTAATCACACAAGTGTACATTGTAGCACTTTTACTCATCAGTAGGTGGCAGCATTGTCCACAAACAGGTATTATTTTCCACGTTTTCCCAGCACAAAATAAAATTTCCAAAATACTTGAATATTTCAATTCCAATCCTTTACGTTTTGGAATAACTGGTTTCTTGTAGCCTGCAGGAAAATTTCCACAGGGTGCCTGATCCAGACAAGTCAGTTTCTTCATGCAGGCTTCATTCCCATCTTTCACCTCAATCTGTCGCACAGATTTGACACTGCATTATTCCAACTGCTCTCTGAAATGACATGTATATAATGTGGAATATTGTGCACATTTAAAGCCAGGATTTTCCTTTGAGCACAAATGGTCTTTTAAAAATGTTTAGCATAAAGCAGTAAACAGAAGGTTCACTTCCATTCTCTGCTCTATAAAGATGTCTTTAAATTGCCAAACCCTAAGGCATACATGCACTGCACATTGAAAAAAACAACTGTATTTGAAAAAGCACTTTGAAACAGAAGAAAATATTTCTATTTTGAAGAATGGTAGCCAGATTCAGCCAATGCCTTCGTAATAAGCTGGGGGTTTATTTAATCAGCCTTGAAATCTAACACAGTTTGCTGAATCAAATTACTGCAACTCAAATCCTGCTAAATAAAGGAGATGACCAATTGACAATAGTCATACACTGTTGTTGCATGCAATATGTATAGTGAGACTATAAAAGGACACATAAGTATCCAAATCTTATACTCTTTCTACTCACTGCTATGCTTGAAATAGTGGAGTATTGTGTGAATGTAGAGAACTCAACTGGAAATGCATCTGAAAAAAATTAAAAGCCTTGCTTATTTGGATTTGTTCTAAGTGAGAATTGAACACAATCTATTCATATAGTGCCTGCTCTGCCCTGAGGGAGCAGGGTGTATTAACTTTGAAATGTACTAGGAATGAAATGGTCTATGGAGAAAAGCTTTTTAAAATAGAGCATGGGTGCCTTTTTAATGCTTCAATTCACCTGCAGCAACTTTTAACTGTTCATATCTAAGCACCTTACAGAGAAAAATAAAATAATCAGTTGAAACAAGTAAAGTCATCTGTCATGGAAAAAGGCAATGCTGTGAAATTGCTTACAAACCACTGTATCCACTTACGATTCCAGAGCACATCTGTTCTGTCAGATCTTTCCCATGAATAGTTTGAATATACAGTCTTCCATGCCATCTACCATTTGTAAGAATTCCTCAGAAAAAGAGCTTCCTTTACTAAGCTCCCAACCCTCTTTGAATTCTATCTCCCACTGGTAACTGATAAGTAAAAGAACTTTGGTTTGTTCAAAGCATTTAAAATGATTTATCTCACTCTCATACATAAATATAAAATGTGGTTTCATGGAAACAGAATTCAGCTGTCAAAACTACAATTTATTTCAAAAGTAAAATGTACTGTCAAAATACACAATTTAAATGTGGGGAATTTCATCTCATCTTTAGATTAAAAATGACTAAAATTAAATTACATTCAGGTTAACATAGTTGTAATTTTTCTCTCAGTTGGTCACCTAAAGTGAAATGCACATATCTATGAAATGCTGCCTGCACATTGTGGGGACATCAGCACCTACATTGCACAGAGCAAACAATAGAGTCCAATTATTGTCAAATATATGTGTATTAAATATTATTATAAATATGTTTATCTGTAACTTTAGATATCCTATTACAGATATGATTCCATTTGATTGGGTTTTAGTTTGAATAAACAACAGTCAACCTATTTTAACCTGAAGCCATTTTATACAACAAAGACATTATATATGTTGGAACTTTAAACTAAGCGGCTTTCACAAAGGAGTACCTACATACAGACTGGAGTAGACACCTCACCCCTACTGGTTTAAAATTAACAAAATATGAAATGACTTTGACTGTAGTTCTCAGTGTGAAAATAAGTTCAACTGAATATTACATTGTAATCATATTTTTTTACTGCAGTATCATGTTTTTCTTAGACTGCTATGAAGCAATTACTCAAGGAAACAGCACTGATGGAGGACATTTGGCCCATTATTTTTATGACAGCTTGTTGAAAGAGCTATTTCAGACAGTCCCACTCCTCTCTATTTCCGTGTAGCTCTGCAAACATTTTCCCCTGAATTATTTATGCAATTCGTTTTAGTAATTACTGTGTGTTTCTCCATCTAACACCATTTCAGGGAGCACATTTCAGAAAAAAAAAATCCGCTATGTAAAAATATTTTGCATCACTTCTGTTTTTATTTATTTATTCATGGGATGTGGCATCACTGGCTGGACCAGAATTCATTGCCCGTCCTAAAATCCCACTAACCAGGTGGTGGCGAGATTCTTAAACCTCTGCAGAACATTTGATGTAGGTACAAATGTAGGGAGTTCCGGGACTTGGATACATTGACCATAAAGGAACAGCAACACATTTCCAGTCAGACCGGTGAGTGCCTTTGAGGGGAACTTGCAGATGGTGATGTTCACATGTGTCTGCTGTCCTTAACCTTCTAGATGGTAATGGTATGGGTTTGGAAGATGCTGTCGAAGGAGCCTGGGTGAATTTCTGCTATGCATGTTGTAGATGGTACACACTGCTGCTACTGAATGTCAGTGGTGGATGTATTGAATGTTTGTGGATGTGGTGCTAATCAAGCGGCTGCTTTATCCTGGATAGTGTCAAGCTTCTTGAGTGCTCGGAGCTGCACTCATCCAGGCAAGTAGGGAGTATTCCATCACACTCCTGACTTGTGCCTTGTAGATGGTAAGCAGGCAGAGGTTTAGGAGGTGAGTTATTTGCTGCAGGATTCCCAGTCTCTCACCTGCTCTGTCAGCCACAGTATTTATATCATATGAATATTGTCCACAGTTTAATTTCTGGTTAATGGTAAACCACTCCTAACCCTGGATGTTGATAGTGGGGGATTCAGTGATGGTAACACCATTGAATGTCAATGTTGAATTCAAGACTGATTAGGGTTAGGGTCTGCTCTATTATTAGCACCATTGTGAATGCATTCATTAAAGGCTTGAGTTTTCACGCTAATTGCAGTACTTAATGTTTCTCTTCTCCAATGATGACACCACTGCCATCCAAGCAACATCTGCCCACAAGAAACACATCCTCCTGGGCCTCATCTCCTCCTCCACCTCTGAGGTAGAAGACACAGATACCACAGGATGCATCGATAGGCTTTCTACTGCACCCTCCACCAGCTCAGCGACAGTCACCACAGTGAGTACATTAGCTAAATTAGACTCAGAAGCATAATTGTTCTTAATATTCATTTGTGGGATGTGAGCATCACTGACTGGCCGGTATTTATTGCCCATCCCTAGTTGCCCTTGAGAAGGTGGTGGTGAGCTGCTGTCTTGAACCGCTGCAGTCCTCCTGCTGTAGGTTGACCCAAAAGGCCATTAGGGAGGGAATTCCAGGAATTTGACCGAGCAACAGTGAATGAACAGTGATATACTTCCAAGTCAAGATGGGAGGTACATGGAGGGAAACTTGCAAATGGTCATGTTCCCATCTATCTGCCCTTGTCCTTCAAGATGGAAGTGGTCATGGGTTTGGAAGGTGCTGTCTGAGGATCTTTGGTGAATTTCTATGTTGCATCTTGTAGATAGTACACACTGCTGTTACTGAGCGTCAGTGGTGGAGGGAGTGGATGCTTGTGGATGTAGTGCCAATCAAGCGGCTGCTTTGTCCTGGATGGTGTCAAGCTTCTTGAATGTTGTTGGGGCTGCACCCATCCAGGCAAGTGGGGAGTATTCCATCACACTCCTGACTTGTACCTTCTAGATGGTGGACAGGCTTTGGGGAAACAAAAGGTGAGTTACTCGTCGTGGTGTTCTTAGCCTCAGACCTGCCCTTAGAGCCATTGTGTTTATGTGGCAAGTCAATGTATATGGTTACAATGTTTCTTACTGGTAATGGTCATTGCCTGGCATTTGGGTGGTGTGAATATTACTTGACACATGTCAGATCTTGTTGATTTTAAACATGGACTGCTTCAGTATCTGAGTAGCCGCGAATGGTGCTGAACATTGTGCAATCATCGGCGAACATCCCCACTTCTGACCTTATGATGGAGGGAAGGTCATTGATTCAGCAGCTGAAGATGGTTGGGCCTAGGACACCACCCTGAGGAACTCCTGCAGAGATGTCCTTGAACTGTCTTGACTGACCTCCAACAGCCACAACCATCTTCCTCTGTGTCAGGTATGATTCCAACCAACGGAGAGTTTTCCCCCCAGTTCCCATTGATTCCAGTTTTGCTAGGGCTCCTTGATGCCATCCTCTGTCGAATGCAGCCTTGATCATAGAATCCCTGCAATGCAGAAGGAGGCCATTTAGCCTATCAAGTCTGCGTCAACCCTCCAAAGAGCATCGCCACCCAGACGAACCCCCACTCAATCCCTATTACTCTGCATGCGGTTTTTACCATGGCTAGCCTACTTAGCCTGCACATCCCTGAACACTACAGGACAATTTTTAGCATGGCCAATCCACCTAACCTGCACACTTTTGGACTTTGGGAGGAAACTGGAGCACCCGGAGGAAACCCATGCAGATACGAGGAGAATGTGCAAACTCCAACACAGGGAGTCGCCCGAGGTTGGAATCAAACTCAGGTTCCTGGTGCTGTGAGGCAACAGTGTTAATGACTGTGCCACTGTGTTGAAACAATGGAAGAAAAATTATGCCATGCCAGTCAGCTAAAATTAATGTACTAAGGGAGGAAAGCCTCTGCTTTATACCCAAATTATTTTTTAAATTTCTGAAAGCTTTATGAATTTAAACGCTGAGGGCACTTAGCTGACCAGCTTCTCTTGGAGATGGATGTCCTTGCCTCTTGATGAGAAAAATGTATTAGTAGCCTGTCACTATTTGATATGTCAGGATCATTCAAAATGATTCTGATCAAACAACTCCGATGTTAGAGTTGATTGCTTGGAAGTGTAGGAAAGCCATGCATGAGCCATCGAGTGCCATATGATCTTGGGACTAAATGTCATGACATGACATGTTTTGTGAGAAGGGTCCCGTCTGTGAAATGCACACAGAAGATGCACTGAAGAACAGGTTCCAAACATGATCAACCACATGGGCAATACCTGTAAACATGATTAATATGGCACAGGAAAGCAAAAGCTGTATTACTACCAATTGAAAACATTATTCAAAGTTTTGACACATATGTTCTGCAGTAAAGCTGCATAAAACACGTTGGCATGGGGTTATTGAAGTTAAAGTAGTGAAGTACATAAAATTGGAAATCTAAGTATACACGGGATGTTTTAAGTTTAGGTGATAAGGACTGTCATTCTCACACGCCTCTGGTGAGTGCATCACTGCCGTTTCTCCACAGCTGTTTGAGGAAGAAGTGCCCCAGGTTACTGGCACTCAGAGGACTGCCAGAGATCAGGCACTTGCTCAGATGACCCATGGTGTCAGCCATTAATAATTTTGTGAAAATACACTAATAGTCACAACAGCAGCAGGCATGTTTGTTGGAGACAATCGACAAACTGAATCAAACATTGGAAGCAGCCAGTCATATAAAAATTAAGTGCTGCTGTCACCGGGGCAGCCACCAGGTTAGAATCACCACAATCCCTTCAGGTGGCATGCCCTGCTCTGGGAGATAATACAGTTATATAACAGAACATTGTCATTCTTCTGCAGCCCTGTGCTTCACTCATCTGGAGGAAATGACAGCCATTTTATTACACTCTGTCTCCTACACCTACTCCACAGGCTGAGGGGCATTTGTGCTGTGACCTTTCCACACGGAGACTGTTCAGCAGCTGCTGAGGGTTGCTGCTGGTCCTGGGCTTCTTGATGCATTGTGTCTCTTCAGTTTCTCTACGCACTTTTTGCACAGAGGCCATGGCGACAGAAGGACCTGCTGTCGCTAGGTCCATTGGTTCCAAAGTACATATGTGGGGAATATCAGAAGCAAAGAGTTTCTGACTGATATGACTCATCAGCAGTCACAGAAGACATAGACCTTTAAACAGCAGGACATGGACGTCTCCAAGGAGAGCTATGAGATGCCCCAATATGGGCCTCTGATATATTAGACCTTATTCAGAGGAATGCATAGAGGTCATATAGTGCAAATGCACCAGTTTACAAGTGCCTTAGAATTACTGAAACCTTACCGCTCTCTCCGAAGTCACCCAAGAAATGCAGCATTTCACACAAGAGCTTGTATGAACAGATTTACAATTCAATGTCAGAAGAAAGCAGTTCCACACACACGTACAGCCTATGAAAATGCTGGAATGTGTTGGGGGAATTGTCAATTACAGAAGACACTTTAAAGTTCACTTGTGATCACTTCAGCTTCACAGATATGACTAGGGTTAATTTGTAAAGATCAATCATAGGATCAGCATGGCCTGTAACCAGGATTTCTAATCTACCCATGTTGGTCAATGCATAAGCCGTACATGCAGATTACTACAGTGGCAGATATGTTTCATTTCAAGTCGATGAGTGCCTATTCAATGCAACGCCCCTTTAGGAGTCCCACACCATCCACAAGTGGACCCTGCTTCTGAAGTCAAAACAAAACAAAGCTATTCTGCCCACTCTGAGTGTGCTGGCAGCCCATTGTTCATGTTTATTGAGCAGTTGGGATACAGTTAAAAATGGAAGGCTTTCCATATCATGCTCAATTGAGTGATTTGCAGGATCCACCTGATAATTTCAATAGCCCATACCCTACTTTCACGTTCCCCACTGTAGAGCTATGACTGTCAATACCATCAGCTTTGAGCCATGCCAAGTTACCAACTAATCCTTTGAGTTAACAATTGATACCCCAGTTACCCCTGAAACTCAGGTCTATGGCTTAACAACTTAACCATGCCCATCATTATATCCACTGTGGTTCAGCATAGAACAGGGTGACTTCTGTAGATCCCCACCCATATATGTAGAGTGGCTTCCTTTCATAGTGATTGTGCTCTCTGCAGTGTACTTGCTTCAATCTTCAATCTTAAGTTTCCCACTTTCCCTAACACAGCACTGCTCCCTGATAACCCACCTGGTTGTTTATTGGCCTATCCACTTCAACTGACTCGGGAGCACAGCACTGACAGAGGACAAGTCAGGCCTGACTGAGCCTGTGTAGCTTCCTTACTGACATACCAGCAATCCCTGGACTTGACCTGCAGGACAATGTGTGTTCCAAACCCCGGATGACAAGGACATGGATCCTCACACCCTAATTGTACCAAGGACAGACTGACTATGGCCAAATCCTTGGACTCATTTCATACAATGTCCTTGGCTGACTGAGAATGCAAGGCACATCAGTGGCCTTGTATTCTCAGTTCAGTCAGTGGAGTCTGAGGATGCCAGGGTCAGTTAAACAGGCCCCATTGAAGAGTGAGGTTGTTGTTCAGTGGAAATGATATCATTGGTGCAAGGGTGACCATTCCTGCCTAGGGAGCCCACTGTTGGACATGGAGTGCTCAGAAAGGAGGACACCACCATTGCACTGCCCACTGGGAGGGTATCAAGGGTTGCCTATAAGTCTTCTGAAGCAGCAGAGCGGTTCCATGGATGCTGGAAAATTGCCAGTGGGGGCAACAGATGCCACTATATGGCCACTCAAGTGGTTCAATTAAGGTCTGGACTCATCTTCCATTTTCCACCCAAGGCCATAACCTTTGCCGAATTCATTACCTTCAGCCTTTTATTAGCTGAGGTTAATTAAATTGACTGAAGATTGGTAATTGGAATAATGGTAATTTCAGGAGGAATCATGATGGATCATCCACTTGCACTTCTGGCTGAAGATGACTCCATTTTCTTCAATCTTAGGCAATGACATGCTAGGCTCCCTGGTCATTGCTGATGGATATGTTTAAGAAGCCTTCTCTTTCAGTTAATTAGGCATTTAAGCATCCCTATTGATGATGTACTTGGACTGCAGAGCTTTGATCTGATCTGTTGGCTATAGGATTTTTTGCCTCTGCCTGTTGTATTCTGTTTCTGGAATTCATCATGCACATCATGTTGTATCTTCACCAGACTGGCATCTAATTGATAGCTACACCTGGTGTTGCCCTTGCTATGTTCATCAACAGTTCGCTTCGAAACAGGTTTGATAACATGCTGTTGGTAGGTTGGGTAATGTACCAGGCCACAAGATTATGAATTGTTGTTGAAAAAAAAATTCTGCTGCTGCTGATTCCTTCCTTCCCCACACCCCAATATTGGGCTGCTGGCACTGTTCTGCAACTATCCCATTTACATGGTCGTCGTGCCACAAAAATAATGGCTGGTGTGCTCCATGTAAAGGTGAGACTTTGTCTCCACAATGACTATGTTGGATCATTCCTACCAATGTTGATATGGACAAATGCATCTCCAGCCAGCAGATTGGTAAGGGTGTGGTCAAACAGGTTCTTCCCTCTTGTTGGTTCTCTCACCAGCTGCCACAGTTCCAGACTTGCAGCTTTGACCTTCAGGGCTTCATCAATCATGGTCTAGAGTGTTTATGCTGAGCTATTCTTGTTGATGGGCATTGAAATGCCACACCCAAAGTACATTCTGTGACAGGAACATTATAATCATCTCTTTTACAGAGATATAACAGATATAGCTATGTTAGTTTACACATTATTTTCTCACATTACCTGCCAGGGATTTTATGACACATTTGGTATTTTATTTTTGATCCATCTAAATCAAATTGGGTGGCCTGGACCACAACTTACCCATCAACTGCACTAAGAATAAAGGTTTAATTCTGATCTAGCTTAAATGACTAATCTGCTACTTAGAATGGTATAATTGCCCACTTTTACATAAAAATTGTTTTAAATTTAACATGGTAAATGGGGCCAATTTGAATTATCGAGGAAGCGAATTCCTTCACAATAATCTGGGGCAAGTATCTAAAAAAAGCAAACCAGATCCCGATTGCAAAGGACAAGTCATGACGTTGATGACCTACAATAGCGGATTTATAAGCTTAACATTTTTTTTAATCTGGTTCAAATATGGTAATGTTGACAAGAGATATGTAAAAGTAAGATCAGAATTGAGACTAATCTTTGATCAAATCTGAGGGTAGCTGGAAGAAAGAAAAGCTTATTATCAAACAAATTAGAAGGAGGCAAACCAACTTGAACTAACTGGATCCCACAAAAAGACCATGGAGAAGAATCAGCATACTTCTGTTTCTTGGTACAAGATTCATGGTTTACTGACTGCTCAGTGCCCAGTGTTGTTGAGACAAGCAGCGCACAAGCATCATGCTAACTCTTCATTTCAATGATTTCAGCATTCAGTCTATTGCAGAATGTAACTGTTAGTTAGCTCTATGTACAACAGGAAACCCAATAGCATGTGTGGCTAGCATAATACATGACCTGCAGGTCTCAGACTCAGCTTGCCCCTGTAATGATGAACTGCAATCATTTGTGCAGAAGTAGCTGCGGATCATTTGTGTAGCAACTGGATAGAAGAGAAACACAACAGAAAGAGCAGCAAGGAAGAGAGAGAGAGAAAGAGAGAGCTTCCAAATATTTCAATGCAGCGCTGTTGGTATGAGTACATGTGGTGTAAAGGAGGGCAGAGGATATATTTCCGTAGGAATACAAGAGACACGAAAAGGCAAAACCTGAGTAGGGAGTAGGACTAACTGATCACAGAAGTCCACTCTCAAAACTGCCCTGAGACGTTGCTGAAGTGTCACGAGGTTCAGTAGCCCACATGGTTTCTCAAGATCATTGAGTGCATCTTCATGTGACATCTCTTGTATGTTGGAGGACCAACTACTGGCAGCTTGTGCTCTGGTAGAAAGCTGCCATCAAACCTCCATTCTACTTCATTAATAAAACCAATTAACTAAATTAAACTGGAGTTAGAGCTAACAGTTCCTAAAGGAGAAATGTAACAATGTCTGAAAGAAAATTTACAAAATTTAAATAAAATGTTTTGGGGGTACAACACTTCTCAGACACTGTAATCCTCACTTCCACTACTTTAACTAAAACAATTAAGCAAAGGAAATCAAAATTAAAGTTAGCAACCGATCCTTCTTTTGACTGTTTTAAAATGGCCAAATTTAACACAATTTTAGAGTTAACAGTTCTTAAAAGACACATCGTGAAAATCAAAATTCCAAGAGAAACTCACCCACTTGAATATGAAATATAATGGGGTGGAACGGGTAAGCAGGCTGGTGACAGTGATGCCCACTGGTCATGGAAACCCATGACATGCTAAGCTGCCTCAACACCATGAGTGTCCTCAGGGGAAGTGCCACTGTTTTCAAGTTCTGGATGTCTGTGGCCATGAACTAGGCATTAACAGATGCGTGCCTGGTCACGGCTGAGGTTCTTCTTGAGGTTCGTATTCTCGTGGCAACATCCAGCCTTCTTCTCTACCGTCCAGCACATCCCCAAATCTTGTCAACCCAGCTGTTCAAGCCCTTGCCTCTGCCATCTCTGAAAATCTGTACTGGGTGGGGGTTGGATCCCGGAGTAATTAGTTCTGAATGACAGTGCTACTCCTGATAGGGAGCACTCCACTCTGAGGCAATCATGTACTCAACTTTGATCAGTGTAAAAAGACAGGCAACTTTTGTAAAGAGTTGTGAAGACCAGAGCAATTCACAAATATCAGCTGCATATCATAATTGAGACTCTGCGCTAGTGGAAGAAATGTGTTGCCAGGGCACGGTGTCTAGCAGGGGATCAACATAAATATATTGGTGAAGAGTCTGACGGTACAAAATCACTGCATGCGCATGAAGGCAGGATCATGCCTGAACGCCCTCCGTATGTGGGAGACTCAGAACCTCAGCCGTGACCCAGTGTTGCCCTTTGTCCCAGAAGAAGTCAGTGAACATCCTCTGTATATTCGTAACAAGCTCCAGGGCAGGGATCAAAATAACAATGTAGTACCACAACATGGCATGACTCAATTGAGTTATGACTTACACTTGCCCAGTGCCTTAAGTGAATGATGAGATTGGCCTCCAGCTCTTGCTAGTTTGCTAGCCAAGATTTCCTCAGCAGTGTTAAGCTACACTCCCAAATAGAGGAGGAGTGTGGTGCACCAGGTGAAGGACCTGAGCTCTTCTGGCAGGTAGCCCATCCACTATTGATTGACCAGGAGCTTTGCCCAGTTGCTCCCTGCTCAGGGAACTTGCCACCTCTGCAGTCTCAGCTAGGTCTATGAATGTGAGAGACATGTCGCAGTTTAAGCCAAAAGGACTATCTCCACACCCAGCTTATGCAAAACCAAGAGATAACACAGTGTGGAGCTGGAGGAACACAGCAGGCCAGGCAGTATCAGAGGAAAGAGAAAGCTGACGTTTTGGGTCGGGACCCTTCTTCGGAAATGGGGGAGGGAAAGGGGGCTCTGAAATAAATAGCTAGTGGTGGGGATTGGTCAGTGAGGTGGGAGGAGTGGATAGGTGGGAGAGAAAACAGACAGGTCAAGGAAGCAGGGATGAAGCCAGTAAAGGTGAGTTGTCGTTGTGGTCAGGGTCAAATTGGGATGGCCTGAATGTAGATTGCAGTCCATTTGGGATGATCCAATTCCGTAGGCATGTACTAAGAAAGGCAATGTGGCTGTAGTACCTGGTTTGCTTCAGTATGTGGTTGAGCAGTTTCAGGGCCGAAGAGATTACCAGAGGGTTGCAGTGGGAGAGAGATCCACTGAGGTCTTTCCGGAGGGAGTCTGTTATCTCAGACTCCAGCATTGGCAGTTCTTACTATCTCCTTATGCAAAACCAACACTGATGATCCCCTCTGCAACAGGTATGGAAATGGTTCCATTAACATTGATTGTAACTCATCAGACTAAGGGCAGCCCTTATACCCTATTCTCTTGAACACATCTTGTCAATGCCAAGATAACCTGATTTAGACACATTGTGGCAGCATACGGAAGTCAGATCTGGGCATCAAACTGTGTCCCAAACCCTCAGTGTTCATAGAGTCGTGAATAAATATTCATTATCCACCTCTATTGAACACCAAGTCTGGATGAAGAGACAGGAAAGCTGCTGACAGCCCAGGAAAAGATAGATTGGGGCGAGTGGTTCAACCTAGGACTGTATAAGATTTGCCCAGATAATCATGTGGTCCCCATGGTGTCAAGGCAGGAAGGTATTGCAAAGATTTTATAGTCCATGCTGAGGAGGGAGACTGGGTGTCAGTTTGTGAGAAGGCAGAGATTTCCACTCTTTGGCAGCAAATGGTGCTCCAACATAAAGGGGCAGCTCACTAGTTGCTACATATTCCTCCAGGACCATGTAAAGTTGATCCTCAGGATGTTCCAGATGCCCTGTGGACCTCCATGGTCAGTACAAACTGCCCTAGGGATTTGACCCTGGCGGGGCTAGTCAAGGGTGCCTAAAGGATCCTTTTGATTAACAGGAGGGTGTAGTTTTCAGGCCCCCATTTGGCAGGGCCATGCGCCCATGAAGCCCTGAAAGAATCCTCATTGGATGAACCAAAAGAGTACAGAGCAGTGTCATAGACTTGGTTTGGAGCCCTGCTGCTTTTCAGATCCGGGATGAGGGATCTGTCATTAGCCAGCAAGGTAAGAGGTTGTTAATGGATCTCGTGCCTTCTTTCCAGCAAGTAGAAAAAAGTGGAACCATGGTCCAGATCTTGCAGGAACCAGACCAATGGCTTCACATATGCACCTCAGAACCCAATAAGTTGAAGATTCCTCAGCAAGTGACAGTCACGCCACACAAATGCCACGCTATGACCATCACCAATAAGGGACAAGCTAACTACCTCCCCTTGACATTCAATGGTGTTACCATCACTGAATCCCCCACTATCAACATCCTGGGGGTTATCATTGACCAGAAACTCAACTGGACTCACCACATTAACACAGTTGCTACAAGAGCAGGCCAGAAGGTAAGAATACTGTTGCGAGTAACTCACCTCCTGACTCCTCAAAGCCTGTCCTCCACTACAAGGCACATATCAGGAGTGTGATGGATACTCCCCAATTGCCTGGATGAGTGCAGCCCCAACAACACTCAAGAAACTTGACACCATCCAGGACAAAGCAGCCCGCTTGATTGGCACTACAGAATTAGAATTAGAATTAGAATCCCTACAGTGTGGAAACAGGCCCTTCGGCCCAACAAGTCCACACCGAACCTCAGAGCATCCCACCCAGATCCATCCCCCCATGACCCATCACCTCCCTGAACACTACGGGCAATTTAGCATGGCCAATCCGCCCAACCTGCACATCTTTGGACTACATCCACAAGCATCCAATCCCTCCACCACCGACGCTCAGTAGCATCAGTGTGTACTATCTACAATATGCACTGCAGAAATTCACCAAAGATCCTCAGACAGCACCTTCCAAACCCATGACCACTTCCATCCAGAATGACAAGGGCAGCAGACATGTGGTACCACAATCACCTCCATGTTGCCCTCCAAACCAGTCAACATCCTGACTTTGAAATATATCGTTGTTCTTTCAACGTCGCTGGATCAAAATCCTGGAATTCCCTCACTAATAGCATTGTGGGTCAACCCACAGCAGGAAGACTGCAGTGGTTCAAGAAGGCAGCTCACCACCACCTTTGCAAGGGCATCTAGGGATGGACAAGAAATGCTAACCAGCCAGCGATGCCCACATCCCACAAATGAATAGAAAAAAAAATGACCTGATTCTCATTTTACACCTCCAGCGGGACTGGATCCTTAGTGGACTGACTGAGACATGACTTTGGATTAAGCACCTCATTCTGCAACTTCTCGATCCTGATTTCTGCCTCTTTGTCAATCGCTAGCAAGCACCAAGAGTGCAGAAATGCTTGATTTTTTGCATAGTATGGGAATTTCGATCACACAGACTCAGTAAATGTCTGTGCAAAGGTAAAGAGGAGTTCAGTTTCATGTGAAAATTGCCTGTCAATTTCCACTTGCCTTATTCAAATGATGAGGAATGCAACTTCTAGTGAGGTGCTTTTGATTTACCACTGCTGTTAAAAAGTGTCGAAGTATAGTGAGGTATTTTTGAGGTCTGTTGCTCAGCTGATGCGTATACTCAGGGAGGATAAGGGATTTTGTCAAATAATTCTCTGAGAAGAAAGGATCTGCAGCTGCTGTCCCTCCAGTTCTGCAATATTACCAACAAATGAAACAGAGATGCAGTACAGGAAAGCTCTACAAAAAGGAAAGAGGTGCCACAAGACTTGGATGTCCATCTACTCCAGTCGCTGAAAACAAGAAATGTAGGTGCAGCAGGCGGTGAAGAAAGCAAATAATATATGGCCTTGATAACATGAGGATTTGAGTACAGGATTGGTGATGTCTTGCTGTAATCATGCAGGGCATTAGTAAGACTACACCTGGAGTATTGTGTGTAGCTTTGGTCTGGGTTAGGTCCAAGACATTGAATAAGGAGTTAAATATAATTCTTAGGGCTAAAGGCATCCAAGAGTATGGGGAATATAACAAAGGTTTACCAGACTGATTCCTGGGATGGCAGCACTGATGTATGAAGAGAAACTGGATCAGTTAGGATTATATTCACTGGAGTTCAGAAGAATGAGTGTGGATCTCATAGAAACCTGTAAAATTCTAATAGAACTAGGCAGGATAGATGCAAGAAGGATGTTCCTAATGACTGGGAGTCCAGAACCAGGGGCTATAGTTTAAGAATACAGGGTAGGCCTTTTAGGACTGAGATGAGGAGAAATGTCTCATGAGGAGAAAAGTGGTGTGCCTGTGGAATTCTTTACCACAGAAAGGGTTAGGCCCAAAACATTGAATAAGGAGTTAAATATAATTCTTAGGGCTAAAGGGATTGAAGAGTATGGGGAGAAAGCAGGAATAGGGTAATGATTAGGATGATCAACCATGATTACATTGAATGGCAGAGCAGGCTTGAGGGGCTTAATGGCCCACTCCTGTTCCTATTTTCTATGCTTCTATATTACATAGGATTGCGGGGAGCTATCAGCTTTGTGCACATGGGTCTGCAGAATATCATATCAACAGAAAAAGATACAGGAATTGTGAGGGCTACTGTTCCATTAACACACAGTCGTGTGTGACCATAATGGTGCTGTATGCCCATCATCCATATATTCTTTCTGAGACAGTGTGCCATTCTGGTCATTTTCAGGCTTCCAAGATGAAACAGAGCGTGGCTGATCACAGTGGCAACCTTCCCCACCAACGCGCCTCCCACCCTACCACCACGGCCGCCTCCAACACCACAACCGACCTGATTTTTCCATCTAACTAAGCGAAGACAAAAGGAATGTACAAAGTGCTATGGAACCACAGAGATATAGTATCGAAAGCTAAAATATCTCCCACTAAATCATTGGAGGTGGAGCCTTTCAGTACTCACCACAATGGAAGTCCCACTTTGTCTGCTTCTACCACAACATTTCTATCATGAGGATGCATCACATTCTGAAGGAACAAAGAAGCCACCTCAGGGGGAGGGAGGACATGGGAGGTGGTTGGGAGGCTGCATCTTGAAACCTCTTTTCTCAGGATGGTTTGCCTAAGTGTCCCTGCTCAGGCTTGGCTTCCCTCCACCAGTACACAATTCCCTGTGTTATCATTTATATGGGAAGCCCCACCACATCATTCCGCTAATACATTCCACTGACCAAGATCCTGTTTGACCTAAAAAGCATCAACAATAACTTTTACATTACATTTTATGTAGAAACACATTAAACTTACAAAACAGAAACTTCAAAACCTCATCTTAGTTATTTCCTCAACACCAGCTTCATGGATGAGTTGACATATGCTCCTTTACAGTGCTCCCCTAGAGACTGCAACATGGCTGATGGAAGGTTGCTGAATAGCCCCTATAGCAGTTCTCATCTTTGAAGGCCTGGTTTTGGTCTACATCACCTCGGTGTGAGCAGCAGCAGTCTGGGCTGGCAGGCTGACTGACTCTTCGGCCGGTCAGCAATGGCACTGCACTGGTGTGAGGATGACAGTCGGTCAACGTGAGAGATGGTGCAGATCCATGCTCCAAAGAACAATTGTCACTTCCCTATCCCAGCAATCCTAGTCATCTGATATCAGACACACTGTTGGGCTGCTGGGAGATCTTGCAAACCCCTTTGAACACAGAGGTCTGCTCCCATGATGGCAGTGCCTGAGCCTGAATAGCAGTTTGCATGTTCAACAATGTCAGTTTGAGGTTCCACTACATCATTTTAGTGATAATAAGTGGTCTGCCATTTAAGCTAGTGTCACGAAGGGATTTTTCTCTCAGAGTCATTAATATTTGGGATGCATTTTCTCCAGACAGCAGAGAATTTGGGTAAATTAATGTATTCAAGGCTGATTCAGACAGAATTTTGATTTACAAGGGAGTCATGGATTTCCTTTCGACAATTGGAGTGAAAGCTGAAATCATTGGAATGTATGTAAGCATGAGGTGAGGGCTAAGGTGGTATCTAAATGTTAGACACAAGTCCTCAGTTTGCAGATGATACATAAATAGGTGGAGGAACAGGTAGTCTTGAGGAGGTGGGGAGGCTGCAGAAGGATTTAGGTTGGTTAGGAGAGTCAGCAAAGATGTGGCAGATGGAATACAATGTGGGAAAGTGTGAAGTCGCGCACTTTGGTAGGAGGAATAGAGGCATAGACTATTTTCTAAATGGGGAGAAAATTCAGAAACTTTAAGTGCAAGTGTCCTGGGAGTCCCAGTCCACGATTCTCTTAAGGTAAACTTGCAGGTTGAGTCGGTAATTAGGAAGGCAAATACAATGTTGGCATTTATTTCAGAGGACCAGAATATAAAAGCAGTGATGTATTTTTGAGACTTTATAAGTCTCTGGTCAGACCACATTTAGAATATTGTGAGCAATTTTGGGCCCCATACCTCAGGAAGGATATACTTGCCCTGGAGAGGGTCCAAAGGAAGTTCATGAGAATCACCCAAGGAATGAAAGCCTTAACATATGAGGAATGTTTAAGGACTCTGGGTCTATACTCGATGGAGTTTAGAAGGATGAAAAGGGATCTAATTGACACTTACACCGAAAGGCTTGGACAGAGTGGCTGTTGGGAAGATGTTTCCATCGGTAGGAGAGACTAGCAACCAAGGGCACAGACTTAGAGGAAAGGGAAGACCCTTTAGAATAGAGATTGATGAATCTATGTAATTCACTGCCACAGAAGGCTGTGGAAGCCAGGTCATTGAGTATATTTAAGACAGAGATAGATAGGTTCTTGATTATCAAGGGGATCAAAGGTTACGGGGAAAGAGCAGGAAAATGGGATTGAAAAACTTATTAGCCATGATTGAATGGCAGGGCAGACTTGATGGGCCGAATGGCCTAATTCTGCTCCTATGACTTATGGTATTATGGTCTGTGTTAGGGACTTCTGCTGGTTGAATGTCAGGGATATGGTTCATTGATCGGTGTAATAGATTGTTTGTGAGGTAGCCAGATGTCACCCTTTGGTAACATATTAATTGATTTTGACCTATTACATGAAGCAGCGCATCTTCAGGGCCAGAACTCTGGGAACTAATCTCCTTAGTCATCTGCCTTCATTTACTTTGGAGATAATTCCTCGACGACCTCCTGATGTCTCGCAGAGATAAAGCATCCTTCCTCATGCACAATTCCATGACTAGGGAACTCAATGTCACATCCATGAACCGTCTCCCTACCCTGGCCCTCCATTTCCTTGGTTTCCAGTTGCATAGACTTGCAGCAGTGACAACAGCAGCTGCTTCCTTTCAGTCAGTGGATTTCCCGTTTAAGAGGGACAGGCAGCCTTTTTATAAACTGGAGATGAAAGGGAAACTTACCAGCCTTGCAATCTGCAAAGTCCCCTCTTGAGGTTTCAGCCAGCCAGCAGTGTGGGTCCTGCTCATTCAATACAATAATCGATTGAGGAGGCATCAGGAAATCTCTGGCCCGCCTGTCCCAACAAGACCAGCCACGGACAGATTGTAAATCAAGATGTCTACACCTGAATAAAAGGAGGAAACAAATTTTTAGTCCTTAGGTCAGAAAATTTTGTGGCCATATCATACTTTCTGCTTCAGTGTACACCAGTGGCTTTTACTTGCAAAGCAAATAAAGTGATAGAAATCTTCAACTTTTTTAATGCATTTTTTTTCATCCCCTCTCATTTGGATCAGAACACCTACCACCTGGTGAAAGTATTATATGAATTTACAGTAAATCTTTATACTATGGATAAGCAAAGCATAATCTTCAAACAAACTAAAATCATTCCTGCAAAGGTACTTGATCCAAAATATTCTCATTTTCTTCAAAAGCCTCTTCCTCAGCATCTATTACTTAAAGGCAGGGAGTAGATGGGAAGAGCTGCAGAGAATGATTGAAATCTGCTACAAGTAGACTACTTCTGGCCAACTGAAAACTCACTGTGGTCTTTGAGAGGGTCTTTAGAGCTCTCATTAAAAGGTAAACTTTCCTTGGGCTGGGTGTCATGTCAATCAGAGGTGATGTTTTCTCACAGACCCAAAGCCATCCTTTTTCTCTGTCAGAAGCTGTTATCATCTTCAAAGCCATATCAAAACGCTGTTTGTTCTGTGCTTTGATTTCACCCACACAGTGAATTCAAAGAGTACAGGTCTATTTGAGGGAATGTGTATTTCTGTGTCTATGTGTGCTTTTGTCTTTGCATGTTTCTGGGCCTATGTTTGAGCAGAAAGTTCATATTAAAACCTCACAAAGGATCACTTTAATCTTTTCAAGAATTCACTTCTTTTAATTCAAAAGACAAACCAAATCTTCTTTTCCTTAAATTACATGGTAATTTCTTGGACATAAATTTATTTAGGTGAGCATAAGCTTGTAATTAATCTATCCAGTTACAAATCTGATCAGAAACAGGAACCTGACATGAGTCCAAGGGTTAGTTGACAGCGAGCTAAAACATTTTCAAAAGCTATCCCTTCAGCAGGAGATACAAGTAAAAATCATTTTACAGATGGGTGCCAGACATTATCAGCAAATTGCATCTTAGAAACAATATTCATGTAGACAGTATTAAGCACCGTACACAGCACAAAATGTGCAGTAAGTACAATATAAAACTGCCCAAATCAGCAACTAATTTATCACTTTCAGTTGAAAGGAGCAGGAGAATGGAAATGTGTGTGTGGAACAAAGGGTGTTGTTGTCCTGATTTATAGTTGAAGGATTGTGCAGGGGAAATAAATATTCAACCTGGTTTGACCAGGCAAGGAGGGGTAAATTGACTCCCCTTTCTTTAAACCCCCAATTCAGACAAGTTTCATTAATTCTTTTCAGCATACCACTATATCACAATGAAAATATATGCAGTAGATCAGAATTAAAGAGAGAATTTCAAGATTTTCCTGAGTGAAAAGAGCAGGAATTTTATTACTTACTAATCCAAAGGATAATAAGACATGACATCCAACACACTTAGGCAAACAGGTATAAAGTTTTTAAAAAAGGGATCAGTATATTTGCATTAATGTTATTGAATGAGAACATGACAGGTTTTTAAAGTATGGCGTGAATTTGAAGAAAATAGTGCATTAAGTGTTGATGGAGTTTTTTTTATTCATTTGTGGATTCATTTGGAATGCATTCCAAAAATAGAAAGGATGGATAGTTGATCTGA
Source organism: Rhincodon typus (assembly GCF_021869965.1). Lineage (NCBI taxonomy): Eukaryota > Metazoa > Chordata > Chondrichthyes > Orectolobiformes > Rhincodontidae > Rhincodon > Rhincodon typus. The sequence goes on from NC_063338.1 coordinate 51,595,137, forward strand.
TGCAACTTCAAAGCTATACAAATAGAAAGATAAGAATTGTTTTAAACTGCAATTCTTTAAGTCCTGAGTTGTTACAAGCAAACTGGGGGTTACAGCTACTTAGGTGTTGTCTTTGATCCTCAGCAGTAACTGTAACCTTGGGCTTTCAATGGATGGGCTTTTCTGCTCTTTATTACCTGTGCTAGCTTTTGAGAGTCAGAGAGAAAGAGGGTGAGGGAAGACAGACAGCGACAATTTTAGTTCAGAGGATTTCATTTATTCCACATTTAGGTAAATTCAGAAAAGGAAAACATTCTGGTCAAAAAGTTGCTGTAGTAATTCCATGTCTATGTTTATTTCTTTTTTAAAACCATTTTAGTCCATGATGTCTTAGGTATTAAAATCAGATGTCAGTAGTTGAAAATTGATAGTCCATATTTTAACGTCATGATAACACTGGCATCTATATCTAAACAGAGTTCAAATATGTGTCTCACAGAATTTGGTATATTTAGAGCTTCAATGTATAAACTCTGGAGTTCACTACATGGGGTTCAGAACTTGCGAACATTTAACTTATGAATACGATCCCATACAGGGGTTTTAAATATCTGACATACGAAAATTTCCTTAAATTATGAATGGCTGCTTTATATTGTCCTGTATCGTGTTTTTATTTGCATACAAATCAACTTATGACAGATTCGGAAATGGAACCCATTTGCAACCTGGCGAGTGGCTGTACTAATGTTATTGAAGTGTGTTACATAGTAATTGAAGTCTACCTGAGTGATGATAATCAATGTATGACTAATTTCTGTCTGAGCGAAGATGGATTACTTACATTTTAAAATAGTGAAAATGAACAACTGAACTGTGCTCTAAATCATTTATTTAACCTGGAACATACCAAGTCATATTGAATCTCTATTTCCACTATCATACCTTAACTTGATCAAGACCATGCATTGGAGTTCAGATGTGAAATCAAAAGACTTATAGGCTTTACACCCATCAAATGTAAACAGGAGTTTAATTATATTTGAAGCAAAATGAACTGAATGAGAAGATTCAAAGATTTCTGAATTTGAATTTAATAGTGCATTACATTTTGATACAATGTATTCCAGAAAGAGGAAGGATGGATGAGTGCTGGGGCTAAATACAGCTGGTAAACTGTATTGCAAATATGAAGTCTGACAACACTAGTAACAGCAGTGAGTTCAGGGAGCAGTGGTTATATTAATAACTTGCATTCCTGTGGTATGGGTAAAGGCATAGCGCAATGCAGCCACACTTAAACTTATGCATAGATATTCTTCCTGAGGTTACCAGTGGGATGAGTGATGATTGGAAAGAATCCAACACAGTAACCAGCTCATTTCAGTCCTTAGAAAAAAATGAATGAAGGTAAACTGTTTTTGAATAGGCTTTATGTTAGCTGATATGGAGCACTGGTTGTGAGTACCTTGTTCATTCATTTGTATCAGTGCCAAAACTCACATTGCTTGCTTTATAGTTAAGGTTTACTTCAAATTTAACACTGGCTGTCTGTTTATGGAGGAATTCTATTTTAAGATTTTGGGATTCATTTAATCAACATGTTTGGACATCTCCAGTGTAACTGACACTTTAACCTAGACCTTCTCGCCCAGAGGTGGGAGTATTATCATTGTGCCAGAAGAGCCCTTACGATTATAGGCTGAGCTGAGAGAGCCAATTTAAAAGTTTACTGGTCCTGATTAATTGAAAGACTCATTCCAGATGCAAATATGTTTTCACAAGTTTCACAGAATTTATGAAGTTTATCAAAACAGGTGCTAAAAAAATTGTTAGTCCAAAGCAGTGGTTTCAAGTTAGTTCTTCCAGGACACCAGCTCAGCTTTCTGGTTGATTGGGTGCATGTCCCTCATTCTTTCTGTTGACTGAAGCTTTCCTTTGATGTTCAGTTTGTACAAACTGCAGTTACAAGAGCTGACCAGAGGCTGGAGGTTCTGCAGTAAGTTATTCATGCTGACTCCTCAAAACTATCTACAAGCCTCAAGTCAGGAGTGTGATGGAGTATCCTCAATTTGCCTGGATAGGTATGCTCCAACAAATCTCAAGAAGCTTGAGATCATCCAAGATAATGCAACCTGCTTAACTGACACCATCTCCACTCCTTCAGAATTCACTCCTTTTATCACCAATGCAGTGGCAGCAGTGTACACCATTATAAGATACACTGCAGTAACTCACAAAAGCTCCTTTGAGAGTGCCTTCCAAACCCACAATTTCTATCACCTGGAAAGACAAGGACAGGAGTAGCATGGGTGCTGTACTACCTGAAATTTCCCCTCCAAACAACACACCATCCTTATTTGGAGCTCTCTTCCTGTTGCTTTACTGTTGCTGAGTCAAAATTCTGGAGCTCACTCCCTGTGAGCAATGGAGTTGTATCCAGATCACACTGACTGCAGTAGTTTGAGAAAGCAACTTGCCACCACCTTCTCAGGGACAACTAAGGATGACCAATAAATGCTTGCCTAGCCAGAAATGACCACATCCTGTAAATTAATAAAATATAACATGGAAGCATATTACAACAGTCTTAGGATACTAGTCAAGTGTTTATCCAGAAAAAAATCTGGCTGTGTGCGACCATTTTAGACAGAGATATAAAGCTGTTTAAATATTTAAATTGAAGAACTCAAGAAACTCAAAATGGACAACAAATAAGCTTATACAAATATGTTACTTTCCAACTCACTCTGAGGCCTTGCCTGGTTCGGTAACACCACAGACAAATTAAGTCTAGCCACCTCAGGTCAGAACTCTCCTGGTTCCAGTATTGTTTTCCTCTGGTGCTTTGCATTTCAAACTCTGTTTCTGTTTCCGTCTCTTTTAAACTGTTTAACCAATGCACAAAATTTCAAGCAAACTCTTCTTGAATGGGATGACTTCTTTTCTGCAGCCAGCTTGTTATTAAATCTAAAACCTACTAAAATGCTTTAACACGTAGTCACACTCCTAGAGTTAACTAATGTTAATCACATTTTCCTCTATTGTTTATTATGTCCCAATCAACCTTGTCACATGATCATTTAATGAAAGCCCACTGCTTTACCAGAAGTCATATCTTAGAGAAATCTAATTTTCAAAGGGGTCATCATCAAGACAAAAGTAGGCTTGTCCCCCCAAAATAACATACGCTGTCACACTTGGAAATTATTGCATTTGATCTACTCTTTCCATTTTTGTAAAACTGTGGTTGTTGTTTATTCGACTTTTCCTTGGACCATAGATAAGGGCCAAAAATGATCAGCAATAATAGCAACTCCAGTACCAGGAGAAGCACCAACAGTAGTCTTTTCCTCATTGATCTGCTGCTCCAGACGAGAGGGGTATGAACACAATACAACTCAAGGGAGGTGATACACTCAGTACAGGATTTATATATAGAGGTCATTTATAAGCAAATCCATATTCTCTCCCAGTTACTAGTTGTGCCTATTACAACTTGTGGGGTTGATAATTCTTTTTTATATCTTAGACTGAAATAGGTGTAGAGCACCTTAATTAAATTTTCATATGTTGTCATTAAGTTGCTAATTCCAGCACTACCCTATCCACCGAAAGGCCTGTTCCTGGCAAATCGCATAGTCTAAAGGCTCAGATAAGAGTAGGGGTATACCTATCATCAGTTAACTCATTTGGCTGGACAGTTAGTTTACAATACAGAGTGACACCAACAGCATGGGTCCAATTCCTGCATGGGCCAAAGTTACCATGAAGGTCCTAGCATCTCAACCTCTCCCTTCATCGGAGGTGTCATTATCCTCAGGTTAAATCACCACTGATTGCCCCTCTCTTTAATGAGAGAACAGCCTAATGATAAGACAATGGCAACTTTACCTTTACACTCACAAGCCTCTATGTTTCAATAAGACCACAGCTCATTCTTTTAAACTCCATAACTATAGGCCCAACCCCCTCAACTTTTCCTCAATTGACAACCCTTCGTCACAGAAATCAACTTAATAAACTTCTCTGAACTGGCTTCCAAAAAAGTACATCCCTCTTTAAGTAGGGAGACCAAAATTATTCACAATATACTGCACACAGCAAGTGCAGTCTCACCAATACATTGTACTATTGTAACAAGATGTCCCAACCTTTATACTTCATCCACCTTGTCAGAAAAAGCAATATTCTAATTCTCTTCCTAATTACTTGCTGTCGCTACATGCTAACTTTTTGCAACTCATCTATAAGGACACCCCAGATTCTTCTCTTTCCTGAATTTTGATTTCTATCTCCAATTAAATAATATTTTTCTTTTCAGTTCTTCCTGCCAAAGTGAAAAACCTCATGTCTTCCCAAATTATACATAATGTGTCAATTTCTTTGCCTTCCCACTTAACCTATCGATATAGCTTTGCAGGCTCTTTGTGTCTTCATGATTTGCTCTCTGACGTGTCTTTGTATCATCTGCAAATTTGGTGAAAATACAGTCAGTTCTTACATCAAAGCCATTAATATGGTTATAAATAGATGAGGCTCCTGCACTGATCCCAATGGCACTCCAGTTACAGTTTGCAAACCTGAAAATGACTCACTTATCCTGTCTCTGTTTCCTTTTAGTTAGTCCATTTTCTTTTCATGCTAATATATTAACCCTAAAATCTCTTTTCTGTAATCCTTATTGAATGCCTTTTAGGCATCTACATACACTATCTACAAAACCCATTGATTCCCCTTATCCATCTTACATGTTACATCCCCCAAAAGATTTTACATTTGACCAACATGATTTCCCTTTCATAATACCATGGTGACTATGCTTGATTGTACTATGATTTTCTGGATGTCTTGCTAAAATCTCCCTTATAACGGATTAGAGTACTTTTCTAAAGATTGATATTAGGCTAATTAGCCTATCACATTTGGCTCGCTCTTTTTTTAGTCCCATTACTTTTCTGAGTAATTTTTCTCCAAATGCTTTACATCCTTTTCTTTCTTTTGCCCTTAATTTTCTGACATTATAATTGGGAATATTTTTATTCAGCAAGAAGAGAGAGATAAAATTTGTGTTCAAAGACTCCACCATTTCCTTCATTTGATTATTAGTTCCCTCGTCATATTCTCTAAGGGACCAAAATTCACAATAGTTACTGCCTTCTTTTCAATATGTGTTGAGAAAGTCTTACCATCAGATTTTGTATTTCTTATTTTTTAATTCCTCACTATTTTAAAATTTGAATGTAGATATACTTTGCTGTTTTTAAAGATTTCCCCTATTTTCTTGTCTACCACTCATCTTCACAGCATTGTATTCCTTTATTTTCAATTTGATACAATTCTTAACATTAACATCTAGCCCCAGATGTTACATCATTCTCAGTCTGATTCAATGGAGTATAACTTTCTAGATTGTTATGAAATATCTCCTAAACTGTCTGTTTAACTTTCTCTGTTATTTTATCTTTAAAAAATTTCCATATCCATTTTAGCCAACTCTGTCTTTATACCTGTGTAAATGCCTTTACTTAAACTAAAGACAGGGGTCTCAGACCCAAGTTTCTCACTGTCAAACTGAATGGAATTTCTGTGATAATTAAGGCCACCTTTGCTATTGCGATTTGTCCAAACTATGAAACTAGAATTATTTCTGAAGAAGTCATATTTGCTTCAAAATGTAAATTCTCCCTCCACAGATGCTGTCAGACCTATTGAAATTTTCAATATTTTATGTTTATCTTTCAGAATTCCATCATCCACAGAAATTTACTTCTATTGGAATTACCCATGACTATTGTAGAACTTACCTATCTTAAAATTCCTCTATTATTTTTTGATTTACATTTTGTTCTAGGGTGTAGCTATTGCTTGGGCACTGATAAAGTATCCCACCAGTGATTTTTTCTCTTGCTTCTTTTTATCTCTACCCAAACTGATTCTACTTCTAAATTTTCTAAGATTATTTTACAATTGTTTTAATTTCATTCTTTATTAGCAGAACTTTATGACCATTTTATTTTTATTTCTGTCTTCAAGAAATGTCAAATATTCTTTGTATGTTCAGTTCCCGGATTTGGTCACCTTGCAACATTTTTGTAATGGCCATCATATCATATTCATTTAGTTAAATTTCTGCTACCTATTCTTCCACCTTGAGGTGAGTTTTGAGTGGGAATAATGTGTTTTGAGTAGATGAAAAGACTTTCTTTTCTGTGTGTCACAGTGAGGAATAGTTCTGAGACTGTATTAAGATGAGACTGAGTGAAAGAGATAGGTGGTAAAATAGTAAAGTGAAGAGATGCCTACACAGAAAGGGAAGGGTAAACCTTTATGACAAGTTGGTATGACATGCGATGTGCAAGTGTAGCTTGGGAAGTCAGAATGAGGGGAATTAAGCTTAGACCCATGTTAGAGTTAATGTACCAATGCAATTTACCTCTTCCTGCCATGATTTTATCACTGAAGCTCTTTGAGCACAATATCCAGTTCTCCATCTCTAATAAAAACCGAAAGACCAGCAGATGCTGTAAATCAGGAACATAAACAGAAGTTGCTGGAAAAGATCAGCAGGTCTGACAGCATCTGTGAAGGAAGATCAGAGTGAACGTTTTGGGTCCGGTGACCCTTCCACAGAGCTGCTGCACTTTCTTCCTCTGTTATAAAACATGAACAATCTTTAATCTTCATGCTTGCAGAGTCCCTTTAAATCATCTAAAATAGAGTAATGTGGGCCATCATCATGACTGTTTGTATTGATTTGTAAAAGACTTGGAAGGGAGATATAAGTGCTGAGTCTGAGTTAAATAGCCACTGAAAAATATTGCCAAAACCCCCAAATTCTCTGTGTTAACAGGCAACAACATGTCAAACAGACAAAATATGTCAGGAATGGAAAATCACATAAGCAAGGATATAATTCAAAAAAATCAGCAGCATTATTCTTAAGGCTACCATTTCCAACCTGAAACCTGGTGGTAACCTTGTTAGTAAGAGTTCCTGGCAGTTTATAATTTTCTTGTATATAATACTCTGTCTGTATACATGAGCCAAATGAGATTTTCAATCAAAGGACTTACAGCAGCAAATGCAAATCATGCAATTTTCCCAAAAATCTTTTTGGTTAACTATCAACAGTTACATGAAAATTCCAATGCAGAAACAGCTCCAGTTATTCCACACAGTACGAGAAATAGACTTATTCCCATATCCACTCACTCTCAGAACAAAGCTGAAATAGGTCAACAAAATTCAGAGCAAATCTAACCTGGTAAATTACTGCCCCAACAGTTTATGCTTGGTTGTCAGCAAAGTGATGGAAAGTGCCCTCAATAATGCTATCAAATGACATTTACACTGCAACAAACTGCTTAACAATCCAACCACAGTTTGGGTTTTACCAGTGCCAGTCAACTCTTGACTTATCAAAGGTCCATGCAGAGGCATTCCATGTCCCATTGCATTGAGGATTATGGGTAAACCGTCATTTGTGACTGATGCAAATATTCACTCCTCACATTGCTAAGGACTGTTCCGTTTCTGATATTCCACACAAAGGTTCGTTGGAACCATGACCAATGGATCCAGCCACAGCAAGGGTTATCATCATTGTGGCCATGGTGCAATAAAGGTGCAGAGAAATTGAGGAGGAACAAATGCACCAGCAAACCCAGGACCAGCAGCAACCTCAAACAGTTGCTGAACAGCCTTCACATGCAAAAGCCATAGCTGAAGGTTCCCTTAGGGTGCAGAGGACATACAGGAGACCAAGAGTATATCATCGTTGATGCCATGTCCTCCAACAAACAAGGCACATCACAAATATAGACTGAGGGCCTCTCGAGACAGTGTCACAGTACTGTGTTACCCTACGGATCTGAACATGTGCCTTGAAGGGGTGAGTGGCCATCCTGTCCCAGTGGCTACCAAGGTGACAGCTGCACAAAGTTTTTATGCAACAGGCTGCTTCTAAAGTTCCATTGGGGACCTGTGAGGATCTCTCAAGTCTCAACTCACAAATGTATCAAAGTTGTTACCACTGCAATTTGTGACAGATCACACTGCTTCATCTCATTTCCCCCGAAAAGGTCAGCATCACAACACTGGAAATATGTTTTGTCAACATAGCTGGCTACCCTTAATTGCAAGGCATGATAGACTGCACACACATTGTGTTCAGAGCACCAAGTCATAATGTGACTGACTTCATCAACAGAAAATGGTTTCATTTTATCAATGTACAAGTCATCTGTGATCATTGGTACCACAACTTACAGCCAACACCAGATACCCTGCCATGATACTTATATCCTTGAGAACTCTCATGATTCAGCTTTGTTTCAAGGGCTGGATGCCTTACAGGGAAGGTTACTGGGAGACAAGTGCTCACTCCGCAACCAGGGCCAATGACTCCATTATGCAACCCATCACTGAGTCCAAGCATAGTAGCAATGTAGCCCACTCTTCACCAGGGCAATTATGGAGCAAATGATAATCTTCCTAAAGATGAGGTTGCCATGTTTAGATTGGTCTGGGAGGCATTGCAGTACAATCCAGACAGAGTGTGCTGCATAATCCTTGCATGTTGCACAACTGGAGCAAGCTAAGAGGGGATGTTATAGATATTGAAGAGTTGAAAGAGTAGAAGCAATCTTGCAAGGAGGAAGATGAAGATGTTGAGCAAGAGGAACATTACCTTCAACATGGTAGAACAGTGCATTATTTGACATAACAAGCCATTTAATTGACATCCGCTTCAAACAGATTGATTGAATGAAGCGATCATTCGTTGACTGTATATTTTATGTTGCTCAAAATGCAGTTAGCCCCCATTTATTCCCATAAAAAGAATGCGGCATGTTTTGCTTGTATTTCTTCGATTTACATTTTGCTCAATAAAAGTCAATGTATTTAACTGTTTGAAAGCTTTCCAACGTGTAATGTTCACACTTTGATCAATGACAAGACGCTATGCCATGAGGGAAAGAATAGCACTGTCCTCCTAATGGTTGACAATGCTTCCAAGTGTTTTATCATTGGCAAGCTTGGAAATTGGGTTCTCCATCCCAAGACCTATATCAGTAATATAAATCAGGAAAAGTAAGGATCCTAATACTGAGCTCCGGAGAACCCCACAACCAACTGGAAAAATATTGTTTACCATTACTCTCTATTTCCTATTACTCAGCCAATTTATTATTGAGTGCAACTTTCCCCTTTGCTTCATAGCATGTAACTTTGGCAGTGTTTCTTAACCAAAACTTAAGAACAAATAGAGCTCTTGAACAGACGAGATTTAACAGAAGCATTCAACTTCTAAGAGAACCTATAGACAATTTCATTAATGACATCGATACATTCAGTGAAACCTGTACCTACGAAAGCTTGCAAGCAGAATACATAGGAGGCAGAATTGTTGTCAGGATTTTTGATCCATCTTTGTCAGTTCTATTTTAGTCCAAGGAAGATCAAACTTTGAAAAAAAAAAATTCAAAACCAGGAGAAGTCACAGCCAAATCATGAGAGGAGAAGAACAAACTTAGGACAGGAGAGCAAGAAAACCTAACAACAGGAAATCAATGACCTCCATTAGAAGAGATATCTGCATTTGAGAAGCCTCTATTAATTGGAGCAGGTACCAAAGACAATGCTAGGGGAAATGGAAAACCAATCAGAACTGGAAGTTACTGAACTTACACATGTCAATCGTGAGATAGTTGATGCATTCATTTTAATTTTCAAAAACTCCCGTGATTCAGGAATGGTCCCATTCAATTGCCAGGTAGCAGATGTAATTCCCTTATTCAAAAAAGGAAGAAAGACAAAAAGCAGAACACTGCAGAGCAGTTAGCTTCACATCTATCATAGGGAAAACGTTAGAATCTATTATTAAAGTTAAAGTAGGACACTTGGATAAGTCCAGCAGAGGGTAACTGAGAGGGGAAAGCATTACTTCGGTACATACATAATAGCCTGGAAGCAATCACCTGCACTGAGGAGCAGATCGTGTGGCAACGGCCTCCATGATCAGCAGGAAGAAGAACATTCAGCAGAGGGTGACTGAGAGGGAGAGGCAAGACTTTGGAGCATACATTACAGCTTGGAAGCAGGCACCTGCACTGAAGAGTGGATTGTTGTCGGCCCTTTCTCCCTCCTCCTCTAACCAAAAACAAAACAAGCAGCAGAGAGACATGTGATTGAAAATTTGTTGGTAGCAGCGTCAGAAATAAGGCGATTGCTCAAGAGAAGACTTTGGTGAGCAGCCTCCTCCTGCAGGATGTGAGAGCTCAGGGAGACTGTGGGAAGTGCACCCAACTGCCTCTCCTGCAAGACCATGTAAGGGAGCTGGAGCTGGATGCATTTAGGATCATCCAAGATGCTGAGCGCATCAGAGATGAGAGTTTCAGTGAGGTGGTCACACCTAAGGTGCAGGCAGAGAGTAGCTGGGTGAGCACCAGGAAGGGCAAACGGAATAGGCAGAGACTGCAGGAATCCCCTGTGGCCATTTCCCTTGAAAACAAATATACTGTTTTGGATACTGTTGGTGGGGGGGATTGGGGAATACACCAGGTTATTGGCATCACGATAGTGGGAAAGGGTAAAGGTAGACAGGATCTTAGTGATAGGAGACTTGATAGTTAGGGGGACAGACAGGAGATTCTGTGGCTGCAAATGAGAATCCAGGATGGTGTGTTGTTTCCTGGGTGCCAGGGTCCAGGATGTCTCAAAGCAGCTGCAGAACGTTTTCAAGGGGGAGGGTGAGCAGCCAGAAGTCATTGTGCACGTTGGCACAAATGACATAGGTAGGCACAGGGATGCGGTCCTGCAGAGTGATTATAGAGAGCTAGGAAAAAATTCAAAAATCAGGACCTCGACGGTGGTAATCTCCAGATTACTTCCAATGTCTTTTACAGCTGTAACATGATATTCCAACTCCTGCACTCAATGTTCTGATCGATGAAATGCAAGTATGTGAAATACTTTCATCCCCACCCTGTCTACCTGTGACGCCACTTTCAAGGAACTATGTACCTGCACCCCTAGATCTCTCTGTTAGATAGCACTGCCCAGGGAGGATATACATGCATTGAAGGTACCTCCAAGAAAATTTATTAGAATAACACATGGAATAGGAGCAAGGTAGATTATGAGGAAAGGTTAGACAGCCTCGGCTTGTATCCACTGGAGGTTGAAAGAGGAAGAGGTGATTTGATTAAATGTATGAAACCCTAAGGGTTCTTAACAGGATAAATGTGGAAAGAATATTTTAATTATGGAAGAATACAGAACTAGGGATCACTTTTTAAACATGAAGTGCTATCCTGGGCAACTGCCACATATGTTTGTGTGTCAAAACTCCACAGGGTCCAGACACACATTTTTCAGTCATCCATCAGGTTGGTGACAATGCAGAGACCATAAAAGTTGGCCGATACTATTGAAAGACTAAAACTGCATGTTGAACAACGTGAACCGAATAATAGATAACACAGTGTGGAGCTGGAGGAACAGAGCAGGCCAGGCAGCCTCAGAGGAGCAGGAAAGCTGACATTTCAGGTCGGGACCCTTCTTCAGAAATGGGGTGGGAAAGGCGGCTCTGAAATAAATAGAGAGGGGGGAGCGGTGATAGAAGGTGGATAGTGGTGGGGATTGGTCAGTGAAGTGGGAGGAGTGGATAGGTGGGAGAGAAGATGGACAGGTCAAGGAGGCGGGGATGAAGCTAGTAAAGATGAGTGTAGGTAGGTAGTGGTGGGGATTGGTCAGTGAGGTGGGAGGAGCCGATAGATGGGAGGGAAGACGGACAGGTCAAAGAGGCGGGGATGAGAAGAGGGACTGGTCTTGGGATGAGGTTGGGGGTGGCGAGATTTTGAAGCTTGTAAAGTCCACATTGAGACCATTGGGTTGTAGGCTTCCAAGGCGGAATATGAGGTGCTGTTCCTCCAGTTTCCGGGTGGCATCGTTGTGACACTGGAGGAAGCTCAGGACAGACATGTCTCAATGTGGACTTTACTAGCTTCAAAATCTCCTCACCAAATGCTGGCAAATGGGACTAGGTCAGATTGGTTTGTTGGCATGCACAAGTTGGATTAAAGAGTCTATTTCTGTGCTGTAAGATTCTATGACACTATAAAATCACAAGGGACCTGCACAGAATAGCTCGGAATAGATTGTTCCCACTGGTAGAATGATCAAGAAGACGAGGGCACAGATGTAACATACTTGACAAATTAAAGATGAAGACATGGTAAGGAAACTTCCTTTGTGCAGCTATTAGTTAGGAGCTGCAGCACACAACTTGAGGATATGGTGGAGGCAGACACAATTGAGACTTTCAATGGAGAATTGGATTGTCATCTGAAAAGGAAGGCAGGTCTACTGGGAGAAGATGGAGGAGTGGAACTAGATGAGTAGCTCGCACAGAGACATGACAGGCCAAATGGCCTCCTTGTGTGCTGTAAAATTGTGTGAATTCTTCTAAGGTCTACTATTCAGTGTCCGGGACAAAAAAGAATACAGATAAACAGTATTCTATACTGATCTCCTTTCTGAAGCAGAAATGATTTTATTCAAGAAAACCATTGCTAATCATTTCTAATGGTTTTCATGACACAACGATGTCCAAATCAAACACAGCCAAGTGTGTTTAAAGATATTTCCTTGTCACTTTGAAAAGCTGCTCAGTACCTAGTAGCATAACTGCCTCAGGGCTTTCCTCTGTAAGTGTCAGCTAGTTTCAAATCAAGTACACAAGCACATGCAGGCAGACACTTCAATGTTTTGGTAAAAGAAAGCTGTTATTGAAGGTGTTAACTTACAGAAGAGATCTTGAACCAAGGCAGCATCTATCTGTTTCTCTGATTCAGACCCCACAGCACTATTTGAAGTTGAAAAGGGAATTTTTCTGGTCTCTGATCAACAATTCTCTTTCAACTAATAAGAGCTATTTGAATATAAGCATTTATTTAGTTTCTGGGATCTTGCTGCTCCTAGAGTGGTGACTGTTTACAAAACAACAGTCATTGTGTTTAAAAATAATTTCTTGTCTGTGAAGCACTTTGGTGATTTCTGACAATTGTAAAATGCTATGAGAATTCTTCATTTTAATTTCTATGGTGGTGAGTACATTAAGAAATAAGATAAGCTTCCAATTCATCTTGTCCTCTCTGATATTTTAAGCAACTGTTACAGATAGATGGGCTATTGTTCCATTTTACTTCCATAACCACAAGAAACTGTGCAGAATCTGCCAGTTTCGTAAAGGTTGAAAAATTAAGTAAATATGATGGTTATTTTCAACACTGTAAAGCCAACAAAATGATAAATGATATCAGATTGTAAAATACTTGAGCCAGAACATGGCTTTGGTTTGACATGTTGTAAGAAGTACAGAGAAACATTATTCAGTTCACTCACAGATAGTAAGAACTGCCGATGCTGGGGTCTGAGATAACACAGTGTGGAGCTGGAAGAACACAGCAGGCCAGGCAGCATCAAAGGATCAGGAAAGCTGATGTTTCGGGTCGGGACCCTTCTTCAGAAATTGGGGAGGGGAAGGGGGCTCTGAAATAAATAGAGAGGGTGGGGTGATAGCAGGCAGACAGTGGTGGGGATGGGTCAGTGAGGTGGGAGGAGCGGATAGGTGGGAGAGAAGACGGATAGGTCAATGAGGCGGGGACGAGAGGGGGGACTGGTCTTGGGATGAGGTCGGAGTTGGAGAGATTTTGAAGCTAGTTAAGTCCACATTGAGGTATGTCCATCCTGGGCCTCCTCCAGTGTCACAACAATGCCACCCAGAAACTGGAGGAACCGCACCTCATATTCCACCTTGGGAGCCTACAACCCGATGATCTCAATGTGCTTCATCCCTGCCTCCTTGGCCTTTGACAGGATATCACAAACCTGCATGTGGGGTATGGTCACCGAAATGGGCTTTGGGGAGGGAATCCGCAATTGGATCTGACTGCTCTGCACCAACATCAATAGTGCAGTATCAATCAATGGGTGGATAATACAAAGTTTCCCGATCAGATCTGGAGTCAGATAGGGCTGTCAACTCTCTCCTGTCTTGTTAGTGTGTTTTATAGAGACGTTTCCGCATCCATCAGGAAGATGCAAGCTTGAGAGGAGTGATTATTCTAGGCAGCAGAGAGTTACAGTTCAAAGCCTCCCTATACATGGACAACATCACCATTTTCTGCTCAGATCCACTGTCAGTACGCAGACACATGAGCATCTGTGACCAGTTCAAACTAGCCTCAGGTGTAAAGGTAACTTGAGGCAAGAGTGGGGCTATTTTCTTTCGGAACTGGGCTGACTGATCCTTTATCCCCTTCACCATCAGGACAGATTACTTGAAGGTGCTGAAAAAATGGTTGGGAGGGGCCAGAGCATGTGCAAAAACCAGGGAGGCGTGTACTGCTAAGGTGAGGTGAAAACTAGGCTTATGGGAGCACCATACCTTCTCCATTCCAGGTAAAAACCTGGGGTCATCAGGTATGCGGTATTTTCTCTGTTGTTGTATGTAGCGCAGATCTGGCCCATTCCCAGAAACTGCACCGTTGCAGTCACCCAAGCCATCTTCCGCTTCTTCTGGAGGTATAAGATGGTCTGTGTTCGAAGGGACACCCTATGCTAAACTCTGGGTAAGAGGGGGGAAGAACATACCGAACACCACCCTCATCCTGACAGCCACCTTTGTGTGTGGCTGTATCAAGCTGTGCATAGACCCTTGGTATGTAAACACTAAGTGTCATTTCGTACTGAGATTCTAGCGTTGCAAAGGATGGATCTAGCCTCTTTGCTGTGGAACGCTCCAAATAGTTGGACCGTTCTGTATCACCTGTCCTACGTGGAGAAATTTGCAAAGAGAAAACGCCTTTGACCTCAAGTCCATCTGGAAGTGGTCCACATGTAGCATCCTTGAGACCCTGTGGGAAAAGGAGAGAGTGGATCCTGTTGCATTATTCCCTGAGCAGACTGTCAAAGTCATTTGGCAGAACGCCTCAGTGCCAGAACTTTCCAACAAGCACCAAGACATTGTGTGGCTGGTGGTGAGAAGGGCACTACCTGTGGGATCGTTCATGTATGCCCAGACTCTCTGTGCCACTGCATGCTGCTCTTGAAGCGACTGTGGGGTGGGTTGGGGATGGGGGGGAGCGCGGTGGTGGTGCTAGAGACTGTCACACATCTCCTCCTGGAATATGCCTTTGCAAAGGATATCTGAGAAAGATACAATGGTTTTTGTCGAGGTTTGTCGCGAGCAGCTCTGTGAAGCAGAACTCTGTGCTTTATTGTCTGTTCCCCAGGATGCACACCAAAACAAACATTGAATGCGACTGGAGGACCATCAACTCGGTGAAAGACGCTCTTCAGTCTGCCTGAAACTTGTTGGTCTTCCAGAGCGAGGAGTTGAACTTGATCGAGTGTTGTAGACTGGCACATTTCAAGGTCAAGGACTATGTGCTGATGGATGCACTAATCTTGGAACATCTGCAGAAAAGTTAGCTTCTGCCGAAGTTAAGTGTGGCCCATTCAGTTATTGGACTCTTCTATGCCTCAAATATCTGTAAATATAATCTTGTACAAAGTAAGAAATGCCTTTGGTTGGTTTTCTGGATAGAGTCAAATTCCAGTGTTTGTTTGTTTAATCATATGCTACTGTACAGAATTGAACTGCTATAGAGACTATGTATGATATCTTTATGAATAAAGTATATTTTTAAATAAAAAAGGACTAGCAGTCGTATTCCACCTAAACTTCCCCAGAGATGTCAACATCTAAAAGGTATACATGTGTGAGCCCTTTCACTCTGGCCATAACAACCCTGATAAAAAAATGCTATAAAAGAATACTTGTTGAGCCAACCAACCGATACATCAGTTCTCTGAAAGCCCCAGGTGAGATGCAGAAGCACAGCTAGATTCTTTAGAGCTGATTGGAATTGGATTTTGCTCTGACATAGAAAAAGCAGCTAACTGTTTGGTGAGTCTTAAATTCTAACACAGTAAATAAATCACTGGTAGAGTTATTATAATACATTAAAAGCAACATAATCAAGTGAATAGTATAATTAGATAACTAAATAGATTAAGGATTGCAGTTCAAATGATGTATCAAGGCTATTACACTCTTGGATACCATTGTGATATAGAACACAATGTCTGTAATAAGTGTTTGAAGTTTGAACAACTTTGGTTCAGACTTTATGATCTGGAGGCTGAACAATAGACAGATGCATTAGGGGTGAAAACAGTTACCTGGATTCTTTGTATCAGGAAGCAGTCACACCATTTATGACAGGGTCTTCTGATTTGGTCAGTGATCAGGGACAAGAAGCTGTGACTGCAAATGAAGCAGGTAAGGATATCCAGTGGGCATGAATGTCAGCCTCTGTAATTGTTCAATAGGTTTGAAACTCTCTCAGCCTGTTTGAATGACATGGAGTGAGCTTCAGGGTGGATGAGCTAAATGAACATGGCACTATGATTCAGGACGTCATACAAGTGGGGGTTATCTAAAGGAATGTAGTCATAGCAGGTGGTAGTACAGAGTCACTGAATAATTTTAAGTCAGAGGTGGATTGATTGTTGTCAGAGAAAGATGGGAACGTGCAAATTGAAATGCAAATAGATCAACCATGACTTTAGTGAATGGCAGGTCAGTCATGGTGCTGCCTGCTCCTATTTCATACATTTACAAGTTCACACACGTGTTCCTTATAGCTGTAGTAGATCTGTCTGTGGGAATGCCATGGAGGTATCATAACAGCATTCAGTGCCCTTATCCTGTTAAGATTCAAATCTTGACTTGCCACTAATCAATAACTAATTGTGGACTCATGCAGTATGAAGACAGTAGTGTGGGGATTGGGCATAGATGTGCAGAATCAGGTTCAGTCTGTTAGACAAAAGCTGAGAAATAAAGGAATGGAAACCTTTATAAAGATATACATCTCTCTACAAGTTTGTTAAAATGTAGATGATACTAATAATGCCCCAATTTTAAAGGAAATCAACAATAGAAACCTGAGGTGCAAATGCTCCCGAGCATCCAAAAGGAAAATAATACCCTTATTTGCTGGACCAAACAGTAGTTCTTTGCATGATGCACTACAGACTGATTAATGCTGCTGATATCAAGCAATGTAAACAAGATTCTGTCTGTCTGGAACCTGAACTGTGGATGCTGGTCTCAGGCCAGTAACTGCAGTGTAATGCAGCTTGACATTACAAATTGCCTATTCCAATGAAAAATAATTAAATCTTAAGGCACTTGGGTGTAATAACCCAACAGTTTCCAAACTAATTACATCCAATTTAAGAACCCTATATGGTTATTTTTGATTAAAATAAACTGTAAACAGCCAGGTAGAAAGCAAGATAAGCATGAAAATAAAAACAGTTTTGTTTTTAAGTGGCACTTCTGTGTCATGTCACTAATTGAAGGAGCAAATAATTCTTAACCAATACCTGTCTCTGCTTTACAGCTGAAGGCAACTTAAAATTATCATGCCCCAAATTTAAAGGTTTACACAAATCTCTCAGGACTGCAATTTTTTTTTGTTTTTACTGTAAAGGGAGGGATGGAGAAAAATTAAGTTGATCTGATTCACTGGTCTCTTGCTGCCCGATGCTGTTTCTACAATTTCCGGTCAATATTGTAACAGAACCTCCAGAAGCAGATGACAAAGGTGAGGGAGGGTGTTGAGTAGGTAGCAGTTGTGCCAGGATCTCCATGAACAAGTGGTGAGTGTGGGAGAGCAGCTACAGCAATTGAATGGACTCTCTCTGAAAAGAAAATGATGTCTTTGGGGGAATGAGGGCTCAGGGAAGGATGGAGAAGAGAGACAAAGAATTCCAGGCAAATACTTCCTTGTTTAATCTAATTTCTCTCATGTTTGTAATGACCTGATGCCAGTGGAATAAAGAATCACTACTTTATGATCTTTGGGCTTTCCACTTGTTCCAATCACGTGTTATGGAATGTCATCAGACCATATTATGCTGGCCTAATTATAGCTTGCCTCATTGTAATGGTACCCAAATAAGATAGGCAAAGTTTCTTAAAGTATTAACTGTTGGGCCTTCTGCCAAGTTGGCAGTGTAGCATCATACTGTGGCAGAAGCTACATCCAGTTTCCTCCCTCCCCTAAAACAGCCAACCCAATAATGAAATGCTCTCTGCTATTGAACTGTTGATACTAAGACCCTGACCTCAGAAAATTAGCTTAGATTAGGGGGTTAGGCTCTGGGATTGTACAAATTGTATCCCAACAAATATCGGTTATGAGGCAGAAAAAATCTTCCCCAGGAACTCTTGAAAAAATGTTTACAATTCTGCAAGATTATTCCATACGAATTGTGCCAGTGAAATATTTTACATGAAATATTAATTTCTGTTACACCAATAGAAAATAATAATCTTTAATACTCATTTATTAATTACATGATAGCAGAAAATTGTTTATTCAAACATGATTAGCGTTCAGTGTGAGCTGAATATGATTAAATTTAATTCTGAATCTCGTTTTACTTTTTCATTCATTTAGGTTTTGGATAGATTTAATATTCTATTTCACTCAATTTTTGTTCACTTTAGCTTATACACATGCTTGGTGCACAATTTGAAATCAAAACGTATGAAAGCAAAACACAAGAGAGGTAGTCGTTTAATTGATAAAGTCAAATTTTCTCCATGGATGGCTTTGTCCTTGGAAAACATCGGCAATATTCTAATTAAGTATAGACTACATCTTGCACTTTTCTGCTTTTACATACTTGGGCTGCTTGAAGATACCTCATCAAAAAGCATCATGTTGTTGATTTCTTTGCGCAATTCTTGCTTGCAATTCATCATCCATACTCAAACACTGCATTCTGTAATCTCTGCTCAACTCACAGTTAGAGTTTCTTAGTTTATGTGTTGAGGCTTAAACACATTCAGCCTGTTTTTTTAAAAAAAAATCTCCGGTCTCTGATAGTCACATAGGTTAGCACAGTTCTGGCACCCAGTAACATTCAGCTGGTTCATGGACAGTGACTCTTGTCTAGTCTGGTTCAGCACAGCAGGGAAGCCCTCTTATTACAGTGCAGTGGTCTTTCAAAGAAGAAAATAGCGGTTGATGGAAGCATTACTGTTTTGCCTCTAAGCTCACATGTCAACTTGGTTGACAATTTTAACAAATGATGCACAAAATTTACATTTGGTTTATATATATAATAATTTGATATCAAGAGGTTCAGACATTTCATGAGAAATGATGAAGCCTCATTATCAGCAGTATGGGATATATATTTCCCATACTAACTGGAGATCACATGTACAAAAAAATGTCCACTTCTAAATAACACTCCTACTGGGAATCACTAACCATCATGTAGTATATCACTTTGGTTTTCTTGCTTTTCAAAACTGAAATCTCTAATATAAAAATAAGTTTTAAAAATATAGTAGTGGTGTCCCAATGTCATTGATTATCTTATTATCCCTTGTGGATTTATTATTTCAATATCCGAAATTCTGCTTTTTTTTTTACACGAACAGTCTCCAAATGGTAGTAAAAGTTCCAAAGTGCAATATATTTATTTCCCAATTTAGTCAAAGTCCACAAATCACTTGGGAAATTAACACAGCAGTTTATACAATTGAATAAAATTAAAACAAAGCAAATACTTGAAAACAGAACTTTCAATCTATTGTATCTCTATCCAAGTTAAATATTCGGGTTATTAATGGTGTAATTTTCCTTTACGTGTTGAAAAACCTGCTTTTCAATTGAATGTGTCTCCAATGAAAGCTATAGCAAAAGAACTGGTGATGGTCTGTGGAAAGGTAGGAAGTGATTTGTGCAGTACCACAGAATGGACAGTTACAAATCGATAGTCTATTTTTCACCTGCCCAACATTTTCCTCTCATTCTATATTCTTTTTGCCATGTCCCTGTTTCGTGCAACATAAAATGTTCATATTTTGAGTTTGTAATTTTCAACCAGTAGTTGGTTTTTGCAACTAATATTGAAATAAGTTAAGATGAATCTACATTAATATGCTTGGATGTGATAGAAAAAGTAAAATCTGAGTGAGAATGCTATCCTTGGAACTGCCACGGATCTCCTGATTTAGTTCTTTTTGCACAAATGTATGGAAATGAGAAAAAAAACAAGACCAGCATTCCTTCCATGTTACAACTGTTAGCAACTTTTCAGGACATTCTAATTTAGTCAGTTTATTTGGAATCATGAAACTAAATGTTCCTATTATATTTACATAGATCAAAAATTATGAACAAACTGTACTGTGTGTTATATAGTCAACATATTGATTAAATTTTGGTTGATGAGAAACATTCAAGAGCTGGAGAAAATACATAGAAAAATCCAACCTCTGAGGTGTAAAGAAAGACTGGAGAAACCTGACCTTCTCAGCTTAAAAAGATGTCTGGGAAGTGTTTTAATAGAGTTAGGTGCTGTAACCAGATCTTGGGTGAAATTCCCCAATTTATTATATTTCCGAATGGAATAACCCAAATTGTTAAACTCCTGGGTGAGGAAGAATGAACTGGCTCTCTTTCTTTATTCAACCACCCCCTTGGTTGGTCTCAAAAAGTTAATATTTTTCCCAGACCTAAATGAACGTGAGTTTTAAAAGCAGCCAATTTAACCAGGCTTTCTTAAACTAACAAGAAGAGTGAGTTTATTAATCAGTAAACACAAGAAGAAATACTGACAGACGAGCAAGCGCACATGCACAAATAAAACAAAAGGTGAGGCTCAAAAGATAAAAGTTTTGAAAAAATACACAGATCTAACTCTAAATTATGAAGAACGGATAGTCAAATGTTATAGTTGTTGCAGTGAAGGTAGATGCTGGTAGTTGAACAGTGAAATCAGTCTAACCTATTTTGAGATTCTTGGTTTTCTAGGCTGACTGCAGTTCCTTTGTTCTGGTTCCATTTTATTAACTATTTTGTAGCACACAGAGTGCTGCAACTCAGGAGAAACAAGAGGATGATTCTTTAATTGTGAAGTACACAGCACACTAATATTGGAACACAGGCTGGTACACGTGGGAGTGTTCAGTTCCACTAGTCCACTCCAATAAAGTTGGAACTGATTTTTAACTTGAGTCTTTGTCATAGAATCCCTACAGTGTGGAAGCAGGCCATTCAGCCCATTAAGTTCATACTGACTCTCTGAAGACCATTCCGCCCAGACCCACTCCCCTACCCAACCCCATAACCCTACATTTCCCCATACCTAATCTACTACCCCACAAATCCCTGGACATTATAGGCAATTTAGTACAGCCAATCCACCTAACCTGCACATCTTCAGGCTGTGAGAGGAAACTGTAGCACCAGGAGGAAATCCACACAGACACAGAGAGAATGTACAAACTCCACACAGACAATCACCTGAGGCAGAGAATTGAACCTGTGAGGCAGCAGTGCTAACCACTGAGCCACAAGAGAGAAACAGAAAATATCTCCGCAGCTTAGAACATTATTCACAGGGTGATGGCTGGCTGTTGAGCAGGGGATCATCAGTCAATTGCAATCGTCATAGTCATTAGAAATTACAGTCCAGCCTGTTTGAAGTTTTTTTTTGACACTTTGGATACTATATTCCATCATCATTTCTCCCTAGACAACCACTTACTTTTTGTCCAAAGTGATTTTTTTGCTTATTTCAGCCTACTTTTAAACACATTTTGGAATTACAAGTTTAAAATAACCACAGTACTCAGGCATTCTGACTCATCATTACAACAATAGTGTGGAATAGATAAGTATTTCATATGTGGTACTGTTTTTAACGGTGTCTAAGGTTCCTTTTGAGGGTGATAATACCACTGGGGTAAGTCACATCCTAGAATGAGAAAAGGCCTGACAGAGCATTTTCTCTTCCATTTTAGTTAATGTAGTGGTCAATTACTGAAACATAGTCATAGGAGAATACAGAAGTTATTAACATAAAAACTGAGGCTATTACTCAAAGGAAAATAACAAGGCTTTCAAATATATAACAGGTTTTAAGATCTTAAAACACACAACAAAACCAAATCGTATCCTGTTTTCCATACTTTTCCTCTATTTCAGATCTTTATGTTCAATGTAACTGATTTAGCCAAGAATCATGAAGTCTTCTTATTTGAATAATCACAAAACAGAGCTCAGAATATCTCAGATCCTAACATTCTGCAGATTTTTAATCAAACCTCCCAGTCTAGAAGTTTTACAAACTAAACTTTTACACAGAGGTAACTGTGTTTTCCATGGACTGTCTTATACACCTGTTGAAGAGAAACTGTATTTGTTTAGGAACAAAAACAGAAATCACTGGAACAGCTCAGCAGGTCTGGCAGCATCTGTGAAGAAAAATTAGAGTTAATGTTTCGGGTCCGGTGATCCTTCTTCAGGACTTTCTGAGGAAGCGTCACCGGATCCGAAACGTTAACTGATTTTTCTTCACAGATCCTGCCAGGCCCGCTGAGCTGTTCCAGTGATTTCTGTCTTTGTTCCTGATTTACAGCATCTGCAATTCTTTTGGTCTGTATTTGTTTAGGACCCAGTGACTTCTTCTTGAAACTGGTTTAAATTCTCTTAATCTGTGGAATTCCTTAGATAAAATCAATCCTCAGTTAACCTGATCCCAAAACAAGCTAATATTTTCAATATTTACCCAATGTGTCATAAACCAACAAAGTAAAATAATTTTCCAGCAATATTTCCTATATCCTGCAGCACTCATGTACCTGCTGCATTGGAGGGTCCAGGTACCTTACAAGGCTGGTTAATGGAGGACCTTGGCTATAAATAAAGCTAACACATATTCTATTAGATCACTATTCCAGAAGGTCTGTCTGATCTTTTCTTTACTTTCAGAAAGGCAATCATCCCCACATGCCATTATTTCAACACTCATACACTAGTTATTGTATGTATATATCAGACTCCTTTCATTACAAGAAACCAATAACTTTTTAAGATATTTGAATTTCATGACAAATTGAAAAGGTCACAAGAAAAATCTCAAGTTTAAGACATGTCCTATAATAAACAAATTGGTAGCAACATTAATGAAACAGTATTTCTGTAGGTAATTTATATTTAAAACTATAGAAAAAAAACTCAATAAACTTTAAAAAAAAATCAACACCCCTGGATGATAATACTTTACTGTATCCCCTAAATGGACATTTCATTCTCCAGGAAGTCAATAGTTTTCGTCAACTTTTCCCTTTGCCAGCCAGATAACTTCTAATCCCCAAACTGACTTCCACAGTGAATGTTACCATAGTGATTGCTCTCTTTAGTCAAAGCTAGATAAATTTTCTAGTCTGTTTAAATCCTTGCAAACTTTGTCTCTTCAGACCAAGTATGAACATCCACCCAGATTCTGTGTGGTGAACAATAGGCATCGGTTACCCCTCTCTCTGTGCTCTCTCTCTTTCTTAGATTTTTGCAGATTTTTCCTGTTTATAAGGCTTAGGGATATATTAAGACTAATGCAGTAATATATCACTAAATTGACTTCCGATTGTTTTTCCCAATCAAAGCCTATCTCAATTTCAATGTAAAGCATTGTATGTAGTAGAAAATAATCATATCTTTTAGACATCTCACAGCACCCCACACCACCCTACTTGACTGTATGTGATGTTCCCCTACTGGATAAGACAATATGCGAGTTTCAGTGGACATTGGGTACAGAGTAGTGGTAATTTAGTGGGGATGTTTACATAGGATTTGCTACCAGCAGATAACCTGTGTGGCTTGGTGGGTAAACAGTGACAAAGGTGAGAGAATGAGTCATAGGCACAATGGAATGTCAGCCGTGCCAGACACATGCCACAAGCAGCATGACTTTATGACTGCTGTGCCATTACATTGCCAGTTAGGGGCAATGCTGGGTTGCCAATGCTTGTCCAAGTGTGCAGTGGACTTTCAAAGATGGCATGTGCACAAAGAAGATTGCCTTTAAAGGATATCCACTGAGTGGTGAGTTGTTTCAGGAACAGTGAATGGTAAGATGATAATGGAAATGACATGAGGCATGCCATAGGGGTGGGGTAGGTTGTAAATGACATGAGTTTGTAAGATACGGCAATAAAACCCTCCCAAAAAAACTCAACACAACTGCACTTAGCCAATTAAAAGATTCAGATTGAGTTTTTCCACTCAAAAGATTATGGATGTTGGTACAATTTCAGCTTTAAAGACTGATATCAATAGATTTGTGTTAGGTAAGGATATCAAAATATATGGAGATAAAGTGGATCAATGGAATTGAAGGGCAGATCAACCCTGAGTTAATTTATTGGTGATGGGAAAGAAAACTGAATGGCTTACTCTTGTTCAGATGCCCTAAAAGATTAAATGCTACGGTGAATACAGCAATCCAACTTTCATCACCATATGATGAAGTCTGGGTGGAATTAAAATACTAAAATTGGTGGAGAGGAGAACAACTTGGGGTCTTACTCATGACGAAGGAACATTGACCCCTGCTGGAAAGGGGCATTGAGTACAAACAAGACCATTGTGATATCAACTACAATTAAATAACCTGCTAACACCTACTGCGACATCACACGTCACAAAACTTGTCTTTAATATAGAAAATATCCCAAGGCACTTCACAGAGGAAGAAGGAAACATGGATAAAGGTGCTGTTCCATTTTAAGACTTTTTTCTGACCCTGCCAATTAAAATTGCCCCATAATGCCTCATAATTGTTATGTATGTGGATGACTTACAATGCAATCAACCAGGTGCTACTAATGTTGTAAATTTAGTATGATGGATTTTCTTTTATGTAGGTCATTGGCCTCATCCACTGGGATTTGAGGAAATAAAGATAAAACAGCATTGAGCCCAGCACAGGAGGCAACTTGGGCTAAACTGAAGCACTCAATATTAATCTATTCTAACTAGGATTAACCATTTTTTCCACAAATAGCTTGAAATAATATGTTAAATATGTTTAATTGGAACCAGAGAATGTGAAACTATTGGACATTTTCTCATCACCTTTTTGTCCATTCTGGAGCTTAAGATACAACCATTTCTTAATTGTAGACCTTAGAATGTCAGCAATTCTCTTATTGAATTCTCTCTTTACTAACAATTGAATTGCACCTGAATCAATGTATAATCGGGGTATAGAGAAGTCAGAAGCAGAACCATGGAAAATTGGTCAAGCAGTCTCATTTGTTTATTACCAGTGAGCTGAAGCATGTTTCATTGCCTCAGGCATTGTTTGTTGGGAATAGAGGGGTTGAAACACCATCTAAGAACTGAAGCTGAGTCCAGAATTTCATGCAATAGGGACAATGTAGTGGCTGGCAACAACTTATTGTTATGAGGAGTACTTCCAAATCCACTCACAAATAAGTACACTTTTTAAATTATCTTCTTGGTAGCAATCTCCACGATCACTTTAACCCAAGCTGGTTTGGTACCATTCAGATCCGAAAATCCTGAATGTTGCAGCTCTGATGCTGCTGCATTCTAAGCAAACCCCAAGTTCCTGTTAGCAATAGACTAAACGTTGGTACAACTGCCACAAAGGCAAACTTAAGAAAGACACTGTCTAATACCCTTCAGCCACAGTTCATCTACAGACTAAAAAATGTAAAAAAATTCCTCATTGCTTCATATCAAACAAAGCTCTGCAGATTTGAAAAGGTTATGGTGAATACAGCAATCCAACCTGTAAAGTAAATACAGTGCTAGTGTATAAGATAATTGCTGACTATAATTTGAGGTTAAAGTTGGAAAGTCAGTGAACTTTAGGGTTCACAAGTCGACTTATTGATCATTTTTGAGTTTTTCTAGTTCAGACTGTTGAAACCAGAACTTGGCAGAAGGTTAATATTTCTAATACCCTACTTCAATGGCAATCACAAACAACAGTTCTTTTCATTTAAATCCGTTTGCTAGCACATTTAAAGTCTTTTGTGGATTGTGGAGTAAAAGAAAATTGTAGTACATCATGGCATACTTATGACTCTTGATGGTTTTTAGCATTCAGTCCAGGTTAAAGTTAGGATTTCCCTAGTTACATCCACAATTGCTTCATAGGTGCTCTGTGCAAAGATAGGCCTTCACTTGGTTATTTGCTGGTGTTTCACCCCAAGCCACCTTCCTCAGCAATCTGATTGTCAGAAAGCTACGGCAAGGAGGATAATCCAAGCCAATCTCAGTTGGACCAGGAATTGACCAGACCTTGTTGGCATTAATCTGAACCACATACTAATTAATCGTATTAGCCAACTCCTTGCATTCAAACTAAGAAGTCAGTATAAATGAAAAGTAATAATGCTTGAATTCTTTATCACTTGCACCACTAAACTGATTTTCTTTTCTTCTAACAAAATGTAGGGACATAAAGGTTATTGTAAAAATAAAAATTCCTATTTCAGCTACTTTCACATTATTCTTTTGAATTTTCCAAATATTTCATTCACTCTTTACTTGTACAAGAACAATGCAATGCAAGGAACAGTTGAAGGTGATCCTATGGTTCAGTGATGCCTCCCTGCAGCTTCTCCTCCAGTCTGCACAGGCAAAGAGGGAGGTCCTATTTCTCTAAAAGCAGAGAAAGAAACCAGCCCCACAGACAAAGTAAATGTGGATAGAGAACACAGAAGATGTCAGTAACCGTGGAGTCATCCATCGAGCCTGACTTCAATGTTACAATGATGTGCCATGATCTCACAATGGTTACCTTAAAAGCCTGTTACTCGATGTGGATGTAAGAAAGATTGGTAGACAGGGCAAACCAATAAAATCACTAGCAATGGCTGCTGCATTATTATTTGCCAGATGGTAGTTTCTCAACATGTTTCTCTGTCTGCGTTGACTTCTCCACTGTTCCTGCTGAGTTGTTGTCTTCAGGAAAATACCTGTAGCACTATCACGGATTATCAAGCTATTACCAGCATACATGTGTGCAATTGGCAGGCAAGAAACAATGGATAGTTCTGTGCTTGCAGGAAAGATAGCACTGAACCTGAAGGAAAGGGCCAAGGTGGCAGTTCTTACTTGTCCATCCTGCTGCCAATTTAAGAATAGGATTTAGTGCTCAGAGGCCTGTAAGTGGATGGGTCTATTGCTGCTAATGACGTAGACACAAGAGAGTCTTTGATGAATGGAAGGTACAGTATTCATATATCCAACATGGTTTACATGGAGTTTTATCTGAACCTTGATCTAATGTATGTGACGGAATGTGCATTATCCTCTAATTATTCATCTCTTTTATGCAAGTCAATGCCAAGAGCAGCCAACTACAGTGACCTTAGGATATCTTTCGACCCCTGAGATGGTGGAAAGGAGATTCAGAGCATGCACCATCACATCACTTCTCCATGGCCTCCACCAGTACAGAAAGTTTTAAGTTGCTTTGTAGTCCTTTATGTTTGGATATGGAAGTCACAAGCTGGTACAAACAGCACAGATATGGCTGAGCACCTGCTAGAGGCTGGTACAGCCGAGACCAGTCACACTAGGAGTGTGGGAGTTCCCAGTGGTCCTGGACTTCAGGCTGATGATGGACCCCTGAAGTCATCAACAAAGCTGCAGATGCTGCAGTTACTGAGTAAGGTGTGGAGATATACGGCAGAGGTTGTACAGCCAAGCATGGAGAATGCAGGAGTCCACCAATGTTATGATGCAAGCATGTCTCTGACATGCTAACAATCATTTAATATCCCAACCCTCCCTCATAACTCTTGAATGATTTGGCAATGAAAAATCTCTATAACTCAGTTTTGAATATGTTCAATGTCCTAGATTCCAAACCTCAAAGTGTAGAGAATTCCAAAGAAAAGTAACTGTCTAAGAGAAGAAGTTATTCCTTACTTCCGTCTTAAATAGGAGACACCTTTATTTTGAAACTATATGCCCTAATTCTAGGGACTGTCCCACAAGGGAAAGAGTCTTGTCAGAAATTAACCTATCAAGTCCCCTCAGGATTGTTTCTATTTAAATGATATGGTTTAATTATATCTCATATTCTACCTTCTCAGCCAGTCCTCATAAACCAATCCAGTCCAAGAATCAACCCAACAAACCTTTCCCTAACTGATTCAAATGCAATCATATCCTTTCTTAAATAAGGAGACCAAAACTACATAGTTCACCGAAGTGTCACCTCATCAATGTTCAGCACAGCTGAAACAAGACTAGTCAGCTTACATGTTCCATCCCCATGGCAATAAAACCAACATTCTACTTGTCTTCTTAATTACATGCTGTATATACATGTTGAACTTTTGTGCTTCATGCTTGAGGACACCCAAATCCCTCTATGCTGCACCATTTTGCAGTCTACCACTATTTCAATAATATTTCACATTTTTATACTTCTCACTAAAGTGGTGAATTTGATATTTTCCTATATTACATTCCATCTTCCAAACAATTTTTTAAATTCATTCACAGGATGAGGGCATCACTAGCTAGATCAGCATTTATTGTCCATCCCTAATTACCCAGAGGACAGTTATGAGTCAACCACATTGCTGTGGGTCTAGAGTCACATGTAGGCCAGGCATGGCAAGGATGGCAGTTTCCTTCCCTAAAGGGCATTAGTGAACTAGATGGGATTTTCCGACAATCGGCAATGGATTCATGGCCTTCACTAGACTTTCAATTCCAGATATTTATTGCATTCAAATTTCACCATCTGCCATGGTGGGATTCAAACCCAGGTCCCCAGGGTCTCTGGGTTAACAGTCTAATGATAATACCACTCACTTAGCTTATCTATTTCTCTTTGCAGACTCTGAATCCAGCTCAATCTTGCTTTCCTAGTGGCCATCTGTTGCAAACAAGAAATTGTCATTTCTTCATGAAAGTCATCTTCAGAAACCTATGTCTTATTCAACTGTAACTTAAGTTGCAGATGCAGGTTGTATTACAGGCAGCAGTAATCATGTCATCAGTGGGTAGTCCTTCATCTGGTAATCCATCCTTGATGACTCACAGGGAGCTCGAAAAGGTTTGGTACTTGGAATTGCTTTGATATGTATGCTTTCCAGGAAAGTCCATTTGCAATGGTCATAATTCAATTCTACAGTGAGCAAGTGGAAGTTTTTTCCTGTTGAAGACTATTGCCAATTGTACGCAGTTGATGAAACCATGTCTCTTGGAACTCCAGCACTGACAGTCTTAAAAACGTTATTGATGGCCACCTTATGTGTTGACGAATTGAAGAGTGTGGGAAATCCCACACACATTGAGGAGAAATTTGATAGAGGTTTTCAAAATCATGACAGGTCTAATATAGAGGAGATGGAGACAACCGTGTTGAGTTCTGAGGAAGGGTCGTTCAACCCAAAACGTCACCTCTGAATTCTCTCCACAGATGCTGCCAGACCTGCTGAGCTTTTCCAGCAATTTCTGTTTTTGTTGGAGAGAACTGTTATTATTTTTGAAAATATCATTAAGCAGAGCACTTTGGTTAAACATGATTGGAAAAAAGGCAATGACCACATGAGGGAAAACATTTTTTTACACAACAAGCAGTTAGGATCTGGATTATGCTACTTGACAGTGTGGTGCATTTAGGTTCAGTAATGGCTTTCAAAAGAGAAATGAATCATTTTCCGATGAAGTGATACTTGCAGGGCAATGAGGAAAAGATGTAGGAGTGACATTAGGTAAGTTACTGTTGTACTGTGCTGGCTGAGAACAGCTTAACCAATATAATTCCAAATTGCACTTTTTGGTTTGAAACTCTGTAGAGGTTCAAGCACATATGCAAAAGCTGTTAGAAGACATTAAAAGTTTCTGCTTTGACCACTCTAAGTCCCCACCACCCTCAGAGTGAAATGTCTCTAAAAATCCATAATCCTTCCACTAATTCCTTTAAAACTTTCCCTCCAAATTATTGACAACTGCAAATGGAAATAAGTCCTTCCTATCTGTTGGAAACAACATTCACTGTGGATTTGATAGGCTTTCAAAAGAGTTAAGACCAATCATCTGATTCTTCCCCAGTGTGTTGAAAAAGTGTGCAACTTTTATATAGCTGCGATCATACAGTAAATTATATCTTATGTTAGACAAAAACCTCTTCTCATTGGACTATCAAATGGTTTTCCTCAACCACACTAGATCAAGTAGACCCTGTACGTTCCTACTTTGAAAGAGGATGGTGCAGAAAATCCAACTTATACAGAGCAATTGCACAGAGTTCATACCATATAGAAGTACAGATTGCCCAAAAAACACTATCCACTGTATCCAGGCCTGTTACAATTAGATACACCTAATTTAGTCTCAAATCAACATTTCTAACTACAGATAACTCATTTGTAAGACCAAAGGCGCTTTTGTTCCCTCATTTCAATTATACAAAAATAATACATGTTGGGGAGTAGTTATCCTGCTTGGACTGACTCAACAATTTTGACAAAGTGACAATCTACCTAAATCATAAATTTACTTTTGGATCCATAGTAAAAAGATTTAGTGTAAAATAATGGTGAAATCTACAAGGGGGTCTGAGCAATGTTAAGTTATGTTGAAATCTGTGGAAGAATCAAGTGAGATATCTAGCAAGACCTATTTCAATATCAGCAACATCTTGCTCCATCTTTTATGCTTTTGACCAAAAGTGTGGCAAGTTTCTCATTAGGTAGTAGTGAATTGCCAATTAAGGGGGTTTATTGCTTCTTAATCAACTTGTTCACAGACCAACTTGCCTCACTAATATTCAGCTTTCTATCTATCATGGTTGAACCAGGTAGATGTCAAGAAAACTCTACATGAAATCAGAGCATGTACCTGGTGACTTTAGCTCTAAAGTAACTTGGTGTTGCCTTGGATCATACACAATCATGATCAATGGGTACCAGCCACATGCATTCCTCATCCTCAAACATTGGCATGCATCATTTGCTAGCCCCGCAATCGTGGCACTTAAGCACAGACTTGCATTGCAGGATACTTTGATAACTAGCAGTGAAAAACTGCAGCAGGGACCCAGCTCAAGGATTGGATCAGGCTGCATCTCAGGACAGTTCACTTTTTCCCTTAGCAGTCCCTTAATTAGCACCTATTGGTATGATGACAGTATTCATGCTTTACTTCACCTGGCTATGCCAATTTGTGCAGTCACAGGATAAGGCAGTTTGTTTTCCTGGCAGTAGTCATCAGTCAAAGAGCATACATCTAGCTATACAGCAGCGTGCTACATTCAACTTACCCATGCACTGTACAAAACACAGGCCTATGGGGTTTCTAATCCCTGACCATCCTAATGTATTGGTTGTCTGTTTGTTGTGCAACTCCCTGCCCCAAAGATCACTGACCAACAATGGGCAATTTTGAAGATAGAGGCCAGGGATTGATGAAGGCTTATGATGTTGGTGGCATCCATTGTCCTTGTATGTGGATTGCTCCTCATGCTTCCAGATGCTGCAGCAAGCTCTCGATACAGACTTCAATCAATGCTACATCCTGTGTGGCCCTATCTTCTTTTGAGAACGGGGCACCTGTAGCGCTGACCAAATTTCCCATTGACTGTTGCTAAGCCTTTGGTCCTGAGAGCAAATATCTGGAGCAATCAGGTGCAGGGGTGTGCACCTTTCTGGCAGACCCTGAGGGTGCTGTGGAAGTCTCTCCATGGCAGCTGCCAATCTGTCCATGGAGGCAGCAAAGTGGTGGCATGTCTTGCTGCACTGCTGCATCTTTTGGGCTTTGTGGATCATTGCATCCCATTTGGCTGTCTGCTGCTCCCACTCTTTCCTGTGCAGGTGAACAATGTCCCTGGTTGCTGACACCACAATAGGGTTCACTAATGCCTGGGGCTGAGCAGTTGCTTGGTCTCTGGCAATCCTCTGAGAGCCAATGGCTTGGGGTGCCTTTTCCTGGATTAGCCGTGGAGCTGTATCACAGTGAGGTGATCACTGGATTGTGGTCCTCATTTCCCAACCCTAACATTTTTGCTGAGATGTTAATGCCTGAGCAGGTTGGAATGCTGGAGACAGTCTTGCCAATTCTCACTGAGACCACACACCCAATACGATAGTCCATAGAAGTCAAGGGGGGTGGCTTCAAGGGGAGATGCTGTCACCATGGAGATGCTGGTGGTGCCTGCAAAACAAAAGAGAGAAGGCATCATGGCTAGTGGTTAGAAATGTGGTGTATAATGATAGGGAGTGATGTGAGGCATTGCTTTGAGTGTTGCCATGCAATGAAGAGTGATACACAACTAGTAACACATGGATGTTTCAGCGTCCCTTGCAAGAGTGGTCCAAGTCTTCTCCTGTGAGGAACAGGATCCTTTCCTTATAAAACTGAATGCTGGGCACTACTCCTTTTCTGACACCTCCTGGAAATGTCCTTGACCAAGCAGAACAGTTATGGAACGCCAGTGCTCATCCGGGTGCCCAGTGATCCATTAAAGATCACATGGATGCAAGGAGATAAGATTCCTGCTGAATGGCAATTGTGCTGGGAATAGTGTATAAAATGCTGTCTGGAAATGGATATGAGGCGTAGGATTGGTAGTTAATGAGTTGTGTTTGATAAGACACTGAGAAATCATGCTGTGATCATTTCAAAAACATTCAATGCAACTTGCAGCCAAAAGAAAACATAAGATTCAACCCAATGTTTAGATTGAAAATAGAACAAAAATGCTGAAAATTCTCAGCAAGCCTGGCAGCATCTGTGGAAAGAGAAACAAAGTTAATGGGCTGATTCTTACCAGAAATCTGGTGTCATTATTGGCGATTTTCCAGGAGGGATGCTCTCCTCAGGCCCTAATAGGTTTGCACGTGCCATTTTCCCAAACACACCTCTTTCCTATGTATCATGCCCCATTGTGCTCATTGTGTTCTCCCATTGACCACAGCTGGAAGTTCTGGACACTGTCAGGACACCCTGGGATTCCTGGTGATCTGTGGTACACCTAGTCAGTGCTGCCAGTCTACAGCAGCTTTGCACACTTCAATTTATTTGGCTCGGTATTGTTAGCTAGAGGGTAATTGTCATTCCACCTTGCTGACAGGGACCTGGAGGTTCTGCTGGAAGAAGGTGAGCTCATACTCAGATTCTGGTGACTGATGGAAGTCCACAAGAGCAAGTGGTGAGCTGATGGATCGCCAGATTACTGCTCTAATTTTCATGTCAGAAATTGTCACCATCTCGTTTCTGTGCGTCATTTGGAAGAATGGGCAACAGCATATCAATGATTTGACGTAATAATGAGGAGTTTCATATATGCTACTGCAAGCAAATAGGCTTTTTACCACTCACTAGCAGAATAACATCTTGTCATTCAATACGTGGCTGGAAAATGGGACATTTTGTTCTCAACAGTCTCATACAATTCTTCAAAATGTCTTGGCATTGCTAACATTGATCAGGGTTGGAAAGATTCTGCCCAATATTTTGGATCAATCATCTTTCATTAGAAATGGAATGTTTGGATTGGTAATAAAGGTAAAGACAACATAACAAAAAATCTTGGCTACCAATAATAATTGATATATACTTGCGATGAAAGTAAAGATGTATCTTTAGTGATGTAAAGTTCAGTGTCTCATTACTGGTTAGCAAATTATCAGAAAAACTATTCTAATTCTTACACAATGTAAATATTAAGTACTGGACTGTAAAAGGAGATTGCTCATTTTGTGCAGAATTTGTATCAAATTTCTTAACTTTGTCCGAAGTTTGGCTTTGAATTCATCCACGGAATTTTGTACTACTATGAAGAAGCACAACAAGGAAGCACTTGAAATTTTTGGAAATGCTTGCAGTGCTTTATATTTTTAAATTAAATACATAGTAAGTTAAAGCATTGAACCATAACACCCTAGCTTTTAGTGTTTTATCCCTGAGAGAATTTTAAAATATGCATAATTCTGCCCAAGAGGTAATTGAGAGATACTTTGGGGCTGTGAATTAAAGGTTATAAAGGACAGTTACAGGGATTCTTGTAGGAAAAATGGCAGTGTTACTGACAGTGTTAAAACCTCCTGAGGTATTGTCTCATTCCCTGAACATGATTTTATTTTAGATTCTTTCTGAAGGCAGGAAATGTTCTGCTTGAGCTCTGTCAGCTTTTGTATCAAATAGAGCTGTTGAAAGGCAAATCTTTGCAGGTTAAGTCACAGACCCTGGCCAAAATAGTGTAGTGCTGAAGGAGTGATATGAGAAATTAATTGATTTTCCCACATCAGCAGGCAACAAAAATGTTTATTTTATAGAATGCAGACAAAGTGATGATGCTGATTGCTGACAGAGCAATGGCTCTATCTGTCTTTCATATATTTGTTCGTTTCTTGACCCCTTCTGGAGTAATGAGCAAGGATTTCACAGTACTGCACAAGATAGTAATCTGGATTCAATTGCAAGTTTCTTTCACTGTGAACATATGCCCAAGGAAACAGAACTTTTGACTTCTGTGCACCAGGAAAACTGCTGATGGCATCCATCCATCAAACGTGAACTAAGAACATTCACAAATTATATCAGGATATTATCAGCTTTTGTTTGAAAGATGATGGTCAAATGCCTGTAAAAGCTGAGCGGCTTTATAGGGAACAGCTGCCACACAGTGTACAGCAAGATTCAGTGTGAAAAGTGGAAGATAATGTGTTCACACACTAATGGGCACTGAACTAGACAGAGGCTTGTTTTTCACATCATGTCATTTCCAAGGTTTGAATAAGAAGCACTACGGAAAATGAGCCTGGATCTCTCTCAGACATTATTATTTGCCTCCTCGGTTTTATTTGTGTTGACTTGTACAGTCTTAGAAGATGACAGTCTCTGGGCCTTTGGATCAGTCAGCGTGATAATACACAGCACATTACACCATCAGTGACAGCTTTTGTTCTCCTAGCTGACATATAAAGGGAAGGCTTCCCTCCCTGTCATATCATGAGTCCTAATCTGACAGGATAAAGAATCTTGCATTGAGGACAATGCAAACTCTCTGTGTTAGTAATTTCTTACGGCACACTTCAGTTTCAGTGTGTGTTGTAGTAAAAATGGAAGTGGAAGAATGAGTCTGTCAAAACCAGGTTGTGTAGTGTTATTTTAAAATCAACAAACAAGATAAAAGGAGCAGCTTGTCAACTCCTTTCACTCTATTCTGACATTTCTGTCTGCAATGAGTTTTCAGGTTTTGGTTATGTAAGTTAGGTGGTTGCTCAACAAATAAAATGCTGCATGCAAAAAATGTGTATGTAAAAAAATTGCAGGAAAAATTTGGTTTTAAATAACAGCATCTTTCAGCAGACTTATTTGATAAAGAATCAAAATCATAAGAATTTATTGAATAATACAAAGTGATAACAAAATATTTTGCTGAAGAATTACAATATTTAACAAATGACTTTGTTATCTAAACTGATCTATTTTCCAGAAACCTCAAAGCCCTGTCCAGAATGTTGTATGAGTAGCTTTCTTTTGGAAGTTCACCTGACTTGACTGGATGGACTGAGTATCTGCACTGTTGTGATTCTGTCTGACAATTAGTCTGCTGTTTGTCTCCCAGATGCATCTACATCAATCAGTTGGAGTACGTAATGTCTGTTTCATAACTTATAACGTGTTTGACTGTTTAAAATAAACTAAACAGAGTTAGGCAATCTCTGATGGAGATTGATTATTATACCATTAGCATCAACAGATGATGATGAACAGTGATAGAAAACATCATGCTAATGAGGCCTATTGAGCTTGAACAGTCAGCAAGAAAGTTAATCTACTGATAGAGAACATGGTAAACAGATTTAAATCATGCTAAGGTGCATGAGACAACCCTCAAAGTCATAGGGTATTGAGAATACAGCTTGCTCGTAATCAGACAAATCTATATTGAGAGACAAATTTAATTCACTTGAGAAAGGCCAGTGATCAGGGTGTGTGCAAGAAAGGTAAGGTCAAAACCATATTGTCAGAATGTCCAAAATATCCTTAACTGAAATTGGAACATGGCAGGTCTTCTTCCGATGTTAAAACATTTAAACAACATTCAGAACTATTATTTCTAGATTTAGATATGTCTGATGCAGAAAAAGAAAGCAGTCACTAGGATTTGCTTAGCCTCTGAGAATGAAAGTCTACATAAACGTAAAACATCAGATAACAGCTTATGAGCTAAGATGTTCCCAAAAGATACCGACCACATGAGAAGGCCAATTCAGAGTCAGTTTACACTTCCATGTCATTGACTAGAATTTATGTCATTTTGACAGAAACCTATAGAATTTATAGATGACTTGTGAAGAGATGCAGAGAAAATGGCTCATCACATGATTTCTCAGATGGCAAGCTAGCAAACAGAATTGTTGAGCATGTAATCATATCCATTCCCATAGAAGCTCTCCAGAAAGATTTGTTGAGAACATAGACAATTTAAACACTCAAACAGATATTGAGGATCAATGTAAGATTGAAGTGAACCTTGCAGGCCAATTAATCTTACAGGTCCTAAGTACAAAGGCTGCGTCTGACACAATCACTAGAACACTAAAACATCGCAAGACATATGGAAGGTGTGGCCTTCTGCCTGCACCAATGAAACGCACAGATTTCACTTATTTCTGCAAGGCATTTGGAGGAAAAGGATTTTGGTAGAAACAGTACACTAAAACAAAGGTTGATGCAGCTAGAAAGATCCATGCACCAACACAAAAGAACTGCACACCAGGAGTATCTCCTAGCTCCAATTGTGTACAGATAAAGTGATTGTCAAATTCTGGTTTGTCAATGTGCACAAAAAGACAAAGAAAATGTGGTGAACACATGCATCACATTATCAAAACATTGTGGAAAATATCAAAGTCATCACACTCTCCAAGGTTTTAGCAAAAATATAACTTACCCATCCTCAGAAAATTGTGATTGTTCATTGTTACCTAAGATTGTCATGGAGCAAGCATTCACACTCACACAACATGTGAAATTATGATGAAATCTACCAATATGTAACTTCCAGCGTAGAATGGTTCACCAATTCCATTTGTAAGATTAATTGTGCTGGAGTGAAAGTACAATCAGTCTGTATGTGGGGGGTGGACCAGCAATTGCAGGTACATCAGAAGACATGACCTCACTAGTCACAGATCATAGAACTTGTCTCTGATGCTTGACAGAACAGAAATCACTGAAGACTATTCTAGAAAGCTTTGCAGAATTGAATATGAAGGAAGAATGACTATTCACTCTATAGAATTAGTGGAGCTAAAATCAATTGTTTGTTGTGGAGCAGAGAAAGCCTAAGGACTAGCTCTGGATAAATCCAGAAGAGATCATACTATCTCTGAGATGAAAGTTTTAGAGACTATCGTAATTCAACCCAAAGATGAATAAAAAGTAGCAATCAAAGCCGGATAAACTACAAGCTCTGTATCATCAACCCAATTAAAAGATTACCAGTTTACAATAACAGTTGGATTAACCTGTAACTAAAACATATCAGGCTCAACAGGATCAGCGACAGAAACACTGACTTGAGCTACAAAGTATTGTTGGAGAAAATGACACGCTTGCAACAATAGTTGGAGATGCATGAGGCACTCAAGGACCAGTAAATCATCTATGAGATAGTCCTTTCAGAAAAAAAATGTTAACAATGATGCTTTAGTGAAAGAACTCAAGCAGGATATTGAGAAAACCAAGCAATCTTGAAGCAGCAAATAGAAGAGATCTGGCATCAATGAAAACAAAACAAAAAAAATCCTTAGAGAAGTTGAGCAGTTTTTCAAGCCAATTGTGAAGGAGCAAATAGGTTTGATAAACTACAGGCTAAAACTTTGAATCTGGGCTGTAAAACCAACAGCTAGAATTCTTAAGGAACAAAATGTGGCTATAACATGTCATGGTAAGTAAATTCTGCAATAGTAATTGCAGCCC
Source organism: Rhincodon typus (assembly GCF_021869965.1). NCBI lineage: Eukaryota > Metazoa > Chordata > Chondrichthyes > Orectolobiformes > Rhincodontidae > Rhincodon > Rhincodon typus. The sequence continues at coordinate 51,633,002 of NC_063338.1, forward strand.
ATGAAAGAGAAACTTTACATCAGAAACAGTAATGATTGGCCATCATTGATGATCGTGGTGATCAACAGCACCTCCAAACAAAGTCACCATCAAATTTATTTTTGAGACTTGTGGGATGACTTGTCATTATGAACAGTCAAACTCTTTTGGAATGCACGGGAATGTTATATCTTCCCATTGCCTTAAAGAGAGCTCTCCTTTAAGAACTCCACATTCTATGTGTATACTATGTTATGATTTGGCGTGGCAGTTGAACCTTGGCAGCTGTGAAAATAAAGCTACACACACAGTACTCAAATGGCTTGCTGCAATGTCTACTTCACAAACGTATAACTTGGGTAATCATATCAAAAAATATAATCCATGGATCCCTGATGAGGGATTGATTATTAGACTATTATCATTAACATGATGGACAAGCAATGTGCCAGCAAATTGGGTGTTGTATTAGTCTTTATTTCCAGATGAGAACGTGCAATGGCAGATATTGTCGACAATGTGTTTGCAACACACAGCTACTTGATTTATCCTCATAAATAGTAACAACGTTTTATTAATATCATTTTGTTCTATTAGAAGACCATTGGTTGATGTAACCTACTAAATCAAGAATTCATCTACTTTTACGTTAATACCTTCAAGTATTTCTGTACAATTACCCCTACTAATAATCTGTTTGACAACTCTATTTCACCCTTCCAAGTAAAAAAGATTATTTCTTTCTGCTGTATTAACAAGAAGACAGAGAAGAATTGAATAACAATTGAACAATTAAAATGGGCCGCATCATTTGAAGCACAACACACTACTGGATTATGACCCTCAATGCTGCTGTCTTGTACTCAAATGTTTGCGCACAATAATTAAGGATAGTAAATGCACATTGTACTCTTAAAGACAATGGTAAGTATATGTAGTGAGGGATGGCACAGATTCCCAAGAATCTTTCTTCATTGACCCTTTTAAATGGTGTGACAGTCCCTGGCAACTTGGAGACAACAGCAGTGCAACTACTCAATACAAAATCCTTTGCTCTCCCTGCCTTCCACTTTCTGCTCTTTCCAACTGTATAGCACATAGGAGCACAATTCATGCTATATTTTCAGAGAACTTGTTCAACACTACAATCCATTTGAAGACTGCCAAACAGAAACTGTTCCATCAGAGATAACCTTGCTTGTTTCCTCTTTACGTAAATTCTCAGTGCAATATCAACAGTGTCAGCTGATCCAAACCCACTGCAATTAGTTTTTTTTTTCTTTTTAGTTGTTCATCCTCATGGCAAGCCCAGGTCATTTCCATCACTTAAACATATGACACACTAGCACAAGAAACAGATTTAATGCTATCCTGACCACAAGATTTTAAATAATGTCAGGAGGAGGAGGAATTTTATTATTACCTCTCACTAAATCATAGAATCTCTACAGTGTGGAAGCAGGCCATTTGGCCCATCAAGTCCACACCAACCCTCCAAGAGCATCCCATCCAGACCCACTCCCTACTGAACAGTTCTGGGGAAGGGTCACCGGACCTGAAACATTAACTCTGTTTTTTCCTTCACAGATGCTGCCAGACCTGCTGAGCTTTTCCAGCAACTTTTTCTTTGTTCCTGATTTATAGCACCTGCAGTTCTTTCTGTTTTTAATTGCAGTGGGTTTGGATCCGCTTATTGTTTTTTGCTATGCTTTGGATCTCCATCCTCTCACTGGTCAACTAGTAGAATGTAAAATTCCACCCATTGTTTTAGAAAAAATACACATGCTCTACATATTGGAATCTTTTTGTATTTTCCTATGGTATCAGTAAAACTTAGAGATTGAGTAAAGAGGATTCACTTCAGTGAAAAGGTCAAATTAATGGCTGTTACATATGTAGCTTTCTGTAACTTCCTGCTAACATACTTCCTGTTGCTTCACATGTGTCATGTGGTTTACATCGTGGTTTCTGGCTCATTAGCACATCAAGCTCTTAAAGCAACACACCTCTTAGCGCATTTAACACAATAAACCCTATTTACAATCTTCAAATATTGGCAAAGTCTGACTCATGTGCCACCACTTCTCAATATGTGAGACCAGTGGTCATTGGTAACACATAATTATCAAATATATAAAAAAGTTGGTTGTATTTATTTGTTTTAAAGGCAGAGAGTTTCAGATTCCAGTGGAGAATCTACAGTAAACTACAAGTCACCTTTTTCATCCTAAAAATAACATTGACTTATATATTGTGAAACTTGCAACAGAAAAGACTAAACAGTTATTGTGCAGTCCTGCAAATAAATGTTTCTATGCTTGTTTCATTATAACAGCATGTTTTTAAAATTGAAAGTGTGGGCTTCTATTTCAGAGATCATGTAGCTATAAAGCAATATAACCATTAACCCTCTGGTAACTGGTAGCACTTTGCATTGGAATAAAAATATGCCAATGTCAAAATGCTTAGTTTGAGGAACACCACTGAGAATGTATTTTTTATTTTCATTCTTTTAATTCAACCTTAAAATTTTGGAACTATGATTGAATGGGTGTTAGATTATGAAATAAAGATTTTAATGTAAAAAAGATTCAGTGTTCAAAGGGTTATTGACTTTAATGTTAAATGATTTTCTCCGAAAAACCTGTGGTTCTCTCTGAATTGGAACTTATGTTAACATGTCCCAAAGCATAAGGTACAATTTACAATACCTTGGTTCTCAGCTTTCATTGAGGCAGACAGAGATCAGTGACAGATATTTTCATTTACCGATTCATAGAGGTCAAAAACAGTATACCTTGTTCTGCGTCAAAAAAAAATCAACAGATTGATCACTTATGCTGTTCCAAAGTAATGTTTTCTTATAGATAGCAACTGCTTCTATGTTAAAAGGCAGCAAAAAAAGTCATGGAAAGCCATTCTTCTAACTAAAGTACAGTCAACCTTTAATATTATTGTTAATATTTAATTCTGTTTGATAATCATTGATGATGTTTGAAATGTTCATTATTTACAAAGATGCATTGAATTTTAGAAGCTGCATCATTGAGTATCAGTTCTGAGGAAGGGTCAGCGGACCTGAAACATTAACTCTGTTTCTTCTTTCACAGATGCTGCCAGACATGCTGAGCTTTTCCAGCAACTTTGTTTTTGTTCATTGAGCTGAGATCGCCGCCGATCTCACTCAAGGGTGATCGAGAAGGGAAGTGACTAGGGACCTACAACAATCTGTAGAGCTGTGATAAAGCCAGCAGTGTTGCATATTTAAGTAAGATATTATATCAAATTTTACTTTTTAGGAATGTGAATTTCCATTTTGTAATAGGCTTAGGCATTAATTTTGTACCTGAAACGGGCTGGGGTCATAGAGTCGTACAGCATGGAAACAGACCCTTCAGTCCAATCAGTCCATGCCAGCCACGTTCCCAAACTGAACTAGTCCCACCTTCCTGCACTTGAACCATATCCCTCGAAACCTTTCCTATTCATGAACTTATCCAAATGTCTTTTAAATGTCATAACTGGACTTGCATCCATCACTTTCTCTGGCAGTTCATTCTACACACGATCCACTCACTGGGTAAAGAAGGTTGGCCCCATGTCTTTTTTAAATCTTTCTCCTCACACCTTAAAAATATGCCCCCTAATTTTGAACTCTCCCACTCTAGGGAAAAGACCCTTGTTATTCACCTTATCTATACCTCTCATGATTTTATAAACCTTGGTAAGAACACTCACAGCATTGAATGGTGTATAATCTGCCACTGTGATTTGTGCTTTGCCTCGAGCAGGACATTGGTAGCTGATATGGCAATGTTCATGTTAGCTCCTATAACAAAATTGGGTAACATGGTACTGTGAGATTCAGCATACATTTATTACAGCTTCAGATATTTACATATTATAACTAAGACAGATACTTTGTTCAACAACGATAGTACACTTTAGTTATTTTAAACAAGTTGTTTGTAGATGTTATAACACATCTTTGGAGAAGGTGGGACTTGAACACAGGCCTGCCAGTTCAGAGTTAGAAATGCTAGCAAATTCAGCAATAGATCTGGAAAGGAAGACAGAGTTAACATTTGAAACAGAAATAAAATACTGTGAAAATCTGAAGTAAAAGAAACAGAAAGTGCTGGAGAAACCTCAAAAGATCTGGCAGCAACTTCAAGTCTGACTCTCCTTAACTCCTGAAAGGAAGAGAAAACAATTTTTTTTGTTAAAGTGTCAAATAAAATGAAGATGAAATGGAATGGGGGACAGGAACAACATTGTGATAGTGTGAGGGGATGCTGATAAAGAGAGAGGCCAGAAGCATGCATATGATGGCACTGAGTGTGGATTTCAGCAGGAGCAGCTGTCAGAAGAGTGTTGCATGTTGCATATCTGTATTCTTGGGTGGGTTCGAACATTAAGGATTGAACTTCAGTTGGATTCTGTGTGGAGTAAGGTGGAGCTGGAGACAATCACTGAAAAAAGGAAATGCGGCTGTGAAAGCAAGTTTTGGCAAACACTTCATCAAACTCAAGGAGGGTAATTGAAAACAATGAAGGTGGACAAGCCAAAGAGATTATGAAGGTAATTCTGTTAGAAAGAATAGAACCTCTTCAAGGTAGGCATTCCAGGAAGAGAAGTAGCAGTGAATTAAATACTTAAATAAAGCAAAATACTGTGAATACTGAAAATTTGAAATTAAAAAAAAAGTTAAGTGCGAGAGAAACTCAATAGGTCTGGCAGAATCTGTGGAGAGAGAAAAAGTTAGCATTTCAACTCCCTTATGAGTCTTCTTTGGAAGTATTTTTAATATTTGAAACATTTAAAACTGATGTCAAGTATTTCCTGAACTAGATACTTCCTTTAAATTGCAAAATCCTTAACCACTTCAAGATATCATTAGTTGTGATTGACTGTTCTGTGGTTTATTGACCTCCCTATGGCCAGATTAACCCTAAATGGAAAGTTTTTGAATTTTGGGAGCACCTTTCATAAAAATGTTGCTGCAAGTGCTAGCTCCTCCCAATATTCTTTATTTCTGCTGCTCAAAATAAAGAAGACATTTTATTTGATGGCAACTCCTGCCTCCTATAAATTGACTGGGTGATTTTAACCTTACTCACCTGATTGTAACCAACTGGCTGGGCAATTTAAGTTGCTTAAATTACTTACACTGGCAGTTGACAGACTTTAGTGGTATTTGGCTGTGCTATGGTTTAGTGAACCTCCTTGGGTCAAGTTAAGCTTTGTTGTTGTGCGTTTTGTGCCTGCCCAGAATACAGGTACATTTGTTTTCTTCTTTCACACGATGTAGGTGTCGCTGACTGACCAGCATTTATTGCCCATCCCTAGCTGCTCTTTAGAAAGTGGTGCTGCCTTCTTGAACCGCTGCAGTTCACCTGCTGTAATTTTACCCACGATACCCATCGGAAGGAAATTCCAGGATTTTGACCCAGTGACAGTGTAGGAACAGCGATATATTTCCAAGTCAGATTGTGAGTGGCTTGGATAAAAACTTGCAGGTGGTGGTGTTCCCATGTATCTGCTGCTCTTGTTCTTCTAGGTGGAAGTGGTGGTGGGCTTGGAAGGTGCTGTCTAAGGATCTTTGGTGAATTTCTGCAGTGCATCTTATAGATACTACACACTGCTGCAACTGAGCATCGATGTTGTAGGATGTGGATGCTTGTTCATGTGATGGCAATGAAATGGGCTGCTTTATCCTGGATAGAGTCAAGCTTCTTGAGTATTGTTGGAGCTGTATCCATCGGGCAAGTCGGGAGTATTCCATCAGACTCCTGATTTGTGTGTTGTAGATGATATACCAGCTTTGGAAGTCAGGAGGTGAGTTACTCGCCACAGTATTCCTAGTCTCTAACCTGGTCTTCTAGCCACTGTGTTTATGTGGCAGGTCCAGCTGAGTTTGGGGTCAATCCCAGGATGTTGACAGTGGGAGACTCAGTGATGGTGATACCATTGATTTTCAAGGGGTGGTAATTAGATTATCTCTTATTGGAGATGGCCATTGCCTGCCATTTGTGTGGCGTGAATGTTATTTGCCACTTGTCAACTGGATATTGTCCATATCTTGTTGCATTTGGACATGGACTGCTTCAGTGTCTGAGGGACCATGATGGCGTTGAACATTCTGCGATCATCAGCGAACATCCCCACTTCTGACCGTCGATGGAGGGAAGGTTATTGATGAAGCAGCTGAAGGTGGTTGGGCCTGGGACATTACCCAGAGGAGCTCCTGCAGACTTCTTCTGTAGCTGAGATTACCGACCTCCAACAACCACAACCATCTTTCTAAGTGCCAGGACTCCAACCAGTGAAGAGTTTGCCCCCTGATTTCCATTGATGACAGTTTTGCTAAGGGTCCTGATGCCAAGGGCACCTCACCACTAGAATTCAGCTCTTTTATCCATGCTCGAACCAAGGCTACAATCAGGACAGCAAATGAGTGGTCCTGATGGAACCCAAGCTGGGCATCACTGAGCAGGTTATTGCTGAGTAGATGCTGCTTGATAACACTGTTGATAACACCTTCCATCTCTTTGCTGATGATTGAAAGTAGACTGATGGGGCAATAATTGGCTAGATTGGACTTTTCTCTTGCTTTTTGAGTACAAGGACATGCCTGGGAAATTTTCCATATTGTCAGATAGATGCCAGATTTGGAACTGAACTAGAAGACTAGCAAGTTCTGGAGCACATGGCTTCAGTACTATTGTCAGAATACTATTGTATTGTACTATTGCTAGGGACTATAGCCGTCACAGTATCCAGTGGCTCTAATCATTTCTTGATATGACATGGAGTGAATTGAACCAGCTGAAGACTGCTATCTGTAATGCTGGGGATGACTGGAAAAGGCCGAGATGGATCTTTCACTTGGCACTTCTGGCTGATGATTGCAAATGCTTCAGCCATATTTTTTACACTGATGTGTTGGGCTCTTCCATTATCGAGGATGGGGATCATCACAATGGCATCCTGCTCCAGAATCATGACAGATGTATGCATCTGAGCAGTTAATTGAAGAAGTCACAAACTTATGAGGGGAAAGGATAGAATCTTGAAGGCAGACACATTACTTGTCCTCATTCTGTAATTAATGTCCATAATCCAGTAGGTGGCGAGGAACCAGCAGAAACCTGCAGACACTGAAACCTCCCACACCAAAACTCTTGGCAATCACATTCCATTGTTGCTTCCAAATGGCCCAATGGCCTGTTGGTCAGTGATCAAGCCATCAGAAAAGATACACCGAAGGGTGTAAAGGTTTCAGTACCAGGGGGAATTGAAATAGATAATAACCAAAAAATTGCGAATGCTGTCAATCTGTAAATCTCAGAGGAAGCGTCAATGGACCCGAAATGTTAACTCTGTTTTCTCCTTCACAGATGCTGCCAGACCTGCTGAGTTTTTCCAGCAACTTTGGTTTTGTTCCAAATTGAAATAGATGTTCTTATTGTCACCATCCATTCCTGCTCTGGTACTGTGTGTTAAATCCTTTTTAGATGGCATAGGACTACGCTGTGATTCTGCACTCCAATTATCTGAAATGATCCTTAATAACTTTGTATGCATGATGCTTATTCCGCTTTTTTTTTCTTTGCAGAAGGACCATCAACCCCTTGGTCGAGAAAATTACATTTTGTGTAGTGCCATCTAGGTGCTGGTTAATTAGGTTGAACTCTGAGTGGAAATACGATTTGCTCTTGGGTGATGTGCACACTCCACACCACCTCCAGTGGCCAGAACTTCATAGTCTGAGATTTCAGGATACATTTTCTAATGTGTGGGGAGCTGGTTAGCCATTTGGCTAAAAACTTGGTATGTGGTTCAGATTAATACCAATACCATAGTTCCAGCTAAGACAGACTTAGACCTGACACCATACAATTCCACTGGTGTAAAATGATGAGCTGAATTTTCCAGGCTTGCCCAGATCTTGAAGAATAGGTAAGGAAACTGAACAACAGGGAAAACATTAGTTTTGTGATGGCAGGTTCAAGTGTTTCAATTAGGTCTTTAGAAACTTATAGGTCAGGCTGCCTAACCATGGTCAAGAACCTTTCCAGCCTCTGACATGAATACGCATGAACACCCCAGTCCATTGGAATTACACTCATATGCACAATCTTGTTAGACAAAAGTAGGAAACACATGTGCACACAGTACTAACCAGATTTAAATGAGCTGTGAACTTGGCAGGATTGACTACTATTACTCATGGGCCTGGGGACTAGAGTTGTTCTCATTCTCTGAGTCCTGGTTTGGGAGTGGAATCCAGAAAAGAAATGTTTCTGTTACCCTTACCCAAAGTTTTAGTGAGATATTACAGCTTGACACGCAGCTGGAAGGAACAGATTGGACACTTTCTTGCTTAATGGCTGTAGATATCCATTGGGTCCTTCAGCACAGGCACATTGCCCCTGCTCGCCTGCCAGTTCAGCAGATTGCTCCTCAAAATGGTGAGGACCTTATGTCAGGGATTCCCCTAACCTAGTATGTACACATTCATGCGTATTGAGCACATTCTTCCTGTGCAGAAGGAGAGAAGCATTAAGTTATTAACATGGGCACATGAACACTTTGCTGCATTGCTAGAGAGAGATGTGAATCTCCAGAACTATGATTATTTGTATGCATTATTTATATGTGTAATGGGTTGTGAGGGACATTAGGAGTTAAAGGGGTTATTAATAAATGGTGATCAGTGTTGTCAAAAAGATAGAACTGATTGAAAATGAATAAACTTTCACATGATGTTTATGCCCAATATTCCTGTTTGCTGTTCATTCCGAAGATATTTTTTGTAGTTGTGACATGGTCCCAAGAAAGGCATTGGTAAAAAGTTATCTGATGTGCAGGTTATTCAGCTTCTGATGAAAGGTGAGTGATGATGTGTGAGCTGTCACATGTCATAGTTCCCTTTACTCATAGGAGCACGTAGCATTGAAGAGACAGCATTACATACTCTGCTGATGTGCAGCAGATCATTCATTCTCCTAGAGAATTGGATCCTGTCTGTTTTCACACTCCCATAAGCCTTGATGTCTGCAGGCACCTCAGCCCAGGCTATTGTGGTCACTGGGGATTGACTCTTATTGCTGTCTTTTGGAAACAGTGCATTCCTCCTTTCCTGGAGGCGAAGCCCGATGAGGCGTTTTTAAAATGTGGAGCTCTGTCTTGGTGGATAATCAACTTCTCCAGAGGTGGATGTGGGAGTGATGAAGAGAGATTGAGTGTTGCTCCTGGATTATAGAGAATGAACTGCTCTCTGAGTGCCTTTTAAACATGGCACCCAGATGTCACAATCCAGAGAATACCACCAGGCACCAGAACTTCCTGTTGCCTGTTTGCCCATAAATTTTGGCATTTTCCTGCACATGAACATGTAATGAGCTGAGAAGAACATAATTGCACAGGAAGACCCTTTTACCTCCACGTGGTGGTCTCTCCCACTTTCATACTGACTTTCCCAATAACTCTACAAAAACGTTCTGCCCCATGGCACTTTGTAATAGTTTGGTAAATAATTGACAAGGACCTGCACTTGGGAAGAGAACTCAAGAAGAGAGCAATCTAATGTGTTGCACATTTCTTAGCTAAACATGTAGCAGTACAATTGAAGCCTTTGAAAGTTTGTTTCCATTGACATCTTTTCACATCTGTCTTATCATGATGCTTGTTGCATAATGTAAGCAATGTTGAAAACACTATTTGAAAATTGGCTGAGCTATCCAGCATATTTTATAAAGAACAACAAATTACTGGAATGAATTAAAGGTGCTAATTTAGCTTCAGGCTTCTACTGATGCTCATGAACACTGATGATGTCATCAGAACTGCTGAATTGAATTACTGCCTTCCAATTACCTGTCAACCATTTATTAACCTGTAAGTGATAAACATTGATTAGGAATCACTTACTAATGTGTTACAATTCTTTCTGTGCCTAATACACTATTCTATGTACTTGTATATTGTATATCTAGATTTAACAAATTATAGTGATTATAATTGTGTTTTCAATATTTAAAATGTAGAATTGTCCTTTTGCAATGATTCAAAGTCACATAGTTATTGATATTGCTACAGTTTAATAACTCATCCTTGGATGTTTCATTTTTTCAAACATATGCTTCTTATTTAATGATAAAAAGTTCAAGGTAAATAAACAGGATTCATTTTCACATGTAGCATGAATCAGGTGAAAGGTGAATTGAGCAAGCACACTGCTTATCCAATGGTACAAGCATGTGGCCAGCATTTGTGTGACTTTACATATTAAGCTGTTAGTGTGTAATCATTGCTGACAAGTAACTCACCAACTAGGAGAGGGAAAACCAATGGCTCTTCTATGGAGCTGAACAGAAGTTGTCACTTTACAGAGGGAGTAATCCTGTGGTAGGTCACAGACAGGCATCTGAAGTGTATTTCAGATCACCAGTCCCACATGTTCATTAACTTGGCCCTGCCTGTTCTTCCTATTAGATTCATATGTTCTATGTGTATGATCTGAATAGACCAGAATGAATTCATATTTGTTAGATTGTTATTAATTTGTAATAATTGCTAGTTTTGAAATGTTTAAAAATTGTTAATTGTACTTGTGACTTTATGGTCAAAAATCTTTTGGCATTATTTGTCTGCCAATTGGCCATTTTAATTGGAAATTAGACTATTGGTAGATTTTTTTTTGAAAAAAGACCTTACTGGTGCCCAACAACATTTGAACAGACTTCAGAATGGGTGGTCTGAAACCATAGGAGGAACATTTTTGACCCTGTCATTTTAACACAGCATTCTGCTCGCATGCCCGCTCGTCTGTGCTTGGCATGCTGCAATACTCCAGCAAATCACAGTGTAAAGTGGAGGAACAACATCTCATCTTCACACTAGGCACTTTACAACCTTTTGGACTTAATACTGGGTTCAACACCTTCAGATTGTGAACTTCCATTCTTTCCTTTTCTTCTAGTTTTACTTGTTACATTCTCTGTCACCATGTCAACTCTAATGACGAGTCAGTTAGATTTGAAACGTTAGCTTGATCTCAATCCATGGATGCTGCCTTACCCGCTGTGATCTCCAACATTTTTTGTTTACAGTCAAAGGACCACAACCTACGCATCTTAGTGTTGCTGCTGAAATAAGTGTCAGTCAATAAATTAGTGGTTGGCTGTTGGATGTGCCAGCCTATTTATGGTCATATGGTGGGACACTTGATGACTTGGTGGCCTAGGGTGATATGTCCTGTTGTGCCAGTGTCAGGCTGTGAACTGGAAGAAATTCTAGCATTAGATTTAAAGGTCCACTAACAATACAGCCGACATTATGATGTCAGAACGTGACATATTGCTGAGCATCAGCTACAAGTAAAGGCAACACTGTATGGAAAGAGCTGAGGGAGAGCTGAAGTTTTGGGCCATAATATCTGGCATTGGTTTGGTAACCTCTGTAGCAGCTGCAAACTCTGCCACCCCAGATAAGAGAGGTGGTGCCAAAAATAATTCTTCACTGGCAAACCCCTTATTAGATCAGAGTGATAAACTTCCATAACTTTGTTAGCCTAGCACAATGGAAGATGCAAAAAGCCAGGCGGTCCTGTGGTTTAATGAATCTTCCCTTCATGTCCTCTTCCAGTCCATGAGTGAATGGTGGGAGGTTCTTATGCCGCATTATGGGATGGGAAAGGAAGACCTCCCCACAAACCAGAAAAAGCCTAGATAGAGGGGAACTCAGTAAACATGGAGTGGTCCCGAGAAATTACATCTAATGCTGCTCCTAGCCCAGGCCCCTGCACTCACTCCCAATCCAAGCACAGCACCCTGTCCCTGATCAAAGGACAGCGGACTCTCTTAAAGCCCCCTGACCCAGTTTTTGGTCCCTGATGCACCAGCCTGTCCTAGGCCCACCAGCTCAGGTATACACACTTCAATGGCTCCATACAGTTGGGCAAAAAGGAAGAACAAAGAACAAACCAGATCAGCTGTTAGAAGTTGTGATAGTCTTGGCCTCTGACAAAAGAATGTGGGAAGCCAGGTCGAAGCTGAGCCCAGACTGATGCTGAGTCTCTGAAGTCAGTGAGGCAGCAGATGTTGGGCATAGTGCTGGAGCTGTGTGAAGATCTGGAGAGCTTTTAGAGGGTGTGTGGCTCAGACAGTGGAGGAACCAATCCAGGCCAAAAGCTCTGCAATCTCCCTCTCCTCCACAAATGTGTCTTCTTCAGATGAATCAGCCTCCACTACACTTGCATTCCAAACGCTAACAACTCGTTCTATGATAAAGTTTTTGTTTCTTACATTGTGTGTACCATTTTTGCAAATTACTTTAAATCCAATTCAAATTTTAAATTTAATAGTTATAAATCTTCTTTTATGCCATTTGTTTTATTCTTTGTCACTGTTTTCATTTACCTCCTCTTCAGTTTTGTTGTTTCAAATTTCTTCCAGATCGAATATTGCATGATTTCAGCTCTCTGAAGGAAGTAGAAGAGAATGGTGGATTCTAGACAAATCCTGTTACTTGGAAGGTGACATTTGTACACTGAGTGGCTTAGAGGTATTCACATCTCCAGCAAGAGGACCATACATGTCACTTTGACAGATAGTCAATGAAGGTTTCCATTGCCAAAGGAACTGGAGCCTTCAGATCCAATGAGCTAAAAAGGACATGAACAGTTGAATAATCTTTCTGTTGGATGGTTCTAACCAAGTACTCAAATGGCATTAACTGTTGCCGTACAAAAGAAAGTGCATAACATGGTGATCAATAAGTTTCGGCATCAACTCCTAAGAGTAACCAAATATATATTGCATTTATCTAACAGTGATTGGGGTAAACCATCTTCACAGGACCTGAGTCAGTAGAGAGCCATTTGCAAAGTTATGCTAGTTACTACAAAGGCAGCTGCTACTAGCATTAAATGACTGCAGTAGCGGCGGCAGCAGCTTCAAATCTGCTTCAGCTCCTTCCAGGCAGGTTATGTGATGACCTTTGGGATGGTGCTGTCAAGTGACAATGAGGGCCACCCCCTTTGCAACTATCTTGTTTTTCAGGCAGCACTTTTGTGGCCATGAAGTCAGGTTTTGGCAGCTGCAATGTTCTGTCATTTGCCTGCAGGTTGGATTTCTGTCCCCACTCTTTCTTTGCCTGTCAATTCTTTGCCCTTTCAACCTTGGCAAATGCTGCCAATATATTGAGTTGCTTTTTGAGCCTTTCAAAATGCTTTAAGCTTATCGTTTGTCCTTTTTTTCCGCAACTTTCCTTCAATTATCTACAGTTTTACATCTTTATCTATATGGGATTTTCTGATCCAGCTGCGATTATTCACTTAGGCAACATTGAATGCTGTAAATATTTGTGAAAATGATTGTGTAGTGATTGTAATGAGGTCAGCCAGGTGGACCTCATAGAATATGTGTTCCCTGGTTGGGGATGTTAACCTGATCCTATCAGGGAGCCCTGGCTGACAGATACAAACAAGAGTGTCAGAGGTTCTGTTCACTCTGAGAGCTGGCTCTGAGGGAGCTGGATCAGTGTCAAGAACTCTCCATGTATAAATAAAGGGCAACTTGATGGCAGGATACTGGCCTTGTGGAGTTATTTCAGGTTGACCTCATACAACTCTGTATAAAACATAGGAAAATTGGTCCTGTTAACTCTTTCAAGCCAGCCTCTTGATTAGATTACTGACCTTTATGTTGTAACAAATCTAATTTAATAAAGCAGTAGAAGTACGTAGAAGGAAATGAAGAAACCACGCTAAAGTGGTTTTACAAGTGTTTGGTTTGTAAAAGTACTGTTGATAGTAGGACGCCCTATTTAAAATGAAGTGTTGCCAATACTACAAACTACACAGCATTTCACTTCCCTTTGTTATTGATGAGCATCTGGCAGAAACTTCTGTGAACAACAGACTGTTTACTAACAGCCCATTCATTCTTCATTGGTGTAAACAACAATGAAGAACGTAATACAGAGTTTAGCAATTGTCCCTTATGTCAGGTATGCCACTTGAGTGCTGTGACTTGATCTCCAATTATCCCATTGTGTTTTCCTAAATTCAACAATGTGACAGGGTTTACAGCAGAAATTTGTGACCATTACTCTATTGCACAACATGCTGAAATTCATATGTTATACATTTATTCAAAGAAACAAAGATAATATTGCCTGTTGATTAACCTAGTATTCGGAAAATTATCAAGTCATTGCTTTGGCCAAGCAACAACCAGTTTATCATTTATTAAGGAGCAATGTTCAATTGTATCTAACTATGTCTACTCTGCTGAAAGCATTCTCCCTCCTGTTCTCTCAATCATGTGTTCTTTTACCTCATCATTATGAGAGGTGCTGTATGGTGCCACACATTAATCCTTACAACTCTGATACCCACGTTGTACACCAAGTCTTCAACCATATTTCTACACTTATATTTATATCTCCTCCAAGTTTCAAACATCATAGATTCAATCTGGCAGGAGACTTCACAACCCTCCCTAATTGTGTTCCTGTCAGATTTGGAAGATCTGTAGTCTCTTTCTGAACTGTTATTTCTTGATTTGGCTTTATGAGAGATTTGGATTATTTGATTCAATATGTAGTTCTGACTTAATGTCTGGTTCTTTCAAATTACGATTGATTGATTGTCATCTTTGATGCCCCTATTTATAACCATATTATCTTTTGAAATATGTGCTAAATGAGATCTTTGTGATTATCAACTGTCTGAACTATTAATCCTTCTGTGTCTGTATTTCTGCCCACACCTTCGCACCTTCCATCAACCTGAGAAGATTCAAGGTACAGTAAGAGAGTTCTAAGTCTTGAACTCATTGATAACTCCAGACTGCGAACTAGAAGTGCTGTTTTGAGTAGGATGGAAATCTGTAAAAACCAGATGCTGTAAATCTGGAACAAAAACAGAAATTGCTGAAAAAGCGCTGCAGGTCTGGCAGCATCTGTGAAGAAAAAATCAGAATTAACATTTCGGGTATGATGATCCTTCCTCAGAACTGATTTCTTTTAAAAGATTTCTTTTAAAATCTGAATTATTGTTTCAGTGGCCGTAATGTATCGATGTACAATCTTGACCCCCTTGAATAAATAATAAATTATATGCAGGGAGAAGTTTCCATTAAACGTAAATAGATCAGAGCCCAGCTATTCCCACATTCTGGGTGGGAATTGAGGGGAGATAAAGGTTTTGTTTTTCTGGCCTATGCACTGCACACACCCAGCACTGACACCTGTTATAGATCTCCATTTTCCTGGGCACAAAACAGAAGGCTATGCTAGTGCTCTGCATATTGTGATACCCATGTGACCCTAATGTCTTTTCTTCAAGATTTCTGGCCTAAGTGAAATCAGACTCACTAGCCTGTCAGCAAGTACAAATGAATCATTCACTATAGTCAAATGCTTTCTTTGCCCCTAGAATGCTTTCATCACTGTACATTGGGATGCTGCTTGGCCAACCTTACATACAATATTGGCAAATGCAATGCATTCATCATCCTGCATTTGTACGTGACAAATTTCTTGCTAATTTCTTTACTGAGCGTTCTGGCCATTGTATTATAGCTAACTAAGAATATGACTGAATATCATTCATGCAGTTTATGTTGTGCTGTTCTTTTTTATTCATTTGTGGGATCTGGGCATTGCAGGCTGGCCAGGATTTATTCCACATCCCTAGTTGCCCTTGAGAAGGTGGTGGTGAGCTGCTTTCTTGGACAGCTGCAGTCCTCCTGCTGTGGGATGACCCACAATGTTATTAGGGAGGGAATTCCAGGATTTTGACTCAGCAACAGTGAAGGAATGGCAATATATTTCCAAGTCAGGATGGTGAGTGGCTTGGAGGGGAACTTGAAGATGGTGGTGTTCCTATGTATCTGCTGCTCTTGCCCTTCTAGGTGAAAGTGGTCATGTGTTTGGAAGGAGAGATAGTAGGAACTGCAGATGCTGGAGAATCCGAGACAACAAGGTGCAGGGCTGGATGAACACAGCAGGCCAAGCAGCATCATAGGAGCAGAGAGGCTGACGTTTCGGGCCCTGTCCCCGCCTCTTCGACCTGTTTGTTTCCTCTCCACCTATCCTCTCCTCTATCCCTCTTCTATCCGCCTCCCACTCTCTCCCTATTTATTTCAAAACCCCCTTCCCCTCCCCCTTTTCTGATGAAGGGTCTAGGCCCGAAACGTCAGCCTCTCTGCTCCTATGATGCTGCTTGGCCTGCTGTGTTCATCCAGCCCTGCACCATGTGTTTGGAAGGCACTGTCTGAGAATCTTTGGTGAATTTCTGGGGTGGATAGTACACACTGATATTACTGAGCATATGTGGTGGAGGGAGTGGATGCCTGTGGAGGTAATGCTAATCAAGCGGGCGTTTTGTGTAGGATTGCTAGCTATGTGTCTGGGCAATCATCTGCTATCAGCCGCAGCTTGGTCTGGATATATACTATTTTGTATGTGTTACACTTTAACGCCAACCAGAATCTCAAGATTCTCAGAGGCATTCTAGTGAGCTCCTTTTCATCAAGTAACTGCCACCATAGGTTGGTGGTGGAGGAAGTGAATGTTTGAGGTAGTGGATGAGTTGCCAATCATATCAATGTTTTTGAAGTTGTACCCATCCATGCAAGTGGACAAGTTTTGGAAGAACAGAAGGTGATGTATTTACTGCAGAATTCCTAGCGTCTAAACTGCTCCTATAGCCACAGTACTTTTCTGGCTGGTTCAGTTCAGTTTCTGGTCAATGGTTATCTCAGGTTGTTGATAACTGTGGGGGGGGGATGTTAATGATAGTAATGCCATTGAAAATCAAGACGAGATGCTGAGGTTATCTCTTGTTGGAGATGGTTATTGCTTGGCATTGATATGGTGCAAATGTTTCTTGTTCCATATCAGCCAAAGCCTGTTGTCCAGGTCTTGCTGCAATTGGGCGCAGGCTGTTGAGTACCTGAGGGGTCACAAATGGTGCTGAATATTATGCAAACATCCACGATCATCCCCATTTATGACCTTATGATGGAGGGAAGATCATTGGTGAAGCTGCTGAAGATGATTACTCCTGGGACACTATCCTGATGGATTCCTGCAGTGGTGTCCTGGGACTGAGGTGATTGAAAACAACAACAGTTTTCTTGTGATACATATGGCTCCATCAAGTGGAGAGTATTCCCCTGATTCCCATTGACTGCAGTTTTGCTGATGCTCCTTGATTCATACTTATTCAAATGCGGCCTTCACATCAAGTGCAGTCACTCTCAACTCACCTCTGGACTTCACTCGGACCTTTTGACTATTTTTGACCAAGACTACAACATGTACAGGAGCTGAGAAGGCCTGGCACATTTCAAACTGAGCATCAGTGAGCTGGTTATTCTTGAGAAGTGCCATTTGATAGCACTGTTGATATCACATTTGATCAAGTTGTTGCTGATTGACACCAGACCGGTAGTGCAATACTGAGCTGGATTTATCCTGCTGTTGCAATTTTCTACATAGCCACATAAATGACAATGTTGTAGCTGGAATAGAACAGCTTGCTTGGTCGGATACAACTCCAACAACACTCAAGAAATTTGACAGCATCCAGGACAAAGCAGCTCGCTTGTTTTGCCACAAGCATCTACTCGCTCCACCACTGTCATTCAGTAGCAGCAGTGTATACTATCCACAAGATGCACTGCAGAAATTCACCAAAGATTCTCAGATCCAAACCCACAACCACTTCCATCGAGAAGAAAAACGGCAGCAGATACTTGGGAACACCACCACCTTCAAGTTCCCCTCCAAGCCACTCACCAGCCTGACTTGGAAATATATCACTGTTCCTTTACTGTTGCTGGATCAAAATCCTGGAATTCTTCCCTAACAGCATTGTGGGTCAACCCACATCAGATGGACTGCAATGGTTCAAGAAGGCAGCTCACCACCCCCTGGAGCGTGCAATAAATGTTGGCCAGCCAGGGGCACCCACATCCCACAAAATGAATTTTGAAAAAATGATGGACAATATCCTCAGTTGAAGATAGGACCTCTCCTCCACAATGACTATATGGTGGTTAATCTTACCAATAATGTCATGGACAAACACATCCATGGAGGATAGATTGGTAAGGATGAGCTCAAGCATATTTTTCCCCATTGTTGGTTCCTTTACCATGTGCCACAGACGCAGTTTAACAGCTATGTTTTTTTTAGAAATTGGCCTGCTCAGTTAGTAGTGATGAGTCACTCAGTGATAGACATTGAAGTCCCCTAGTCAGATCACATTCTGCGCACTTGGCACCCTAAGTTCCCAATTTAAGTGGTATTCAGCATGAAGGAGTACTGAATAGTCAGCTTGGGGGATGGTGGTGCAACAGTAATTGGCAAGAAACAATCCTTGCTTATATTTGGCCTTGTGGCATGGTATCTAGACTGTCTGTTAATAACTTCCAGGAGAACTTCTTCCTGAGTGTATACAACTGTGCTGTCACCACTGATACATTCATCCTACCAGTGGGATAGGACAATGCCCAGAGATGGCTATTGTGATGTCTGGGACATTGTAAGGTTTAATTCAGTGAGTATGACTATGTCAACCTGTTACTTGACTAGCCTGTGGGTCACCTCTTCCAATTTTGGCTCAAGTCCCCAGATGTAGTAAGGAGGACTTTGCAGGATCAACAGGGCTGTGTGTGCCATTGCTATTTCCAGTGCCGAGGTCAATGCAGGGTAGTCCTTGTTTAGGATTTGTAGCAATTGTAGACTGAATTGGTTAATTTGATAAATTGTAATTCCTTGGTAGAACAGTGGTCTTTTAAGAGTGAAACACATTGTAATCGTTCTGGTGCCACAATTAAGCCTGACTAGGGATTAATGGCAGATTTCCTTTGCTAAAGTACATTTTTGAACTAGATGACTTTTTAAAACAGTTGACAATGGTTAGTTACATGGTTGTAATAAGACTAGGTTTTAATTCCAAGTTTCAGTTCTTTGAATTTAAATTTCACCATCTATCATGGTGCGATTTGAATTCATGTCAACAATCCACAAGACAAGAGTATGATCATATACTTTCCACTTGTCTGGATGAGTGCTTGACTCTATTTATAATAAAACAGCCCTCTTGACCGGCACCACATCCACAACCTTCAACATTCACTCCCTTAACAACTGACTGACATTAGCGCAGTGAGTACTATCTATCAGATGCATTGCAGTCACTCATCAAGGCTCCCCCAGCAGCACCCTCCAAACAAGTGACCACTTAGAAGGACAAGAGAAGCAGATGAATGGTAATATCATCTACTGCAAGTTCCCTTTCAATCCACCTGCCACCATGATTTGTGACTACATATAAAAGGTTGTCCACCAGACCTTTAATGTTTGCTTGGTTTTTGGATTTGCAGCTGGTTTGGGATTTTCTCTGCAGACCACCAAGCTTTTCAAAATTATAATTTACAACAAAATTAACAGCCACTTGGACAAATGTGGATTAATTAAGGAAAGCCAGAATGGGAATTATTCAAGAAAAATTATGCTTAACTGACTTATTTGAAATTTTAATGAGGTGACAAATGTTTGCGATGAGGATAATGCAATCGTTATAGTACAACAATGTATCCTTGCTATAAGTTGCCCCACTTAACAGCTTTCTTTTACCTAATTTATTCTTTGGGCCCGTTTTTCTGTTTTGCATTAACATTTTTATGTTAACATTGTTTGCTTATGTTGAGAGGAGATTTTCTGGAGGTGTTCAAAGTTGTGAGCAGCCTGAGCAGCATGCATGGAGAGAAATGGTTCCCACAGGCAGAAGGAATGAGAACCAGGGGACACCTGTTTAAGATGACTCATACAAGAAGCAACAGTGACATGATAGACTTCTTGTTTGAATCTCTAATGCAATGGCTGTGGGTGTGCTGGAGCCAGATTCAACAGAGGCCTTCAAAAGAAAATTGGATAATTATTTGAACAAGGCTAGGAGAAAAATGAGAAGAGTGGGACGAATCAGTCTTAAAGACAGTATAATCATCTTCTTCTGTGCTGCAACCACTCCATGATTCTACATTAAAAACAGTGCATTGTACCGCGTTATGCATTTTAAAGACATTTTATACAGAAAATAATTTCTCAGAGAGATGCGTGAAAAAAATGTCACATTAAGTTGAAGAAATGCAAGGCTACTGTCTCTGACAGTTAGACAACCTCTTCTGAATACATAAATACTTACCATGCAGTGTAGCATATAACTAACACAAAAGCGACATAGTGGAGTGAAACTATCTGAGACTCAATAACTTGTCAAACACTTCAGGTCACGTAACATTGTTACATATATAGTGAAGTTTAATCACAACTTCAGAAAAGTGCTATCACCTCTAAGGCTATGACATGTTTTGATTTAAAGTACATGCTATCTTGGAGTTATTCCAAGGTGAATTGTCAGTTTAGTATGTATTAAGTTTAGTATTTATTATTAATGCACAGCATCTGTTGAAGACTTAGTCAATATTCATAACAACAAAAGCACAAGGTCTTACAGTTATAGCGTACTTTTACAATAGCAAAATGCCCCAAGGTGCCTCAAAGGAACATTATCAGGTAAAATCTGTCCACGGATGACATAAAGAAATTTTAGGACAGGTGCTATACAGTTGGGGTACAGGGACAAGTGTTAAGAAGTGGCTTAGTGAACAGAAGAGCAGAAGCAATCTGAACAGCTTTAAGGGGAAGAATTAAAAATCTAAGAGTCTAGGCAGCTAAAAGCACAGCTGCCATTGGTGGTATAAAGGAAATTTCTGTTATAAAAGAGGTTAGAATTTCAGATAAGATGATTGCAGCTAAAAGACAGAAGACATTCTGGTCCCAATAGTCTGGGATAAGTACTAACTCTGTTTTCACAGTTGAAGTTTCCAGTCCTTCTGCCCAGAATGAGTGATTCATACATGGAAAGTAATGAATAATGATTTCTTTACCAACTATAGCTGAAGAGAAAAAAAAAGTCTAGTTGTACGATCAAATGTATTCAATGTAATTTTTTCCAAAAATATGTTCTATTTATAACATTTATAAAAGTGCATTTGACATTACTTAAAAGTGCAGGATAGATCAGCTACTTTCTATACAGTACATGAGGTGTACATCTGTGGTGCTCACATTGTGAGGCGTTTTACATGATTTCTAGATCCCTGATTTAAAATGGCAGAAGGGTTTTAGACATTGGCTTTACTCCTTTGTGCCATTGCAATGTTTACACCAAACCTTAGCATAGATCTTACAATATACCCACCTATAACATTCAATGACAAATTTGGTAGTTTTCCTTTGAGGTCTGCCCCATCAGCTGAAGCAGGAGCAGTTTCTACATACTTTTCGGAGTTGGGACATTTCCCTTTGTGTCTCTACCGATTCAACTTCTGAATACCTTTGAGGATGGAGAATCCCTTCATCTTAATTGGCTCCCCTCAATACATTAGAAATTCAAAGAGTGCTTCCACTGTTCTTCAATCTTTGTAATACCTGGGATGGGATGGACACATGGAGCTGGGATGTACACATGGAGCTTTGGTTTTAAGATTTGCTGGAGCTTCCATTTCTTACGCTAATTCAAAGCCAGAAGTAACATGACACTACTTTACAGTCCAACAGGTTTATTTGAAATCACAAGCTTTTGGAGCACGCTCGTTTCTCAGGTGAAATGGAGGGAAGCGCACAGGCACACTGATTTAGAAAGGGGGCTCTTCGTTTTCAGCTCTTTTGCCAATTCTTTGGTTGGTGTCATTTTCTTGCTCTTTATGTTGTTGATGAGCAGTTGTTGTATTCCACTTAAGAATGAGTCACCTTTAGCCATTGATTTCGTTAATGGTTTAATGCCTAATTGAGGTGGTTACTGTTGAAATTCAGGTCTTGATCCGTGTGTGTGGCCTTTCTGTGTACCTTCATCAGAAATTCCCCTTTGGCCCTGCGTTCTACCGTGACATCTAGGAATGGGAGCTATTCATTCTTTTCTTCTTCCCTGGTGAATTTGATGCTGGTGAGAGTGTTGTTTAGAAAAACCGGAAATGAGGTAATCAAGGGTAATGAAACGTCTGTGAACTAACGAACCACCTCTGCGAGCGAACCAACCACAGTATCCACAATCCGAGCTACAGATCTACTCAAGAACCTTAGACAATGTCCATATTTTTAAACAAATCAAATAACACTGCCTTCCCAAAGCTGAAAGGAGGGAGAAGGAGGCAGGTTGCATTGACTTCTGTCTTAAAAAGTCATAATGACCTGCCATTTGTTGGGCCAAATCTCAAATGGTTCCTTGACCTTAGCGCTATTCCCAGCTACCTCAGTGTACATGTCGAATAAAGTATACACATCCCAATGGGAAAATGGGGCTGTACAAATGGATGGTTACAATGCAGCTCAGTTGCAACACCAGAATAAAGTATTGCTCTGCCATGAGCATCAACAGCATCTGATGGTTTCCTCTCTATTTAAACACCTCAAGAAATTTCATGCATCCCGTGAACTTTTAAAATGTTGCATCAAAAATGTCTACTACTGAGGAAATCTGCAGTCAGTAAATACCTGCAGCAGCAAATCCACAAGATTCAAAGAGGGCTCACTTAATGAAGAAGGTCTGGTCCATGGTGTGCGCCCCTGACTGTGTTTCATTGCTACCCTAATAGACTTATATACCTCTTACCTTGATGCTCAGGTGCCGATTGTAACCACTATTTAATATCTTCATAGGACTGATACCAAGCCTGAGCTAGCACAAAAGCAACAACCACGGGAGAATTTCAGCATCGACAGAGTAAAAGAACAATCCCAGCATTCAGAAGCCCTCAAAAATAAAATAAAACCCAAAGAGTCACAACTCACATATGTTCAGGGAGAACCATCCTGGTCTCCACTTGGCCAACTGAACAATGTGCTCACCACATGATTAAAAAAGGCAATGGCTCCTGTCATCCTTTCTCTCTCCACTGTCGGAGTATCTCATCAAGAAGTAAAGGCAACCAACTGAAAATAGTTCTTCTGTGAAATTTATTTCAGCAAAGTTCCAAAGTTTATGCTCCAGCTTGTTTGAAATGCTTTGGAACATAAAATGCATAATAGGGTTACTGATACATAGTTCACTAAAAGTAGTGATGCAGTTTAACAAGGCAATAAGAAAAAGCAAACAAGGATCTGAGTTTCATTTCTGGAGGGATACAATTGAAAAAACAGAGAAGTGATATTAAAATTGTATGGAAGATTAGCTGTCACATTTCAAGTAGTGTGAACAATCTGATCTTGATCTTATAAAATGGATATAGAGATACTGAAGAGGGTGTAATAATGATTGCATAGAATGACATCAGCTGAGAGATATACCTGTAAAATTAAATGGAGCCAGGTTCTTCCTGTAGAAAAATAAATGTTGCCTGGTGGTTTTCAAGATGATGAAAGGGTGTGATAGGTTAGATGCAGAGCAGAGGTATCCACTTGTGGGCAGGTTGAGACCAAAGGACTGGTAAAAGGAATTCACAAATGAAATGTTACCTGGACAGTCTTTTGAATGTGGAATTCACTACAACAGGAGGTAGTTGAGAGGAATAGCATGGATTAGCTCCAAGGACAAACTAGAGAAGCACATGAGGGAGAAATGAATAGAAAGAATGAAAACACAGTACTGAACAGAAATAGGACAGGTTGATCATCAACAGAAACATCTCATCAGGTCAGAAGTCACAATACACCAGGTTATATTCCAACAGGTTTATTTGAAAACACAAGCTTTTAGAGCCTCGCTCCTTCTTCAGGTGTTAGTGAGAGGGGTGGCATCAGACACAGAATTTATATGTAAAACTTCAGAGGTCGACACAATTGAAAAGGATGTATTAAACAAGCCTAAGATGCTGTTAAATCTTTAATCAGTTAGAAGGTTTTGATTGATTAATATGTGTATGTAAATCCCCAAATTTCTTTCAAGTCACTGCCCTTGGGAGAACTAAGGGTTTTATCTGTGTAAAGAAGAGATGACATTTCAGGTTAGACAATGCATGATACGTGTGAGGCCTTGTTTAGAATCTATTCGTGTTCTGGTTTGAGGCAGTCAGTAGGAATTTATAAAACACCACATTGACTGAATGTCTATAAATTGTGTGCTTTTTGAACAAAATGGAATGTTTCTGCAAATACAAATAAACCTTTTGGACTGTAACCTGTTGTGTGATTTCTGACCTTGCCCACTCCAGTCCAACACTAGCACCTCCACATATGTTCTCATCAGCTAGAGCTGTTGTAAAGAGTTTAACTAAATTGGTAGAGTGAACAAAACCAGAATGTAAATTCAAAAAGAATTAACAAGGTCCACAAAGGATTAGGAGAGATTGGTAATTCTACAGGAAAAAATAGTGAGGTGGTGTTAAACTAAGGGAGATTTGGAATAAAATTGAAATTAGGTTTACAGTTCATCTACATAAACAGAAAAGAGTAACAAATAAAATTGGTGAGCTGCAGAAAAACCAATTGGAAAGATGACACTGCAGTAATAACAGAAACATGGTTCATAAAGGACGAGACTGGGTACTAAATATTTCTGAATATAAGGTATTGAGGAAAGGGAGAGTAAAAAGGTATAGAGTTCCTCACTGACAACGCACAGTATAAATAAGAGAGGCCTGAGGTTGGTTTGCTGACAAGAGAAAGACAGGAAAGACATTAGAAAGAAAGAAGAGACAGTTTTGATTAAGAAGAATATTACAGTACTGGAGAGAGAGGTGCATGGAGGTGTCAAAAGCGTAATCAATTTGATTGGAAATAAGGGACAATAATGGTGATGTTACATTACTAAATTTATTCTGTAGGGAAGGATATAGGGGAAGAGGTTTTGTGGTACAATGGTAGCATTGCTGCCACTGAGACTGGAGCTCCCGGCTCAAGTATCACTCCAGTTCTTTATGGCCAAGGAAGTGCCTTCACAATATGGCCAAACAGATTTTGTATCATAAAACTCCCCAGCAAGTGCTGAAGGAAAGAGCTGATTGCACTTAAAATAGATAAATCAGCAGCACCAATGGGAAAAATCCAGAGATACAAAGGGAGGTTAGGATAGAAATTACAGAGGCACTGGCCTTTATCTTCCTATCCTCCTGAGATATGGAAATAATGCTAGAGTACTGGAGAATTGCAAATATTTCACTCTTATTCAAAAAAGGGTGTGAGGATAAACCTCAAAATTACAGAATAGTCAATTTAACCTTGGCGATGGGAAAGCTTTTGCAACAATTACATATCCAACAGGAACATGAACAAATACAGCTTGGCAAATGATGCCAGCACAGGTTTGCTAAAGGCATGTTTAACTAACTTTATTGATTTTTTGCGGAGTTAACTGAGAGAGTCAAAACAAAAAGTACATAACACAAAATAGACTCAATAGAAAAGTGGCACAACTGAAAGGTCACTGGTAAAGATAGGAAGCTAAGTTAGGGAGTTAAACTTGAAGATAAGGGTTCCAGAAGGATCGTGAGGGATGGAGGTAGTCAATTCGGAGGTTGAGGGGAGAATCAAAGTGATATAGGGACAAGGTAGGGTGGGAGCTGAATATTGAGAATGGGGAATGCAGTGCTGGTGAAATTGAAGAGCGGCAGGGATGGTGCAAGATTAACGCTGGGTATAAGAGACTGGATGAGTGTAAGCTCAGGAAGGTCCAGGAGAATCGTGAATAGGAGACCAGTTACAGGGGAGATTGAAGCATGACTGAGGGATTGACAGAGAAAAAGAAAAGGCCACTGACAGTGATAAGGTAGAGGATGGTGGATGCAGTGAGAAGAATGTAGATCAGGTGTTGAGGATGCAGAAATCAAAACCAAAATTATTGCACACAATCTTTTTTCAGTCAGGTCAGTATAGAATTCCTCACTGAGAATGCATAATATAAATAGGAGAGGCCTGAGGTCTGTTTGCAGGTGTACTGGTAAGCTCAAACACTCCAATGTGTCTGAAAAGAAATAGAAACCAAAAAGCTGATAATGTGAGCACTCATTTAAGGACCGTACATGAAACTGAAGCACTCACTGTAGCATAGAAGTTAGCAGACTTAAGCCATACATAACACTGACAGCCCAACCAGATCACGGAATTCTTTGGATTCTGTGCTTAAGGACAACTCATCCTCAACAACACTGTTAGTATTGGAAGGTTAGGGGAGTTGGTCACAAAGATGTGCTGGTTCTTTCACTGGCCTGGGCATTTGAATCATATGGACATGAGAATGAAGCCATGAGTCATGACGTTGATTCCAAGATTGCAACCTGCAGGACAGTGAAGGCCACCAGGGGTCAGTGTAAGTTATGTAACACATGTATGGAATGCACTAAGTGCTCAAGGCTACAAATTCCTTGCACATGGCTGAATGAGGAAGTAAGCAAACAGCCATTGGTCATGCAGGTTGTACTTCACCTTGTTGAGGGGGTTGCAGGATGGGACTTTGTTTGCGATAGAAGCACCAGATAAGGGCCGAAAGATTTGGGTGACATGTGCAAGTTGTGAAAAGGAAACAAAACATCCTTTTCCTCCTTTTTGTTCACAGATCCATAATTCAATGCAAAATGTTTGCCCAGTTAAACCCAGCAGTTGTACTGGGTTTGAAGCATCTAAGGAGAAGGAGGAGAAGGAAGAGGAGAAGTTGAAGGAATGCCCATCAACAGAGTAGGAGAGACCCAAGGATCAGGGATCTCCACCTATGGAGGAATAGGCAGCACCTGAAAAGAGAAAGTAAAGTCCACTGATGGTATTGCCACCACATCAGGTGAGTGAACATCAATGCCACATATCTTCCCAATAGTAGAGATGCCATCACCTACAACTGCCATGTCCTGCAGGCAAATCGGCTGCTGCATAGTTTTTTAGGAAGCACTGTGCCCATGTGCTGAACAACACAACAACATAGAAGTTTAGTTATAGAGTCATAGAGCCATACAGCATGGAATCAGACCCTTTGGTCGAACTCATCCATGCCAAAATAAACTGGTTCCACTCGCCTGTGTTTAGCCCATATCCCTCTACACCTTTCCTATTTATGCACATGTCCAAAAGTCTTTTAAATGTTAACTTTACCTGAATCTACCACTTCCTCTGGAAGTTCATTCCCCATATGAACAATCCTCTGTGTGAAAAAATTGTCCTCCAGGTCTCTTTTAAATCTTTCTCCTCTCCTTAAAAATATTCCCTCTCGTTTTGAACTCCCCCATTCTAAGAAAAAGACCTTTGCTATTCACCTTATCTGTCCCCCTCATAATTTTATAAACTTTTATAAGGTCACCCCTCAACCTCCTATGGTCCAGTGAAAAAAAGTCCCAGCCTCTCCTTATAAGTCAAACCTCCAGTCCCAGCAACATCCTGGTAAGCCTTTCTGAATTCTTTCCATTTTAATCATATCCATCCTATAGCAGGACAACCAGAACTGTACACCATTCTCCAAAAGTGGCCTCACTAATGTGCTGTACGACATTAACATGACATCCCAACTCCTATACTCAGTGGTATGATCAGTGAAGGCAAGTCTGCCACATGCCTTCTTAACTACCCTGTCTACCTGTGATGCAACTTTCAAAGAACTATGTACGTAAACCCATCTCCTATTCAGCCACCCATCAGTGACTTTGTGAATTTCCAGATGTCCTTTTCAGGAGCGAGCATCAATTTGTGCAGAATACCATGAATCCAGAGTTACCAGGCCATTTGTTTTAAATCCATAACTGGATGCCTTAGGTCCAAGGGCTATCAACTGTACACATGTGGCACTCAGAATTCCATTGTCATTATCCAGCCAGACCCCTGAACAGGAAGGAATTTCACTCCCCTATGTCCAGCTCATTTGTGACCACACGTAGCAGTGCCTGTAAATGTGTACCTACTAAAAATGGAGATGACACAATGCTTACATTCTACACAACTCCCAGGTTCCTCAAGTGTTCATTCACCTGCATCATTTCTAGGAGATTGGATTGTAATGACGAGGATTGCTGCCAGAATGTATGACTAATGATTCCAGTGCATAGCCAGTACACTGATGACGAACACCAGCATGACGCTGGCATGCATCTGCAAGGGCTATCGTTGAATAGACCATTGGTCTACCTGAACCACTCAAGGGAAGCATTCCAGGAATGAGAAGCTCACCTGACAGGGTCACCAGGATAGTGATTGTTTGTTGCATGCTGTGCAAACTAACTCAACAATGGAAAACAACTTCACAGAAGGGAAGATGGACCAGACATATGTATTTTCAAATAAGGAAGGAGTCAGATGCAGATTCTGAGGGAGGCATAAACTTAATACTGCTGAAGAAGTCAGGATGACCATGAGCTGTGGCAGAACCCAATGGCAGCTAGATCTGAGACTGAATGACCTTGGAATAATATGTTCACATTAAGAGCTAGGAGCCAGTTGTAGCTGATAAATGTTCTATACTGAAGGGAAAGTTTGATTTCTAACGCTTGGAGACAACAAAGTGCAGAGCTGGATGAACACAGCAGGCCAAGCAGCATCATAGAAGC